>NC_048230.1:78009453-78040995 GCF_002007445.2 Ailuropoda melanoleuca | reverse complement strand
TAAAAAAAAGAAAATTAAATACCTTCGGGAAGCAAATGGACTATCAATTGTTAGAAATGGCTCTTTTGTTGCAGTTTAGTAGAGAATCCTTCAGTTAAGAAATACAAATAAATACAAATACAAATACAATAGCAGCTCATTCAGTGGTATAGGTGAAGAGGATATTGATTTAACCAAGCTTCTTGGTTAAACAGAGAGCTTCAGTCAAAAAGGGAAATCAATTCTGCATCCTTCCTAGGTATGGAGAATCTGGAGGGAGTGCCACTCTGGTTTGTACTTTTACATCTAGTTTTTTAAAGTGAAACAAGGCTGCAGGCCCCTGTTATCCTCAAATTCCTCATTTAAACCAAGACTCAACCAATAATATCTCTTATTTCCTTTGTGTTAGAATGTTTTACTTTTCCCTGGCTATAGGAGATATTTTTTTTGTGGGGTATGGTGGGGGTGGAGAGCCATAGATACCTTGAAAATCAAGATGTGGGGGAAGGGTCATTCTCTGCTAATGTATTGATTAGAGTCACAGAATGTTAAGTTTACGTATTGGTGAAACCTCCAACTATAAGCCATCAGAATGAAGGAGGAAATTTGCTAAAATTGCTTAACTAATTCTTACTCTGATAACATCTCTGTTATTCAGGTGAAGAGGAGGGGCTGAAGCCAAGAAGGGGTCGTGAACAGGTGTGATGGAAGACATGTTTCTGTAACTTATATGAACTTTTTTGAGAACTGCCTAGATAATCATGGGGCATCCCTGTCATTCCTGGGAAGCCACAAGCAATACATCCTACTAAGATTTTGTAAGCCGGAGCAGCCTGACATCTCTCTCATAACAGCAATACAATTTCCTAAGACTCTGAAGGTCAAACTAGTTCACCTTTCTCTTCATTAAACCCCCCCCCCCACCATGGTCTTGAGTAACTCTAATAAGGCTCTGATAAGGTTCTAAGTGATGTGGGCTGATCAGAGAAACAGAATGCTATTGCTTTGCTCTTTGCAAGGTATCTGCATTCTCCTGTGAATATTGGAGAACTAGTCTGGATCTTATTCAAAATGACCCAGTGGAAAATGCCTCAATGATTTCTCTCTTCTAGATTGAGTATTTGTTAATGTTAATGTGAATATCTAAGGAGACAAGACAGCTGTCTTCCTTCGTCAGTTCTTCCTATTGGGATTCATCCATGAGTTATCTAAGTAAGGGTTTCTCTTTAGTCAGAGATCCTTATAGGCATTTGATGAATGCTTACAGGTTATATAAACATGAAAATGGTGGTGATGAGATTATTTACGTAAGCAGGTCTTGGCTGCCTGAGAGTGCGCCAAAGTTCAGAGGTATAAATCCTTCTTGAGTCATTTAGTGGAGATGGTATAGAAATCTAGAAATTATGTTCTTATACTAGGATCCCTTCAAATGTGGGATGAAAAATACTACCATAAACTTAGCTAAATACATGTGAATTCATGTAGAAGGCCTCCCAGATTCCCCAAGAATTGGGCTTTCATTACATTCCCTGTCCAAGCTTTCCAATGAATCTAACTTTTGGGTTTTAAAAGAGTCTCTCACAGTAGAGATGTTCTGACTCTGTATAGAAGTTGATATAGTTCAAAGCAAGCCAGACATGTTTTCCATCAGCATCTAGAAAATGTTATTCCAAAGTGACCTCAGATTGTAAATATTTGTAGCATTTCCTGGAAATGAGCAAATTTGGAAGAAGATATTCTAGGTGGCATAGCTAAGCTGCTGAATTGTTGAAGAAGGAGGCTTGGCTTTCTCTCACATGGGTTCCAGCAAGAGGGTGGTTGACCCAGGCCTTATTTTTAATTCTGATTGGGAAGTGTATCCACTGGATAGTTTCACTGTTAGGTGAAAATATCTGAGAGGGAAAACCCAACCATTTTTCTGACCAACTTCACCAGACCTGCTAACATTAATGCTGTGAGACTCTGGATGCAATTTATTTTAAATGAGGAAAGTCCTGATATTTTAACACACAGTTCTCATTCTTTCCAGACATTGTCAGCATAGAAAAACATGGATCCTGGGAATGCTTGTTTCTTTCTTCTTACCAGCAGCTGGGTGGTCCAGCCCAGACCATTTGTTAAACATTATTGGAGACGATTGAGTAAGGATAAACACTTCTTGGCAGGAACAGGAATCAGGTATAGGAGCTGCTATATCCTGTGGGTGAAGATGGAAATTTATATCTTCATTTAAAGTAGCCTGTTTGTGACGATCCCCTGAAGAAGACAAGTTTCTTCTCTCAGATGATGAGGCACGATTTCTGAAAAATAATACGTCTCCTCTGGTTTCATTTATTATTATTATTTTTGTCCCAAATTTTTGTCATTTGAGGCAATTGAGGCATGTGCCCCTGGGTGGTATATATTTTACTTCTTATGATATAACAGAATGTGGAACCCTGGGCCTCTCAGTCAGAAGTTATGGCTTCCAGTCCCTGCTCTGGATGAACTGTTAATGTCTTTCCATGTCATGTCTCCTCCACAAAATAAAGGTAGTCAATGACTCTTCTTAATCTCTCAGGAATATAATGCAGATGAAGGTAATGCTTGAAAAGGTGGTGGTGACTCTTTGAAGAAAGATTCTATGTAAACATCAGATAAATAAAGAATGATAAGAACGTCAAGCATCTAAGTGTGGGCAAAAATAATTTAGGATGAAACCACATCTAATAGATATTTCTTAAATGCTATTTCCTGCGCAGTGTTTATCTTAGATGAATCTAATCCAGCCCGATACCACACATTACAGTGAAATCTGGAAGTCAGGGGTGGGGGCCAGTGGGAGTAGGAAATGTGTGGTGTCAGGGACTGGCTTTTTATGCCTCCTGTGGGAATTGAGAGGTAGCAGAGAAACTAATCATGTCATTTGCCCGTTTCTAATGAGAACTAACTTAATGGGTTCCTGCACATGTTAAGGACCACTTATATTGTTGTGTTTATTATAACATTATAATTATTTGTGGGCATGCTTTTATTTTTTTCTTAACTATAAATTCTGAGAGTTTAAGGAATGTGTCTTATTCATCATAGTAATTCTAGCATTTCACCAAATGTCTGGTATATAGTAGATGCTCAGGAGGGGCCTGACAAATGAAAAATAATGTTGCCTTCTATTTAAGAGCACGAACTCTTTGTTAGGTGTGTTTCTAAACAATTTTACATGTGATTGCCCATGTTATCCCTATTATAGCCATGGGCACACTCCATTAGCATGAGGCAATACAGATATAAAAAAGAGATTACTGGGGAAATATAACAGTCAGAAAAATAGTGAAGTGAACATCCTCAAACTCTCTACACCCAGGGCCCAATGGTTCTATAGAGAGGAGCCCTGTGCCCATAAATGTTCTATATTGGTGGGTCTCAAAGTATATTTCAGACTAGCATCAGTATCATTTGAAAACTTGTTAGAAATACAAATTAGCAGACACAGTCAGACCTACAGACTTGGAAGATCTAGAGGTAGGGCTCAGAAATTTGTGTTTTATCAAGTCCTCCAAGGGGTTCAGTGCTCACTGAAGTTTCAAAATCATAATTCTACATAATTGTGGCAAGAATGGGGTGGGAGGAGAACATGCAGGGAATGTCTGTGAGATTCTAAACCAACATAAAGTCGCTCATCAGAGAAGTGGACTTGTTAGAAGTGGAGAGGATGGGGGTACTTGGGTGGCACAGTTGGTTAAGTGCCCGACTCTTGGTTTGGGCCCAGGACATGATCTCAGGGTCTTAAGACCAAGCCCGCATCTGCATTCTGTGCAGAGTCTGCTTAAGTTTCTCTCCCCCTCTGTCCCTCCTCTCCACGCTCTCTCTCTCTCTCAAATAAAGAAATAAAGAAATAAATCTTTAAAAAAAAAAAGAAATGGGTAGGATGGAGCTGGTTCTAGTATCAGTCTGTTCTACTGAGATAACTCAGAGCCTCTGAGCCATCTCTCTGGTGAGCTAGACAAAAGGGGAGAGGAAGAGAGTCTCTGCAGCTATCCACATTCACTCCTCATTAGATGCGCCCTACCCTCCTTGCTCTACAGATGTGGAAAATGAAGCACAGCTGGAATGCCTAAGTTGCTTAAAGCACTCCATTGAGTGGTGGTGAAACCCTGATTCAAACCCACAGTCTCACTCTAGATCTGTGGTTCTCAAACTTGGTGGGTAGCAGAATCCACCTAGGGCACCTGATAAACAGAAGAGTCTAGGCCCTGACCTACATGAAGGATCCTGGGCCTCTGTGTTCCCCGTAGCTCTCCAGGTGGTTTTGATACACCCCACATTTTACAAAGCACTGTTCTAGAGGACTCAACCCTCGCTAGAGATCATTGAAGAAACACAATGGGTCAGGCTACACCCTTAACCAGTTATATCTGAAACTTTGTTTGGGGCCTTGGTTTGGGGCCTTGGTATCAGCATTTTTCAAAGCTCCCAGGTGATCTCAGGTGTAGCCAGGGTTGACGACCACTGCTCTGGAGTCCATTCTCCTAACCAACAGGAGGTAGCAGCCTCCTAGTGAAGGCACTGTATTCAAACTGCTATTGCAGTGCCTGTCAGGGAGTTATACTTGGTGACTGCTGATCTAGAATTTTCTTATGGTCTTATACTTCCCAAACTGCTGTTCTTCCCCCAGATGGGTTTTAGGCAAAGTTTTGAAATCCAAGATTTCTTTTCTTTCTTTTCTTTTCTTTTCTTTTCTTTTCTTTTCTTTTCTTTTCTTTTCTTTTCTTTCTTTCTTTCTTTTTTTTTTTTTTTTTTTTTTTTTTTTGGTTCTCAGCAACTGCTAATCTTCTCTTCCTTTTGATCTTCTAATACCTTCTGGAGTATTTGGCACTCAGGAATTTCCCATGACTCCCTGTCCTTTGAGACTTTACTACAGCCAGAGACTCTTGCCAGGGTCCTGCTCCACTCAGGTCTTTCTTAAATACTCCTCTCCCCTCAAATTGGGTTACTCTCAATGGAGGCATAGTATAAATCTTTGTAGGTAATCTCAGTGTTATGCTTAGACCATCCCTGGAATGTCTGTGAAAATGCAGATTCCTGACCCCTCCACAATCCTTGTAAATCAGAATATTTGGGGTGACCATCCTGGAGTGTCTGTGAAAATGCAGATTCCTGACCCCTCCACAATCCTTGTAAATAAGAATATTTGGGGTTGAGTCTCAGACATCTGTCTTTCAATGCTTTCAAGTGATTCTTTTTCACATTTGGGTTTGAAATTGATGCCTCTCAGCCTAACACAATGTCACGTAGACAGTAGACTTCCATAGACATCTGCTGAACTGACTAGAATGAGTGGATAATTATGTGTCTGATGAAGTCATGTCTCCTGATTATGGCAGGTGTGTAACTTTTCCATCGGTCTTTTACATTTAACAAAAGCTGCCTGGAGCTACTGACCTTGATTTCTTACTACCATGGACCCCACTTGTACGTGCCCTTTCAGAAAGTTTTTCCAACAGAGCTCTTTAATCCCACTTATTTATTACCGCTCCCCAGATTAATACCACAGCAGACCCTATTGTTCTCCTTTCCCCACCCATTAAAGGGTACTCAAGGACATAACAGGTGTCTTACTTTTCCTGCCAGCTGTGTATGCTCCACCTGTAGCCCAGAGAACCCGGCTCCTGGACTTATAAATGCTATTAGAATTTTCTTATTGCCAGTTTCTGGGGTAGCATAACAAGGAGGGCTTGCCCTGTATTTGGAATTGATGGTTTTCAAAGACTCAATTTCCAAATCAAATATCTAAATTGGCACCCAATTCCTAATTACCCATTGATTCTCGAAATATCCCATGAACTCCACCAAGGAGAAACGGGAAATGAACTAAAACAGGCCATCTGCCTACCGGACGGATGCTATTTGAAGGAGTGGTTTTAAAATTTCATTTTGGTTTTAAAGATTTGTTACTTGGAAAAGGTGGTGTACTTGGCACTATTTTATTTTGATGGAAAAATAATTGTAGAGTATTAGTATTTTTCAAGAGAGTTTATTTTACTGAATCTTTCATGCTCACATTTTTGTTCTCAAATCCACACACAGTTTTCCACGGTTAACAAGTATCATTTGAAGATCTACATTCCATTTTAAGTATCTTGCATAATTGATTGGCTCTAGTTTTTCAAACCTTCTATCCTTCTTGTGCATCAGAATAAACTGGGGGCATGTGAAAAAATACTGCATCTCAGGTCCCACATCCAGAACTTCAGGTCAAATTAGTCTTTGAGCTAGTCACCTGTATTTTTTCTTAAATCTTCCCAGTTAAGACTTTGGGATAGCCAAGGTAGAAAATACTGGACCAGAAATGAAGTTTTTGTAGGTAATTAATTTGATGGCTGAGATAATGGACATTTTAATCTATTCATTTTATAACTTTATGAGAAAAGCTCTTTCATTTTAATTTTTTCTCCATTGTCTTAAACTTTATGCTAATGTAAATAAAGTTATCTTAAATTATTTTTGAAACAAGATGAACATAAATATTTAGATTTTTAGAACAGAAGCTGAATGAAACATGCAAGAATTCTGATTCATAATGAAGTTAAGAGAGTGAACATAAACTAAAATGTATATAGACAAGGACAACACAAGTTGAAGAATTCTTTTAAATCACAAAACTTTACTTAAGACTATAAGTGCTAGACATTGGGTTTTGGCTGTTGAAGGTTTAAAGATAGATAACATAATCCTGTATTAGGTTTCTTCAGCTGCAAGCAACAGAATTCATTTTTTGCTAACAGCAGAAATGGATTTTTTTTAGAGGGACTTGAAGTGGGATACAGGACTGAAGGGAAAGACAAAAGAAGAAATGGAAGAAAAATCAGAATTAGAAGGGCTGAAACCAGGCATTCCAGTGATCTCAGGAAGAGCAACCATACAACAGTTTTGTTAGGGATCTAAGTTTGAAATGAAAGCACTCCAATTATTCTTTTTTCAGCCTTTCATTACTCAGTTCAAGGTACCAAGTCCCGAAACAGAAACTCCAATTTGTTCTGCTTAAATAATGTCCCCACAAGCTTGGCAGGAAAGGCCAGGCATCATGATTTATAGCTTCTCCAGGACTGGACCTAATGAGGAGAAATATTCCCCCAGAACGCTGTTACCAAAAGAAGGTGGAAGGGATGGTGGGCAGCCAAAAAAATAAAAACACAAACGAAAACAAAACAAAACAAAACTTATTTAGTCTCTCATTAAATAATTTTAATTAGAAGGCAAAGTCAGATTTACAAGATATAAGGTTTAGGGGCCATGTAAATTCTACTTACTATGGGACAATTTCATTTATTTATTCCTACAAAAGCCTGGAGAAGTAAATACTGCTGTCCTAAATTTTTACAGATATATAAAAATAAGGGCATGGAGCCATTTAGTTAGTTGGCAAAGGTCGCAGAAGTGACAAATGTCAATGCAGGGGTGCAAACTGAAAACTATTAGGCTCTATCACACACCTTACTGCTTACTAACACTTAAGTTTAGGAATATTTTTTTTATAATAATATTTTTTATTATATTATGTTAGTCACCATACAGTACATCCCTGGTTTTTGATGTAAAGTTCGATGATTCGAAGTTTAGGAATATTAATAAAAAAGCGAATCCAGTGAAAGATGGTAGATATCAAAGGAGGGAAAGTTGTTTCCTTTGGGGGAATTAGGAAGACCTTGAGGCAGGCTTGGTACATGTGGAAACACCATAATCCAAGGGAAGGCTGTGGCAAAATGTATTTCAGGGGGAGATAAAATAAGTGAACGACGGCTTAGAGGTAATTCAAATGAATCTATGATGGAAAGGCTGGTATGTAGCCTAGGTTGGGTCTTGGGTTTGGAGGCACAAGGGAATCTGTGTTTGAGAAAATTAGTCTATGGCTGTGTACAGTATCAATGGAGTGAGTAAGGGCTTTGAGCCAACCATGAGATTGAGTAGGTAAAAGGTGAAGCCAGGGAAGGCATGTGCTAGGAAGCTGTCAGCAAGAGTGGAGGAGCACTGATAGTTTTCAGATACTGAGTGAATGTAGGGGTGGTGGTAAGAGTGAGGGAAATGTCAGATTCTAAGATTTTGAGGAAGGGAGGCAGGTTGATGGCAGGGCCATGGCGTAGGCACTTAAGGAAGAGAAACAAGTTTGGAGAAGGATGGAGATGTTCAAAGGCCTTTGCAAATGGGGACTGGCACATGGAAGAACACGGTGTTATGGACATAGCGGATGGGAAGATATCTGTGTGGAAGTGATGCTTGAAGACATGACAGGAATCAGAGGAAGTGAGCTGTTAAGGTGACAGAGGTGAAAAATGATTAGAAGTGTGCTATTGCAGCTTTGAAATGTGCCCTAAAGTTAATCTGACCCAACCCTGATTGTATGTACAAGTCAGAGTTCATTGAAAGCTATTTTTTTATAGAAAATTTCTAGTTTTTAAACCAGTCACCAAAATAACATATTTTATGTTTCAAACTTGAAAGATTTCAGACAATTTGCCTACGTTTTTCTCCTTAATCAAATCCATGTTTCCATCATTTTCTAAAACTCTCTTGTGTGTGGATGGGGTGATGAGAGGGGAGGATTCTGAGCAATCATCTATGCTACAGGCAGGTAGTTACTATAGAATAGCAGAGCTGGGAAATACCTAAGAGCTTTATATTGGTGAGCTGACTCATTTTACACACATAAAGAGGATGTTTTTTCTGTCCATTGACTCTGAAGACGTAGGGAGTGTTGGATGTTGGAGGTGGCATCAGGAATCTAGGTAAGGTTGATGCAGTCTCACCAGGAGACTTGTGAGCTCATCTGGAATGAAGAGAAGGGCCTCATACCACTTGTCTTATTTTTCCTAAGCATTTATGCTGCTTGTCCTTGGTGTTGAGTATAAGAATGCTGGCATGTTTGCCTCAAAGCTAGATTGTCAATGTTTTAATTTTCAGAAAGTTAAAAACCTAATTCTCAAATAAATATAGAATTAATGTGAATTGACTTATATAATTCATTAATTGGGGCGTGAGAAGGATGACAAAGCTGGATCAAAGAGCCTTTGAGGCTTTAGGGTATATAAAGTCAATTCATTAGGAAAGGCATACTAAAATGAAGATTTTACTTTTGAAGATAAAATCAAAACTGTTTAAAGTCGTACAGGAGAGTAGTATCCTAATTTTTGAGGTTGTCTATTCTACAAAATAATAATAATTTATAACCCTAAAGGATCAATATGTAGCTATCAATATCTACAAGTTAACTTGTGACCTGGGCCCTTACTGAGTCCAAATAGCAAGTCAGACAGTGGTCCTTCTCCTTTATTAGAGCAAAGTTTGGCAAATTACAGTGGGCAAAAATCCACTGGCCACCTGTTTTTATAAATAAATATTTCAATAAAAAAACTTTCTTTGGAACAAAGCCATGCCTGTTCATTTAAGTGTTGTCTTTGGCTGTTTTATGCTACAACGGTAGAATTGAATAGTTGTGATGGAGAGTCACAGGTAGCTCCCAAAGCCAAAAATATGCTCTGCCTGGCCATTTAAAGGAAAAGTTTGCTGACTTCTGGACTAGAGAATGAAATAATCCTTGGTTGGACCATTAAACAATAAACACGAACATGCAATTATCCTTTTGCCTATTTCACATTTTGGATAATTTCAACTAGAGAAAGGAATGAAAATCTTGATGGTAGAAATCTTGTAGAATTCCATGAGAATAGGGAAAAGGAGAGTCCAAATTACCTTGTATACTGATTAGAAAGGTCAAGGGCTATCTCCTGGCTCCCAGTCATGATCCAGTTTCAAGTATACCAGTTTCTTTATATATACTTCTGTTGAGACAGAAAGAGAAAGAGAGGGAAAGGGAGGGAAAGGTGGGTGGGTGGGTAGACTGAGAAAAGAAAGCAAGATTTTTTCTATCTCTGCCTTGGACACCTGGCCTGAGCATCTAATGCTGAAAGCTAAGAGCATGCATATTACTTCCTGGCTCCAGACTCAGCAACCTAGGATAGCCACAGCAAACAGTCTGGCTAAGGTACCATTCTGGGGGCCAGGAGACCTGCATTCAGACAGAGGCTCATTGTTTTGAGGTTTTTATTTAATTTGGGTCCAGGGTGACCTATGTTTTCAGCTCCTCAAACACTCATCACCTCCCTTCTCAGGAATGGCCTTAGAGATGAACCACAAGTCCTGCCCACAAAAACACTGAATTTAGGCTCAGAGTCCATTTGGTCAGGAGACAAAAAGCCTGCCTACTCCTGTAAGAGAGACTGAGACTAGATGAACCACCACTTTCCTCCAAGTCTGCATTAAACTTGAAATAATACATTATTTTCCCTAGAAGAAACAAGAAACCTGCTCTTCAACAAAATTGCTGCTTTCATTCTTGTGAGGCAGGACAACATTGGCTTTTCTAGAATTTAACAGATCAGAAATCACTGAGAACATGATTATCTTTCTCACCTGAGTTTGATGCTTCAAGCATTAGTTGTTATTACCAGCAGTACCATTGTTTTCACTGTTCCTCGTAAGCTTCATTGTATATTCTTATAAGCATATTTAAAAATAATGCTGAAGAGGCTGAAACAACCAAAATGCCCATGGTAGATGGATAGATTTAAAAAATGTGGTATATACAAACAATGGAATAATATTCAGCCTTAAAAAGGAGATTCTGTCATACGCTACAACATGGATGAAACTTGGTGACATTGTGCAAAATGAAATGCAATCAGTCACAGAAAGACAAATACTGCATAATTCTACCTATGTGAGGTATCTAAAGTAATCGAGCTCAAAGAAGGAGAAAGTAGAATGGTGGTTATCAGAGGCTAGAAGCAGGGGGAAAAGAGAAGTTGCTGTTCAGTGGGTAAAGAGGTCCAGTCATGCAAGATAAAAAAGCATGAAAGACTATGGACTCTGAGAAACAAACTGAGGGCTTCAGAGGGGAGGGAGGTGGGGGAATGGGATAGCTGGTGATGGGTAGTAAGGAGGGCACGTATCGCATGGTGCACTGGGTGTTATACACGACTAATGAATCATCGAACTTTACATCAAAAACCAAGGATGTACTGTATGGTGACTAACAAAATATAATAAAAAAACATTAAAAAAAACTTCTAGAGATCCATTGTACAACAATGTACAACAATACTGTACTTTAAACTTAAAATATTTCTTAGAGGATAGATTTCATATTATGTATTATTTTATCACAATAAAAATTGTGCCATTTACACAAACATGTATTCCTTTTAAAGTCATCATAAAAACAGGGGCGCCTGGGTGGTGCAGTCATTGGGTGTCTGCCTTTGGCTCAGGGCGTGATCCCAGCATTCTGGGATCGAGCCCCACATCAGGCTCCTCTGCTAGGAGCCTGCTTCTTCCTCTCCCACTCCCCCTGCTTGTGTTCCCTCTCTCGCTGGCTGTCTCTGTCAAATAAATAAAACAAAATATTAAAAAAAATAAAATCATCATAAAAATAGATTACTGTGCAATAAAGGCAACACGGATAAGCCTCTGTCTCTAAGGTGTGGAGATCATGCACCATTGTTTGGATACCTCAGGGTTTTAAATGTGAGCTCTAATCGGAGACTCCTGGAAACTTTCATAGTGACAGTGGCATTTAGGTTCCTATATTTGAGTTTTTTTCCAGGTATGCAATTGTTGAGTGAGGCAGACAAATTAAGAATTTGGCTCCTATCTTGGTATTTCAATGCGGGATTTCAAAAGTTACTTAGAGAGATAGGTGTGAATATCATCATACAAAAGAGTATCTACACTCAAATAAACTCAGGTGGTCAGAACTGTAGTGGAAATGATATGTCCATCTAGAAGACCCAGTTCTTTATAAGGTGCAACTCCAATTATCTTCAAGCTACTAATGATAGACTCTTATTAAAATGACCATGTAAGTTGTCGCTGAATTATGAGATAAAACAATAAAAGGTATTGAGTTCAACAAGATATAATTTAAAATTTATAATGGTTATAGAGTCCCGAGATAAGATGGTATGTTTGTTGGGTTCCACCAAATTTAAAGCACAGAGAGAAGTCATTTATAACTCTTACCTATGAAATGGCAAAATCAAAATCAGAGATAACCAAATTTGGAGTTGCAGACTTCTTCATATATTATGAATCTTGAACTAACTGTTGTTATTCTAGGTTAGTTGACATAGCAACGATAGAGTTTAGAACATCCAGTCATGCCTACAGTAAGAATCCAGTCAAACCCTTGACCAAAACTCTCATCCTTACTATCCTCAAGGACACTAGAGAGGCAACCACCAAAACTGTATAGTATGATATAGTATTTTATATAGTTCCAAATACTATGCTTGGCCTAAGTCTTTAGTGGAAAATAGCTATCGTTAACTGGGTGGGAGATACTTTTCCTTTCCATTTCAGGTATATTAATTTCAATACGATTCAAAATATAAGTAAGTATAAAATATAAAATGTTTTAAAATATGAAATATTTAGAAAGTTCAAAACCACAAAATCAATACCATTTCATTAAGAAATCTGTACTAGTTTAGTATTTTATAATTTTGTAATGTTTAAGAATATATAGCCTATTAGAATACAGGATAAGTTCAGTTTTAAAATTTGATGGCTTGATAGCTTTCTTTTTAGCACTGAATAATATTTCATTGTCTGGAGGTACTACACTTTATTCATTCACTAACTGAAGGGCATCTTGATTGCCTTCAAGTTTTGGCAATTATGAATAAAGTTACTATTAATATCCATTAACACATTTTTGTGTGGACATAAGTTTTCAACTCCTTTGGATAACAACCAAGGAGCTCAATTCTGGATAGTATCATAAGAATTTGTTTCGTTTTCTAAGAAACTGCCAAACTATCTTCCAAAGTGACTGTACCATTTTGCATTTTGACCAGCAATGAAAAAGAATTCCTGTTGCTCCATGTCCTCGCCAGCATTTGGTGCTGTGTTTTGGATTTGGGCCTGTCTAGTAGGTCTTTTGCCCATTTAAAAAATAAGGTTGTTAATTTCTTATTGTTGAGTTTAAGAGTTCTTTTTACATTTTAGATAACAGTCCTTTATCAGATAAGTCTTATGCAGATATTTTCTCCCAGTCTGTGTCTTGTCTTGTCATTCTCTTGGCAGTGTCTTTACAAAATAGAAATTTTGAATTTTAATGAAGTCCAGCTTATCAATTCTCTCTATCATGAGTCTTGTCTTTAATTTTGTAAAAATGTATAGCCATACCCATGTTTCCTCTGTGCTATCTCTAAGACGTTTATTGTTTTGCATGTCTGTGATGCATTTTGAGTTAATTTGTGTAGCAGATGTAAGGTCTGTGTTTTGACTTGTTTTTGCATGTGGTTGCATGTGGATGTCCAGTTGCTCTAGCACCATTTGTTGAAAACACTGTTTGCTTCATTGCCTTTGCTGCTCCCTCTCTCTGTATCTATCATCTATCTATCATCTATCTATCTATCTATCTATCTATCTATCTATCTATCTATATCTATCTATCATCTATCTATCTATCTATCATCTATCTATCTATCTTTTATCTATCATCTATCCATCTATCTAATCAGTTGACTATATTCGGGTAGATCTATTTCTTTTTTTTTTTTTTAAAGATTTTATTTATTTATGTGACAGAGAGACAGCCAGCGAGAGAGGGAACACAGCAGGGGGAGTGGGAGGGGAAGAAGCAGGCTCCCAGTGGAGGAGCCTGGTGTGGGACTCGATCCTGGTACTCTGGGATCACGGCCTGAGCCAAAGGCAGACGCCTAACCACTGCGCTACCCAGGCACCCCTGGGTAGATCTATTTCTGGACTCTATTTGGTTCCATGATACACCTGTTTATTCTTTCATCAACATCATACTGTCTTTATTACTGTAGCTTTATAGTAAGTCTTGAAATCTTGTAGTGTCAGTCCTCCATCTTTCTACTTTTTCATCACTATTGTGTTGGCTATGCTGGATCTTCTGCCTTTCCATAAAAACTTTAGAAATACATAAATGTAATTAACATGTTGGGATTTTGATTGAGATTGCATTGTATCTTAGGTCAAGTTGAGAGTTGACATCTTTGCAATACTCAATCTTTTTGTCCATAAAGGTGGAAAATTTATCATTTAGTGCTTTGATTTATTCATCAACATGTTATTTTTTTTCTCATATGTATCTTGTACATATTTTGCTAGATTTATATCTAAATGTTTCATTGGGGGATAGTAGTATAAATGATATTGTGTTTTTTTGTTGCAAATTCCACTTCTTCATTGCTGGTATATAATTATTTATTAACCCCAGGAGTTTTTTGTCAAATTTTTCAAATTTTCTACATAGATATCATGTCAATGTGAACAATGACAGTTTCATTTATTCTTTTCCAATCTGTATACCTTTTATTTCCTGTTCTCGTCTTATTGCATTAGCTAGAATTGCCAGTATGCTGTTTCAAAGGAGTCAGGAAAAGGGATATCTTTCCTTGTGCCTAATCTTAGTAGGAATGCTTCAAGTTTCTTGCCATTAAGTATTGTTAGCTGTAGGATTTTGTAGACATTCTTTATTAAGTTTAGGGAATTCCACTCTATTTCTACTTTACTGAGTGTTTTTATTATGAATGAATATCACATGTTGTCAAATGCTTTTTCAACATTATTGTTATGATGGTGATTTTTCTTTTTTAGTCTGTTGATGTGATGGATTATACTCATTAATTTTCAAATGTTGAACCAACATAGCATATCCAGGATAAACCCCACTTGGCTGTGGTGTATAATTCTTTTTTTTTTTTTTAAGATTTTATTTATTTATTTGAGGGAGAGAGAAAGCGAGGGAGAGAGCAAGAGAGAGCATGAGTGGGAAGGAGGAGCAGGCACCCTGCTGAGCAGGGAGCTGGACATGGGACTCAATCCCGGGACTCTGAGATCATGACCTGACCTGAAGGCAGACGCTTAACCAACTGAGCCACCCAGGCGCCCCTATAATTCTTTTTTATACATTTTTGGACTCAATTTGGTAATATTTTGTTTAGAAATTTTGCATCTTTGTTCATGACAGATATTGGTTTGTAGATTTCTTGTAATACTTTGTTTGCTTGCTTTTGTTATTAGGGTAATGCTGGCTTCATAGAATGATTTAGGAAGTATTCCTTTTGCTTCTGTCCTCTGAGAGATCACAAAGAGTTGGTATAATTTCTTCCTTAAATGTTTGGGAGAATTCACCACTGAACCTATCTGGGCCTGCTGCTTTCTATTTTAGAAGGTTTTAAATTATTTATTCAATTTCTTTAGTAGATATAGGACTGTTCAGATTGTCTATTTCTTGTGTGAATTTTGGCATATTGTATCTTTCAAGAAATTGGCCCATTTTATCTAGGTAATCAAATTTGTGGGCATAGAATTGTTCATAATATTCCTTTATGATTTTTTCCTTTGTGATTATTTTAATGTCCATGAACTCTATAATGATGTCCCTTCTTTCATTTCTGATATTAGTAATTTGTGTCTTCACTCTTTTTCTCTTAGCTGGTTAGAGCCTTATCAATTTTATTGATTTTTCAAAGAACAAGTTTCACTGATTTTCTTTAATAATTTCTTATTTTTGTGTCATTGATTTCTGCTCTAATAATTATTTCTTTTCCTCTGCTTACTTTGGCTTTTATTTGTTCTTCTTTTTCTAGTTTCTTAACATAGAAACTTACATTATTAATTTTAAATCTTTCTTCTTTATTCAAAAATTTTTCTTTAAATTCAATTTAATTAACATATAGTATATTATTAGTTTCAGAGGTATTTTCTTTTCTTATATATGCATTCCATGCTATAAATTTTCCTTTTAGTACTTTCACCTCATTCCATACATTTTGATAATTTTTTTTCATTTTCATTTGGTTCAAAATATTTTTTAATTTCACCTGAGATTTCTTATTTGACCTATGAGTTATTTAGAAGTGTGTTCTTTAATCTTCATGTATTTTTGGAATTTATCATTTTATTATTGACTTCTAGTTTAATTTCATTGTGGTTTGAGAGCAGACATTGCATAATTTATTTTAAAGTTGTTAAGTTGTATTTTATGGCCCCAAATGTGGCCTATCTTGGTGAATGTTTCATATGGACTTGAAAAAAATGTGTGTTTTGCTGTTGTTGGATCAAGTTGTCTGAAGATGGCAATTATATCTAGTTGACTGAAGGTGTTGTTGAGTTCAGCTATGTCGTTACTGACTTTCTGCCTGATGGATCTGTCCATTTCTGATAGAGGGGTGTTGAAGTCTCCAACTACGATAGTGAATTCATCTATATCTCTTTGCAGTGTTATTAGTTTTTGCCTCACATAGTTTGATTTTCTGATGTTAGGTGCATACATGTTAAGAATTGTTATCTCTTCTCAGAGAATTGACCCTTTCATCTTTACATAGATGCCCTTCTTTCCTGATAGCTTTCCTTGCTCTGAAGCCAGCTCTGTCTGAAATTAATATAGCTACTCCTGTTTTCTTTTGATTAGTATTAGTGTGTTATGTTTTCTCCATCCATTTGCACATCTGTATGTGTCTTTATATCTAAAGTGGGTTTCCTGTAGACAATGCATAGTTGGGTCTTGTTTTCTTAATCCATTCTGACAATCTCTGTCTTTTAATTGGTGCATTTATATTATTTATGTTCAAAATGATTATTGATATAGTTGGATTAATATATATCCTATTCATTATTGTTTTCTATTTGTTGTCTTTATTTTTGTTCCTATTTTTCCACCCTTTTTCTGCCTTTTTTTTTTTTAAAGATTTTATTTATTTGAGAGGGAAGGAGGGAGGGGGAGAGAGAGAGAGATAAAAAGTGTGCAAGGAGCAGGGAGAGAGAAGAAGGCAGACCCCCCACTGAGCAGGGAAACCAACGTGGGGCTCAATTCCAGGACCTGGAGATCTTGACCTGAGCTGAAAGCAGACGCTTAACCGACTGAGCCACCCAGGCGCCCCTCTGACTTTTTTAAAAAAAATATTTTATTTTTAAGTAATCTCTACACCCAGTGTGGGGTTTGAACTCACAACCCCAAGACCAAGAGTCAGATGCTCCACTGACTGAAAAAGCCAGATGCCCCTGATTTTTTTAGTTTAATTGAACATTTTGTGTATTTCTATTTTCTCTCTTTTTTTAGGATATTGTTATCTTTCTTTCTTTCTTTCTTTCTTTCTTTCTTTCTTTCTTTCTTTCTTTCTTTCTTTCTTTCTTTCTTTCTTTCCTTTTCCCCTTTATAAGTGGTTGCTCTTGAATTTGCAGTATACATTTATAACTAATCCAAGTACACTTTCAAGTAACACTATACTACTACATGGGTACTGTGAGTCCTTTATGATAACAAAATAATCCTTATTCCTCCATTCCATGTCCTGTATTATTGCTGCCATTCATTTCACTTATATATAAGCATACATTAGCATAACTATATATTTTTCTATATATGATATATACATATGCCAACATAATTTAATATTTTTGGGGCATTATTATTTTGAACCAAATGTTAGCTGTTACATCAATTAAAATAAGAAAGATAAACGCTTTTATTTTATCTTAATTCTTCTTTGATGTTTTTCCTTGTTTTATATAGATCTGAATTTCTATCCTGTATCATTTTACCCTCTAAAGAACTTCTTTTCACATTTCTTGCAAGGTTAGTATACTGGCAACAAATTTCCTCAATTATTTGGTCTGAGAATGTATTTATTATTTCTTCACTTTTGAAGGATGATTTCACAGAATACAGAATTCTAGGTTGTTGGGATTTTTTTTTTCTCTCTCAGTACTTTAAGTATTTTACTCCAGTCTTTCCTGGCTTGAATGGTTTCTGAGGATGTGTTTCTTTTCTTTGTTCCTCTGTTCCTCTGTAGGTAAGGTGTTTTTCTCTCTCAGTTCTTTCATGAGTTTATCTGTGATTTTCTGTAGTTTTTGTTTTTGTCATTTATCTTACTGGTTGTCCTCTGAACTTCCTGAATCTGTGGTTTGGTTATTTTCTCTTTCTCTTCTGGTATTGCCATTTTGCATATGTTATACCTTTTGTAGATGTCTCACAGTCCTTGGATATTCTATTCTGGTTTTTGTTATTGTTGTTGTTACTAATGAGCCCATCAAGGCCATTCTTCATTTCCGTTACGTGTGTTTTATCTGTAGTATTTCTTCTTTTTTTTTTTTTCCTTAGTATTTCCATCTTTCTTACATTGGGCTTACCTTGCTCATCTGTTTTTGCATGTTGTCTACTTAATCCACTAGAGCCCCTAGCATGTTAATCATAGTTATTTTAAATTCCTAATCTGATAATTCCAACATTTTTGCCATGTTTGGTTCTTATGCTTGCTCTATCTCTTCCAAATGTGTTTTTTTCTTTGTTTGTTTGCTTTTTGAAATGTCTTGTAACTTTTTCTTGATAGCCAGACATGTTGTACAGGGTAAAAGGAACTCCTGTAAATAGGCCTTTAGTAATATGGTGAAGTATGGGGGGGAAAGAAAGCATTCTATAGTTCAATGATTAGGTCTCAGTCTTTTAGTGAGCCTGTATTTTTGGACTATGGAGTTTACAAGTCTTTCGCATTTTCCCCCTGCCCCTTAGATGGGATGGGTGGGCTAGAATAGGTTGGAGTTGTGTATTTCCCTTTACCTAGGTTAGTTAGGCTCTGATAGTACCCTAGTAAGTTAGGCTTTGGTTAGCCAGTTTCCTCTGAGTCCAGTCTTTTTTAGGAAGAAAAGTATACTTTACTCTATTGTAAGATGGTTCCTTTTTTCCCTCCCCCTACTGAAAGCAAGAGTGGATTTTTCACTAATATTTAATGTGGGAACCTGGTCAGTCTCCTGGAAGTAAATTTCACAATATTGTGGGTCTGCCTCCCAATAACTGGGTCTCTTTGGAATGCTTAACTCTTACGCTTGTCTACTCTGAGGCTCCAGGAATTTGTCAATCACTTACAGTTCAGGGTTTTCTATTCCTACACTGGATCCTGAGGTAGTTTCTGCTTGTGAGTCTGTGCTCTCTCTGGTAAGCTGTGATTCATTATATTTGTCTGTCTCTCCACTTTTGGGGGCAGAGGTTTGCCCTGTGTCCTCCCCTCCATTAAATTCCAAGAAGAGTTACTAATTTGTCAGTTCCTTCACCTTTTTATTTGTTGTTAGGATGGAGTGGAAACTTCCAAACTCCTTACATGTGAACTAGAAACTGGAAATATCACCAGTGAATTAAGAAAAATTTATTTTGAAATAACTCTAGGCATGCAGGAAGTGGCAAAAACATTATAGTCCTGTGTATCATTCACCATGTTTCCCCAAATAGTGACATTTTACCAGTGAATTATTATTAATACTACTACTACTACTATTATTATTATAGAGAGGGTGAGGGCAGAGGGAGGTGTAGACAGGAGGGAGGGAGAGAATCTTAAGCAGGCTCCATGCCCAGTGTGGAGCCTGATGCAGGGCTTGATCTCACATCAGAGAGATAACAACCTGAGCTGAAATCAAGTCAGACACTCAACTGACTTAGCCACCCAGGCTCCCCTCACCAGAATTTTTATCAAACAGTTAAGAAAAAAAATAACAGAAATCTTACATAAACTTACAGAAAATAGAGCAAAGTCATCACATCCCAGCTTTCTTCATGAGGCCAGTATCATCGTGATACCAATATCTGATTTTTAAAAAATGCATATAGGGGAAACTATGGGCCAACCTCTGATTCAAAAAATCCTAAACAAAATATTTTAAAAATGCTATCCAGTGACTTACAGGAGTGAAACGTATCATGCATGACCAGATTGGGTTCATATCAACAAGACAAGGGTGATTTAAGATTTTAAAGTCAATGATTTTATTAACAGATATTAACCATATTGAATAACCGATAAAAGGAATAAAATATGAGAAAACATGTATGATTAAATTCAAATCCATATATAAAAGAAACTCTCAGTAAACCAGGAATGAAAGGGAACTTCCTTAATCTGATAAAGTGTATCTCTAAAAAAACCAACAGCACACATGCCACAATGAAATGTGGAAAGGTTGCCTTCTGAGATCAGGAACAGTGGAAAATATTTTATTTTATATTATAATAGTGCTATCTCTATTTTAGGGCAGTTGGACACTTTCTCTTCATGGGAGATGCAAAAATCAATGGGCAGTATTCAGAAGTAGGCCTGCCAACAGGAGTTTCCTATGAAGAAATCCATTGTCTTTTAAAGGAAAGGGTTTGACCAAAAAACGCAATGACCTAATCCAACTATTTTAAATGGCTTAATTGTATGTTTTGTTCTATTTGGATTGGATGGTAACTATGAAATTAAAGATGATGCATTTTGTTAATGTTGAAATCTGGCTGGACTATGATTAATGAGATGGCTCATATTCTAGTCACATTGATTGCCTTAATCATTGTCCATCTATTTTTTCATACATTAATTATAACACAAATTTGTGTATTTTTCAGTAGACTGCCATTTTCTACACAAGGGAATAAACCTAACTTAGATTAGTTGTTAAGAAAATCAACTTCATGAAACTCTCTGATACTTACCATCCATCTTCTTGGATTTATATCATTGACTAAAAGTGATTTAAAAGTTTCATTTTCTATTCCACATTAGGGAAAAACCTAGAAAAAGTTTTGGATACCTAGGACAATAGTGAATTTTCCCACATTTTTTGACTAGTCTAGTTACCCCTTGTCTATTTAATTTTACTGTAATAATATAATTTTGATATTAGGGATTTTAGAGGTCAACAGTCAACTCCTTTCTCAATGTTTTGTTAAATAGACTGTTCGAATGAAGTGACTGTTTTGGGGGGTCTACTCTTCTGCTAAATAGCTAATTGTTGGGAAATTCTTCCTTTTATTTCTCTGAAGATTCAAATATATTCTTCCTGGGTAGAGTCTCATGTCTAATTCTCTGATTATTCACTTTCCTTATCACATTGGCACATCCTTCCGTTCACCATCTTCAGCAGCCTATTGTGATTCTACATGTTTTATTCTGTTTCCTTGTTTACTTATTTTATTTATTCTAGTGATCCTCATCTCTAATAAGACAGAGGCTTTAGCATTGTTCCCTTAGCTACTATCTCAGACAAGTACACAATTGAAGATCTTCTCAGGTGGAAAGACATATGGTACACACACACTGGAGATCACTGCCGCATTAGGGTTCTTTGACATTTTCTTTTCTGGGTACTGACAATGGACCCCTGACCTTCATATTCCTCTCCTGAAAATCTTCATACATCAAATGATATGGAAAATGATCTTTTCCCTCATAGCCTTAGGTAATAACACATCAGTGCACTAACACATCATTCATGAGAGTTTCTCTTCTGTGAAGGCAGGGACAATTTACCTCTCTTTTAGCACCTGGGTAGATAAAACATAGTGCCGAGCTTGACATGCAGCTAGACTAGACGCATTCTCATGGAATGGATAATGGAATAGATTAGCGACTGCCTTCTCTGAAGCATTCACACCGACATCCATGAAGGTTGCTGATCCACCGTAGGTCCTCCAGGGATGGTGACAAGTCAGATAAGCCTATTGTCTGTCAATTTTCCCCTTGGTTTTCATCTTCTGTTAAGCCTCAGCAGCACTTTTGGCCAGGAGGTAATACAGAAGCTGGCTCTACAGTCACCCATTGACATTCTACCTCCACCCTCTAGTTCTAGGAGGTCACACATCTTGACCCTTCAGCTTGTTGCTCAATGCAGATGGAGAGCTGGTGCAGGTTTTAGGCAGTGACAGATGATAATTGCTTTGTGATGCTTATTATAACCTGGTTTCTAAATATCCTGCTCTCAGAAAACCTACAACTTGTCCATTTTCAGATGATCTGTGCACATCATTGACAGATTTGATATTAAAAATAAAAGTTTATGGGGCGCCTGGGCGGCACAGCGGTTAAGCGTCTGCCTTCGGCTCAGGGCGTGATCCCGGCGTTGTAGGATCGAGCCCCACGTCAGGCTCCTCTGCTGTGAGCCTGCTTCTTCCTCTCCCACTACCCCTGCTTGTGTTCCCTCTCTTGCTGGCTGTCTCTATCTCTGTCAAATAAATAAACAAAATCTTTAAAAATAAAAGTTTATATCAGATCATTGATCATAAAGCCAATAAAGCAAGAATTAGGTACACAAATATGTAAAATGCCCTCTGTAAATCAAGTGGTAAGGGAAAAGGAATGAAGAAACTTTAATTTTGTTCTATAAATTTTTAAAAGAAATATGAAAAATGGCCATGCTAAGTCAAGAGATTAATATTCTTGCATAAAATAGAGTTGCAGTGGGCCAAAAATTTCTGTTACTCAAGCCATCAAAGAATTATATATGATGTTTTAATTGGTAACAAAATTTGAGCCAGATTCTAACAAAGTCTGTAGGTCTGGCCCAGATGGCTCTGCTTTTGTGGTTCATACCAGTGGCAATTTTGCCATGAGATTTTAAAAGTTTAAGGAAACCAACTTGCAGAAGTTTTTTCCTCAGCTTTCAAAAATCTCAATTTGGATGTTCTAAAAGTATACTAGGAGAAATATTGAAGATGATGCACTTTAAATACACTTTTGTTTCACAAAATGAAGTCCATAAATGCACGTGTGTGCATATGTATATAATATATATATTTACACATATAACCTCTGTGTATATAATGTGTGACACACATCGTGTGCATATATATGGACATTTTGCAGTTTTGTGAAATGAATATACACACACAGTTCTAACTAGTTGTTATTACAGAACTGACTAATGGATTAGATGTTCAAAATATAAAATCGTAATGACAAGAGACAGCACTCTGTTGCCAAAAGATTATCATACTACTCCTGCAAGCCTTCCTTAATTACTTTTTTATTCTTTTTGGCTTATTCTCTATTGCCAAACTTTTCAGACACTGCCTAGCACACAGTCCCCAGTTATATTGAATTCATCATGATAGAGCTTCAATTAACTTGTCCTTCCCTATGCCACGGTCTTGCAGGTTTTCTTTGACCAATTTGTTGTTTGAATAGATAAGAGAAACAGAACAAGTAAGTCATGGGAAAACCACTGGAGAATCAATAAATCCTAAAAACTCTTTTCCCAACTTGTCTAAAAAGTTTGGGTCCCAGACAAATTTTGGTGTTAGCAAAAGAGTGTAATGCATAGAAGTGGGAGTTAGGAAAGTCGGGCACTGGGGAAGAAGTAAACTACCATAAGGATATCAATAGGGGTTTGTTTTATGTGTCAACTCCTATTAATTAATAGTGGCTGCTTGGAGTGCTGTGTTGAGAAGGATTCTGAGCCAAATCAGGCTTAAGAGGAAATAGTTCTCTGAAACACTATTAATAATTCCAGTGCGCATGGGTGAAGCAACGAACAGTGTTCTTGTCAAAAATTTACCATTCTTTGTTCCTATATCCATGTTTCTCAACCTTTTGCCCCCTCCATACCCTGGGGATATTTGGCTATGTGTGGAGGTATTTTTAGATATAAAAACTAGAGTAAGGATTCTATTGGCATTAAATGGATAGAGACCAGTGACATGCAGAGGGCAGCTACCCACAATCAGTAATTATCTGATCCAAAATGTCAGTAATGCTAAGGCTATGGAAACTTCTCAGATATTACTGCCACACAGAACTACACTGTCTTATTTTTTTCCGTTCACCTACATTTTTAGTTGCTTAATGTCTAAATAAAACTAGAAGCCATAGTTTTACAAGAGGCAATTTTTTTCCATTAAAAAAAATAGAAGTAAAGATGATCTGAACTCACAGCTGAACTCAAAGTAGGCAGCATTGGAACCTCTGTGATGGATTTCTGCTGTCCCTTTGTCATGGTCTGAAATACAGACCCTATATGGGAGAGGTTGCCTGTCTCCCTTGTTTCACCTGTATCAGAGTTACTAGTGGAAAACAGAACCCACTTTGATTGGTCTAAACAGACAAGCAGTTTGCTAAAAGGATATTCAGTAGAGATTTACAAGAGGGCCAGATAGTCAGAGATAGAAGCTACACAGGACTAGATTTCACAATCCTGAGATAGAAACCTGAGCCGAGATCAAGAGTTGGATGCTTAACTGACTGAGCCAGCCAGGCGCCCCGAATTTAGAATTTAAATGAGTCAATCTATGATCAGCATTTATTACTTAGTAGAATCCCATGTCCAAATAATTTATTTAGAAAAATCTTTTGGGTAGTGTTATCATATATTTCTGTACCTTTGACCCAACTCCAAAGTTTCACTGAAGTCTCATAAAGCCTTCTATTTTTATTTCAAGTTTAATTATAGATAGACCCTATTGTCATTCAGTAAGTAGCATGACAATTACTTTCCAAAAAATTCAGCTCTTGGAAATATGGCTCTGTAAAACATTTTGGAGAAATTCCAGGTTACTGGGAGTAACCAGTATTACTTCCTTTGGCAGCGTTCTTGGGGCAGACATAGGTGGCATAACAAATAGGAGTGATTCACTCTGGTATCGAACATATCCCATATTAAATCAGGGCTGACCACCCCTTTGTTTCAAATATATTTTTAAAAAATCCACCCGTCTGCTATTATCAGTGAGGCTTATATGATGATCATATCACTTTTAGGAAATGTGACACAGTTGTTTTTATTTAGTAAAAGTAATACAGTCTATAGTTTTTTTGTCCATTGTTTATGTTCTCACAAAATATCCTTGATAATTATCTGCAAGAGCTGCGGTGTAGTTTTACGGCCTCTAGCTACCCTTTCACCTACAGGCTTAGAATACGATGTATCTTGTGGCATTTCAATTGTGTTTTCCAATTTCTGAGACAGGGACTGAAAAATATTTAATTAAGAAGACGAAAATCCTGAGCAAATACACACCATGCTGGGTCCTATAAAAATGTTGATCTTTTCCTGGGGCTGGGGGTCTGGTTTTACTTTAAGGCAGCACTGAAGGATGTCTGGAGGCTGCTGGCAGGCAAGTCGTATTCTCATAGCAAAACTGATCTAATTCATCGTGAATCCTGAAACAAAAGGAACACTGTTTCAAAATGATAATTGCCATTTCTATGTGTTTACATGTTTAGATTGTCACTTACTTCCATTACTTGAGAAATTTCAAAATGTACGTTCTGAGGTTGTATTAAGCACAAATTTCAGGGGTGCTAGCCAGAAGGCCGGAGTTAAATCACTGAGGAAAGAGTCTCCATTTACCTTTAAAAGTTTATCTTTCCCTCTGTTGCATGCAGTACTGTCCTAGGGTGAACAGGAGCTGTGGGAAAGGCCAAGGGAATGGAAGGGAGTGGGAGAAAGGGGAACAGAGAAATCAGGCCCCATTCTCCCTAAGTTTCAAAGCAGAAGAGGAACTGGGTACCTGAATGTAACCAAATATCTCTTTGAAGGAGACTGAAGTTCTAATAACCAGATTATGCTACCAATTACAGTGTTAAACTGTTTTCTGTTTGAATGGATTGAGGCCTCATGAATTAGTGATTTTAAGCTTTCTGTTTTCTCATGGTGTGGTAGTTGTGGTTGGGGGATGGCGGGAAGTTGATAGCATTTATTAGAGAAAATTAAAATTTCTCAGCTTGGTCTATCACTGAGTAGAGACTGGCCAGGAAACACTTCTACGCTAATTGAACAAGAAAAAATAAGAGAACAGTATTTGTGTGATTTATCTCCCACTTTAGGAATTGAGGACACATGGAAGTTTCCATCCTATTTAGTTCAGGAAGATCCAAGATTTGGGGTGAGGTGGTGGTCGTATCCTGAATATATAAGAATGTAGCTTATTGTGTGGGTCCCTTTTATTCTCTAGCATTCCTTCACAGCCGTTTCAGAGACAACACTATTCTTTTTTTTTTTTTTGTCTGTGGTTTGACTGTTCATGAATGCTGCACTTGGCCTACCTTAGTCCCAGGAGAAACATGATGTCAGGCCCACATCCGTGATTTTGGTCCTTTGTCTTTCGGCTTCCTATATTTGATGTCCTTTCTCATGTGTCCATTTGTTTTCATGCTTAACTTTTCCAACAGTCTCTGTTCTGAATTGAGAAAAATACCCTATTTGGACAAACACTGAATAATAATAATTATAATAGTCGTCATTTTCGCAATGATGCACATTTACTGAGCACTTACTATATGACAGGGGCTCGTCTGTACCATGCCCTTTCCCTTTTGTTCCATTGCACAGGATTATCCTTCCCCTGGGATGCTTGTTGGCCTCATCTTGGGCTTCTTAACCCTTATTGATACTTCAAGTGTCAGTTCACTGGCAGACACTTTAGGAGTCTTCCTAAACTCCCCCATGGCATCATGAACTACTCTTTCCTAGCTTACAACATAGTTATAGCTTGACATTTGTTTGTGTGGTTAATGTAAGCTTTATGTACCACTGAACTCAAGATCTTCCCTCCGCTCACTCTCTCACCAATCCTTTCCATCCCAACCAGTCTTTCTTCCTGTTAGCCCCAGATCAACACTGACAGCATGACGTGAGTGGCAGGTGACAGAATAAGGTGAGACAAGAAGGGAAGAGACTGTCTAAGACAAGAATGACAAGATTTGGGGGATTGGTGAGTGATGGGAACCCATGGAAAATGGTAAAAGAATAGCTGTCAGATAAGCCCAGGTGGCTGACTTGAGTCATTCCAAGGCTCTCCAGAATACAGAAGCGATGTCCTGCTCCAACATGGTCCCTAATTGGAGACTGAAAGAAATATAAAGCCTGAACAGTAAGCCATACAGTGGTGATTTGTGTGACCAAAGGATGAGCTGATGGGCCTTAGTGAATATTCTGCTCTATGTACCAGCCCTGAGCCCTTCAGAGATCATCGATGTGAGGGGAGAGTGGACACTGGATAGAACTGAGTGGATTTCTCACCATCTAGACAGCATGGGGTATACTGTGAGATATAAAGAAAACAAATAAATGTTTCACTTTCTACACTCATATTTTTAGAGTAGTATTCATCCCCACTGTACTTACAGTAACGGTAAGAAGGAAGAGGAAAGAGTGGTGGCCCTGCTCTCATTGAGGGGCCCCCGGGAATCTCACACTGGAGTTGCATTGCGATTGGGGTTATTCTCAGCACATTCACGGGTGCTGGAGGGAAAAGATGGCAGGTAAATTGATCGTTGTCCATTCCTGACCCATTCCACTACTCATGGATCCATGGCTTAGAGCAAATGATGATACTCTATTGGACTCAGCTTGAAAAATAAGAATACTTTATATTATTTTTTAACTTAGGATGTTTTCCTAGAGGAGGTCATTTCCAAAATAGGCCACTTTGATTTAAATGTCTTCAACTTCAACATAATTTCAACTTGCTTTTTGAACTTTTGGTTTGAGACTTTTGTCATGTTGATAATACTTATTTAGTTTATTCATGTTAACTGCTGTATAGTTTTCCATTATGTGACTATATCACTTTGCTTATTACTTCATTCATTCAGCAAACATGTACTGAGCATCCACTTTCATTGGGGTACCGGGTTCTGGGGATACAGCAGTGAATCAAACAGATGAA
This sequence comes from Ailuropoda melanoleuca, assembly GCF_002007445.2. Taxonomy (NCBI): domain Eukaryota; kingdom Metazoa; phylum Chordata; class Mammalia; order Carnivora; family Ursidae; genus Ailuropoda; species Ailuropoda melanoleuca. The sequence continues at coordinate 78,013,532 of NC_048230.1, read as the reverse complement.
GTTCCATGTCATGTAGCTTACATTCTTACTGGGAGATGAGAATAAGCAAATAGTAAACAAATTCACGTATCATATGTCAGCTAGAACTTCCTTTAAAGAAAATAAGGCTGGATAAGGGAAGAGAGCGTTATTGATTGGACAGTTTTTGATAGTGTAGTCCAGAAAGGATTTACAGATAAGGGGGCATCTCAGCGGAGCTGGATTAAAAGAAGGTATCTCCACAGACACTTGGGAAAAGACCCTATCAAGGGAGAAATAATTACAAAGATGGAAGGGTAGGGGCAGTCTTGGTCCATTCAAGGAATAGTGAGGAAGCCTATGTGACTAAATTGCAGAGAGAAAGGGAGCTAAAGGTTGGAGATTAGGTTAGAAAGAGGAGGTAATCCAGGACATTTTAGACCATAGTAAATATTTAATTCTGAATATGATCTGTTTCAACCAGAGGAAGAATTTAATCTGATTTCAGTTATATAAGGTTATGCTAACTACTATAAGGAGAATAGAAAGGCGATTTGCAAGTTTGGAAGGAGAAAAACCAAGTTAAGAGGCTACTGCAATAGTCCAGGCAGNGTGTCAGTTCACTGGCAGACACTTTAGGAGTCTTCCTAAACTCCCCCATGGCATCATGAACTACTCTTTCCTAGCTTACAACATAGTTATAGCTTGACATTTGTTTGTGTGGTTAATGTAAGCTTTATGTACCACTGAACTCAAGATCTTCCCTCCGCTCACTCTCTCACCAATCCTTTCCATCCCAACCAGTCTTTCTTCCTGTTAGCCCCAGATCAACACTGACAGCATGACGTGAGTGGCAGGTGACAGAATAAGGTGAGACAAGAAGGGAAGAGACTGTCTAAGACAAGAATGACAAGATTTGGGGGATTGGTGAGTGATGGGAACCCATGGAAAATGGTAAAAGAATAGCTGTCAGATAAGCCCAGGTGGCTGACTTGAGTCATTCCAAGGCTCTCCGGAATACAGAAGCGATGTCCTGCTCCAACATGGTCCCTAATTGGAGACTGAAAGAAATATCAAGCCTGAACAGTAAGCCATACAGTGGTGATTTGTGTGACCAAAGGATGAGCTGATGGGCCTTAGTGAATATTCTGCTCTATGTACCAGCCCTGAGCCCTTCAGAGATCATCGATGTGAGGGGAGAGTGGACACTGGATAGAACTGAGTGGATTTCTCACCATCTAGACAGCATGGGGGTATACTGTGAGATATAAAGAAAACAAATAAATGTTTCACTTTCTGCACTCACATTTTTAGAGCAGTATTCATCCCCACTGCACTTACAGTAACGGTAAGAAGGAAGAGGAAAGAGTGGTGGCCCTGCTCTCATTGAGGGGCCCCCGGGAATCTCACACTGGAGTTGCATTGCNGCCATGCCGGTTGTTTTTGTCAGTTGCCTCACTCTCGTCCTTCAAGCCTCAGCCACATTTCACCTCCGCGGTGGCCCGAGCCCCTCCCTTTTCCTCAGAGACCCGCTACACAGGACAGTCTTTTTCTTTGTCAGCACCGATTAGAATTTGTAATAATCTTGTTCATTTATTTGCCAAAGTGGTTATTGTTTATATGGTTATGTGGACTTCATGGGCCACATTCCACGTTTTTTGTTTGTTTTGTTTTTTGTTTTTGTTTTTACCGAATCTCCAGTGCCAAGCATAGTGGCTAGACCAAGTAAGTACTCAAGCACTTGTTGAATTACAGATATTACTTCAAAGATTTGGGGCATTTTGTCAAATGAGCGGTTTACCAGATCATTTGGATCTGCCCAGAAGTTTTTAATAAAAAAACAGTAAAATTTATTAAATGCTTCTAAAAGATCTCATATTCACTTGGTAATTAGATTCTGTGTAATAAGAAGTACTTCTCCCTTATAACAACAAGATTGGGTTTGATGTACTCTGTCACTTTTGATCTTTCTGACCAAACCTTACTGAGAATATACTCAGCCAATGGCTTGATGAAACATGCATGCAAAACCTTGATGCTCAGTCTTGGTGATGACCAAAATTAGGCATTTATTTTGTAGTTCTATGTAATTTTGCATTTGAAAATTATAGCAATAAAAACATATTTTAGAAAAACATGATATATCCAGGATGTGTCTTTTTTTTTCTTTTGAAGATTTTATTTATTTATTTGACAGAGACAGCCAGCGAGAGAGGGAACACAAGCAGGGGGAGTGGGAGAGGAAGAAGCAGGCTCATAGCGGAGGAGCCTGATGTGGGGCTCGATTCCAGAACGCCGGGATCACGCCCTGAGCCGAAGGCAGACGCTTAACGACTGCGCCACTCAGGCGCCCCCAGGATGTGCCTTTGAGTTCTCATGTAGGTAGAACCTGAGAACGTGGGTACAGGTAGTTAGAGATGGTCAGGCAGAGAGAAGTGAAGGAGCGGAGAGAGTAAGACGCAGGAGGCGATGGGGACATAAAGGTGCACTGTCAAGCAGGTCGTCGCTGTGGGCAACTGAGGAGCATTCCAACTGGGACTTTCTCAGGACTCATGTAAAACGCACCTTGGAGTGTTTTACCAGAGGAGAGGGAGAGGAAGTGTTAATCTACCGAAGTCAGGGACCAGTGGTTGAGGGTTGTTCCTTTGGGTGTTAACTTCTTTATATGTCCAAGGCTACAAAGGCTGAACAGCCTACCACAGCTTTGGAGAAAGTTCCAAGGCAGAAAAGCAGACAGGTACAGCTCACGTACTGTAGGTGGAAAAGGAGTGGAACTGCCCAACACAACAGATGACATCAGTCTGGTGGAAGGGTTGTAGCATGGGGACACCACGAAGATTTGCCATGATATGTGTGTGTGTGTGCATATGTTGGTGACAAAGTAACTGTTTTACCACCGCCTCCATTTCTTTGCAGATAGAGTTTGCGAATCTAGTGCCGCAGCCCTAAATCTTTTCTACAACTGCAAGACATGCATGTGGCCTGAAAAGCAGGCAGAATATTAACTGTTTAGATGCTGGAGATGTAATTGAAAATCAGACGTGGTGAACGTTGCTACTTCGGGGATTTGTCTTTTGGGTGGTACAATGTCTTCTCTTTACCCTTTGATGCTGTCTTAAGAGTGATAAGAGGAAATCTGGAAGAAAAACTCTAAGAGAAGAAAGTATAGGTAATAGGAATTAGACAAAATGATTAGTCCTGTTCCTCATCAACAGCAATTGTTATAGTCAAAGAATACTTCTGTACCTAGTTGAACTTAAAAATTTTGGTAGTATGAAACATCTCAATGTGTTTTACTGTTTTAAAATTTCAAGTTGGGACTAGGACTAATTTCAAGCTGTCACTTGACAAATGAAACAGATATTGTAGCCTATAATGTTTGTGTGGAAATAGGATTGCTCAATTTCAAAACAATTAGAATAAAGACTAGTTAATATTCTATAGTAATAAGATCTCTTCAAAAACATTATGAAACTTGTATACTGAACCAAACATCTCACGATTTTGAGTCAAGGAACACTGTCATTCACTAGGCAGGATATCTCTTCCAAACCCTCAGTTTTCCTATCAATATAATGAAGATAAAATGCAAAATATCACCACTTAACTAAAAATGTAAATTTCAAAGGCTAGTGCTAAAAAAATTGTATCAGGATTAAAATCATTACTTTCCTATCTTTAATATGTGAAAGGAGAGAGTGAGATGATGAGAGAAGCAGCTTTACTTCAGTCGTAGAACCATAGTATTTTAGAACTTTATGCAGTTCATTAACTATAACCATCTAATTTAAGAGCTAAGGTTACCCAAGCACATAAATGTTAATTAAGAAATGTGAAAGTTCAATGAGTTGAGGCTGCTGAACAAAGAGCAGAGTACTAATGAGTTTTGTTAAGAGAAATTTTGGGGGTGTGTGGGTGGCTCAGTCAGTTAAGCATCAGACTTTTGGTGTTGGTAAAGGTCATGATCTAAGGATTGTAGGATCTAGCCCCACATGGGGTTACACCTCAGTGGGGAGTCTACTTGAGATTCTCTCTCTCTCTCCCTCTGCCCCACCCCAATTCACTCTCTCTCTCTCTCAACAATAAATAAATAATTGTTTTTAAAAAAGAGAAATTTCCAT
>NC_048230.1:77999171-78009412 GCF_002007445.2 Ailuropoda melanoleuca | reverse complement strand
CTTGTCCTCAAGGCCTAGCTGTTGGTGAGTCAGTGATCAAACCACAACTCATTTTGCACTTAGCAGTCCAGGCAATCTTTCAAAAACGGGAGCCATATCCCATATCTTTGCTATTTTGAGACTTTCAAGAATATCACACTCTTTAAGAATGCATCTTAATTCACTATCTTCACCTGCAAGCCTCTGCATGTTCTCAGCCCCGCCACGCCCCCTCTGCCCTCGCCTCAGACATGCATCCATCATGCCAAGGCCATGCCGGTTGTTTTTGTCAGTTGCCTCACTCTCGTCCTTCAAGCCTCAGCCACATTTCACCTCCGCGGTGGCCCGAGCCCCTCCCTTTTCCTCAGAGACCCGCTACACAGGACAGTCTTTTTCTTTGTCAGCACCGATTAGAATTTGTAATAATCTTGTTCATTTATTTGCCAAAGTGGTTATTGTTTATATGGTTATGTGGACTTCATGGGCCACATTCCACGTTTTTTGTTTGTTTTGTTTTTTGTTTTTGTTTTTACCGAATCTCCAGTGCCAAGCATAGTGGCTAGACCAAGTAAGTACTCAAGCACTTGTTGAATTACAGATATTACTTCAAAGATTTGGGGCATTTTGTCAAATGAGCAGTTTACCAGATCATTTGGATCTGCCCAGAAGTTTTTAATAAAAAAACAGTAAAATTTATTAAATGCTTCTAAAAGATCTCATATTCACTTGGTAATTAGATTCTGTGTAATAAGAAGTACTTCTCCCTTATAACAACAAGATTGGGTTTGATGTACTCTGTCACTTTTGATCTTTCTGACCAAACCTTACTGAGAATATACTCAGCCAATGGCTTGATGAAACATGCATGCAAAACCTTGATGCTCAGTCTTGGTGATGACCAAAATTAGGCATTTATTTTGTAGTTCTATGTAATTTTGCATTTGAAAATTATAGCAATAAAAACATATTTTAGAAAAACATGATATATCCAGGATGTGTCTTTTTTTTTCTTTTGAAGATTTTATTTATTTATTTGACAGAGACAGCCAGCGAGAGAGGGAACACAAGCAGGGGGAGTGGGAGAGGAAGAAGCAGGCTCATAGCGGAGGAGCCTGATGTGGGGCTCGATTCCAGAACGCCGGGATCACGCCCTGAGCCGAAGGCAGACGCTTAATGACTGCGCCACTCAGGCGCCCCCAGGATGTGCCTTTGAGTTCTCATGTAGGTAGAACCTGAGAACGTGGGTACAGGTAGTTAGAGATGGTCAGGCAGAGAGAAGTGAAGGAGCGGAGAGAGTAAGACGCAGGAGGCGATGGGGACATAAAGGTGCACTGTCAAGCAGGTCGTCGCTGTGGGCAACTGAGGAGCATTCCAACTGGGACTTTCTCAGGACTCATGTAAAACGCACCTTGGAGTGTTTTACCAGAGGAGAGGGAGAGGAAGTGTTAATCTACCGAAGTCAGGGACCAGTGGTTGAGGGTTGTTCCTTTGGGTGTTAACTTCTTTATATGTCCAAGGCTACAAAGGCTGAACAGCCTACCACAGCTTTGGAGAAAGTTCCAAGGCAGAAAAGCAGACAGGTACAGCTCACGTACTGTAGGTGGAAAAGGAGTGGAACTGCCCAACACAACAGATGACATCAGTCTGGTGGAAGGGTTGTAGCATGGGGACACCACGAAGATTTGCCATGATATGTGTGTGTGTGTGCATATGTTGGTGACAAAGTAACTGTTTTACCACCGCCTCCATTTCTTTGCAGATAGAGTTTGCGAATCTAGTGCCGCAGCCCTAAATCTTTTCTACAACTGCAAGACATGCATGTGGCCTGAAAAGCAGGCAGAATATTAACTGTTTAGATGCTGGAGATGTAATTGAAAATCAGACGTGGTGAACGTTGCTACTTCGGGGATTTGTCTTTTGGGTGGTACAATGTCTTCTCTTTACCCTTTGATGCTGTCTTAAGAGTGATAAGAGGAAATCTGGAAGAAAAACTCTAAGAGAAGAAAGTATAGGTAATAGGAATTAGACAAAATGATTAGTCCTGTTCCTCATCAACAGCAATTGTTATAGTCAAAGAATACTTCTGTACCTAGTTGAACTTAAAAATTTTGGTAGTATGAAACATCTCAATGTGTTTTACTGTTTTAAAATTTCAAGTTGGGACTAGGACTAATTTCAAGCTGTCACTTGACAAATGAAACAGATATTGTAGCCTATAATGTTTGTGTGGAAATAGGATTGCTCAATTTCAAAACAATTAGAATAAAGACTAGTTAATATTCTATAGTAATAAGATCTCTTCAAAAACATTATGAAACTTGTATACTGAACCAAACATCTCACGATTTTGAGTCAAGGAACACTGTCATTCACTAGGCAGGATATCTCTTCCAAACCCTCAGTTTTCCTATCAATATAATGAAGATAAAATGCAAAATATCACCACTTAACTAAAAATGTAAATTTCAAAGGCTAGTGCTAAAAAAATTGTATCAGGATTAAAATCATTACTTTCCTATCTTTAATATGTGAAAGGAGAGAGTGAGATGATGAGAGAAGCAGCTTTACTTCAGTCGTAGAACCATAGTATTTTAGAACTTTATGCAGTTCATTAACTATAACCATCTAATTTAAGAGCTAAGGTTACCCAAGCACATAAATGTTAATTAAGAAATGTGAAAGTGCAATGAGTTGAGGCTGCTGAACAAAGAGCAGAGTACTAATGAGTTTTGTTAAGAGAAATTTTGGGGGTGTGTGGGTGGCTCAGTCAGTTAAGCATCAGACTTTTGGTGTTGGTGAAGGTCATGATCTAAGGATTGTAGGATCTAGCCCCACATGGGGTTACACCTCAGTGGGGAGTCTACTTGAGATTCTCTCTCTCTCTCCCTCTGCCCCACCCCAATTCTCTCTCTCTCTCTCTCAACAATAAATAAATAATTGTTTTTAAAAAAGAGAAATTTCCATTNAAAAAGAGAAATTTCCATATCCATTTAAAACCCATAGCTGGTCTTAACAAAATTCCTATTCTATGTGTTTCTGATACGAATATTTTCATGGTCCCCACTGGTTGTTTAAAGTTTTCCAACAAGTTATCAGATTTTCTCAGAAATGGCACTGAAAGACAGATATGCCCACTTCATTCTTGCTTCTTATCTATTTAAAAAAATAGAGCTGAAGAATTAAATCAACAAAAATACACTTGCTAGTATCAAGTAAAAATTTTATGACTTTTCCTTCCTTCCTTCCTTCCTTCCTTCCTTCCTTCCTTCCTTCCATACAACATCCATCCATCCATCCATCCATCCATCCATCCATCATCATTAGGTGTTCATACGTTCATTAATGGCATATATAATATGATATAATATATATTTATATTTATCTATATTTTATATATATTTATATAAATACATATATTTATCTATCTATATATCTATATCTATATCTATCTATCTATCTATCTATCTATCTATCTATATAATGGTGTGCTAGGATCTAACATGCACTGGATAACAAGAGCTGATTCTGTGCATGTTCAGTGACCCTGACATGATAGCTTGAAATTGGCTATGATGAGACTTTTTATACCATAGAAAGTAGCAGATGCTATAAATCATCACCTCTGTCCCCACTTCCCCACAGTGAACTGGTTGTTAAACATTGAGCACAGTGCTGTCCTGCCAGTAACTCCATTTGAGGTTGGTTTGAAAATTAAATGTGAGACAAACTGAGAGCCTCAGAGGGGAGGGGGGTGGGGGAATGGGATAGACCGGTGATGGGTAGTAAGGAGGACACGTATTGCATGGTGCACTGGGTTATACGCAACTAATGAATCATCGAACTTTACGTTGGAAACCGAGGATGTACTGTATGATGACTAACATAATATAATAAAAAATCATTAAAAAGAAAGAAAATTAAATGTAGTGCAAGATAAGATGATAAACCTGAGGATAATAGGAAGTTTACTAAAGTAAGCTGTCAACTGAGCTCAGTATGCAAAGAGGAATTTCTTTGATTTAAAAAATCATAAACCTACAAATCTGAGGGAAATAAAAATACTTCCTTGCAACAGAACTGAGAAAGAACTACACTTTCTTCTTCGGTATTGTAAAACTCACTGTTGAAATGGACAGTTTTCTGTTGATCTATAAAGGCTAAAGTTCTACTGTTTAAAAGTATATGTTTTTTATTATTTGTCCAGATCATGAAAATACTATATTTTACTCTGTCAAATTTAGATTTTTTTTCTAGCTTCTTGAATTGAATGCTTAGATTGTTTAGTTTAAGATTAGTTATCATGGAAAGTATTGTTTCTCTGAGTATAGGTTTAGAAAAGTTTCCATAAATTTATACAGTATAGCTTAACAGCATTGTCACTGTCAAATACTTACTTAGGAGATTTTTGTTTTCTACTTTCCAAATGTTTGACTCTTAAATATGGCTTCTTTGTTTTGAAGTTCTGATTTTATTTTAATGTGACCAGAGTATGTAGCTTGAGTAAGTTCTGCTCTTTCAAACAGATGTTTTTAAAAGATTTTATTTATTTATTTATTTTAGAGAGAGAGAGAAAGAGAGCATGAGCAGGGGGAGGGGGAGAAGGAGAGGGAGAGAGTTTCAAGCAGGCTCCAAGTTTTGATCCCATGACGTTGAGATCATGACCTGAGCTGAAACCAAGAGTTGGACGCTTAACTGACTGAGCCAACCAAGTGCCCCACTGCTCTTTCAAATATAATGAGAGTAGCTTTTTAACTACAGTTGAATTTGTTTTTATTTTTCCATGAACATGTGTATAGTTTATGTATGTAGTCATTAAATTAGCTTAGTTTTCAAATTATTACATTTATTTTCTTTACCATATAATTTGTCTCCTTATCTTTTTTTTTTTAAAGATTTTATTTATTTATTCAACAGAGATAGAGACAGCCAGCGAGAGAGGGAACACAAGCAGGGGGAGTGGGAGAGGAAGAAGCAGGCTCATAGCGGAAGAGCCTGATGTGGGTCTCGATCCCATAACGCCGGGATCACGCCCTGAGCCGAAGGCAGACGCTTAACCTCTGTGCCACCTTATCTAATGCTGATGAAGATAAATCTGTCAAGTCATTGTAATTATATCTGAATCATAATTTTCATATTACATAAGTCTAACCATTCATGTTTTACATGTTTTGAATGTTATTTGATGCCTACAAGTTTAAGACTATTAACTTCTTCACTGTGAACTACATCTTTATCAATATAAAATATCCCTCAATTTTAAAATTTTATAGTTTTACCTAGAATTCTACTTCTCATATTCACATCAATATCCCTGTTGTTTGTCTAGAGTTTCCTGTCAATGTTTGCCATCCTTCTATTGAAGAAAAATTGTGTCATTAAATTTTATCAGTGTCTTTTGTTCATATTGAAATATTTTTGTTCATATTAAAATATTGCTTAAATCCTCTTAACTCTTTTCTCCATATAATGGCTTTAGGTAATATATGCTATCTTTATTTTCTTAGGCTATTTTCACTTTTAAAATGATCTGTTTGTGGATTAGAATATACCCCTGTGAAGCAGGGTCCCAGATATGATCACTGATCTCTATACACTAGCATTGAACCAGGTCCTTGAACAGAGAAAATAAACGAATAAATAAATCAATAGACATTATTAATAAAACAGAACTGATTTGCTATACCCAAATAAGAGAGAAATTTAGAATACATGTATTTCTTCCTTTTTCCTCAGTCCTGCTACTGCCCTGTTTCTATTGAAATAAAACTAAATATTTTCAGCATTTTTAAAAATGGTATGTTTTTTTCCATCCAAGAATTACTTTTGACATTTGTCAAATTTTATAACTATGTTTGTAACAGTTACTTAGACACCAGCCCTGTGTTAAGTTTATTACCCACTGCCTTTTCTTTTGAACCACACATGCCCTCAAATTGAGTGAATTTCTTGGTTTTGATTCATTTCTTGGTTGAGTGAAGTACTTCTTTAAGTACTTTTTTTTAAGGCAGATAACTAAGTAGTATACCTCCTGAGTCATTTCGTGTCTGAGAAGGTCCTTCTGTCCTCACTAATGAATGTTGACTTGAATGAGATTAGAATTTTGGGGTCACAAACATTCCCTCTGAAACCTTGGAAATACCTCCCCATTGCCGTATTTCATACACTACCGAGAAAAGTCTGATAGTATCTTCATAGGTTTTACTTTGCTCTCTTCCGCCTGGAAGCTTTTGGAATAGTATCTTTATATCCAAAGAAATACAAAACAAATCATTATTACTTGTTTAATTGCAGGGTGAATTTTGTTAATATGTAGTATTCTTACACTCTTGGAGTAAATATTCAAATCTTTCTTTAGCTCAGAAACTTCAGATTACTTTGGTTATTGCATCACCTTGCTTTGCAGAATTCTAATTCATGCTTATTCCATCTCCTGGCCTTGTTTCTCCTGTCTTTGATCATTGTCTTTCTTATCATACCTTTTAACCTCTAAATTTGGCTCAAGGNAACCTCTAAATTTGGCTCTATAATCCACCTTCTAAATATTGCCTTTAGCTTTCTGTGGACTATAGCCCACTGTTTATTTTATTGATTTTTAAAATTTGGTGGTAATGATTTTCACCTGCAAAAATCATTCCTAATAGCAGGCTTTCCTTTTTGTGAGTGTTATGTCCTTTCAGATTGGATTAGGAATGGGGATTAGAGTATTCTTAAAGAAAAAATTATTCCATGGACATTACAGGTTCTCATGCCTTCAAAGAGTCCTTTATATTGAGCTGCTGTATTTTTCACGTATCATTGATTTTTCAACACACACACACGATTATAGTCTATGATAATATAATATGTGATTTGAAATGTATTCTGTTAGATATTATTTGAGTCATTAAAACAAGCAAACAGTTCAAAAAGAGAAAAAAATGTTTATATTTTCTATGGTTTCTCTTAAAACTGGGGATGTAATAGGCTCTGTGAAATAGTGGAGATGCTCTAGGAGCCCAGCGTGCAGTTGGATAGTTCACGGGATGCCTTCTGCTTTTCTGTTTAGGTCCTCTGCGTACCTATGGGTGTAGTTCCCAAAAATTGTTCATGAAGTTNGTTCCCAAAAATTGTTCATGAAGTCTTTGCCTTATGTTGACTGACCCTTGTCTATATTTTAGTCCATCTCTGTGCATAATTTAAAAATTACTTCAGCTGCATGTGAAAAATTCCAGAAAACAATAGCAATAAATAGGCTACATTTTTCTTTCGTTGCTGAATGAAGTATAGTCAATGGAGACATAATGTATCTTGAGGAAGGAAGAAGAGGGGTACCAGGGTGGCTCAGGTTGTTAAGGACCTGCCTTCAGCTCAGGTCATGATCTCTGGGTCCTGGGATCAAGCCCCATGTTGGGCTCCCTGCTCAATGGGAAGTCTGCCTCTTTCTCTCCCTCTGTCCCCCTCCCAGCCCCGCCCATGCTCACTCTCTCTCTCAAATAAATAAATAAATAATAATCTGAAAAAAAAAAGAAAAGAAGAAGTAGGGTCAGGCACCAGTATGTTTATGGTTTATGAGATAGAATGAAGGAAAGCTGGGGGCCTCAACAAAGAAACTTAAGACAAAATAGTTTCAAGGATGAATTTGACAAGAATATTTGACTATTAACTGTGCAGCTCACCCTTAGTTGAAACTGTGTCATCATCACCATCCACAAATGTTGGGGCCATATTAGATATGGTGGTGATCAAGAGCATAAGCCATGGGTTCCGGCAGATTTGGGTCTGAATCTTGTCTTTGCCATTTCCTGGCTATGAACCTCCAGCAAGCTATATCACTGCTCTGTGTCTCGGATTCCTCACCTCTGAAAGGGGTAAAGAATCCTTACAGCACTACGGAAAACAGGTGCAAAAATACCTGTGAAGCAAACCTAGCATTAAGGAAGTATCCATTAAATTTAAATATTATCATCACATATAATAACAACACGATGTATTAGAGTTGATCACCAACCCAGAAAGAACAGAATATCTCTCTTATCAAAGTACACCATTGAGAATATTAGTCATGTATTTTCAGTTTTAAGAATGATCTGATTAATATCCCAGGCAATGCAATACAGAAAATTATTAACTTCCAAGAACCCTAACATAAATATGTGGTTCTATCTTGTCACCAAGGAGTTTCCAAAACTTTCTTCACATTTGAATCACTTAGGGATCTCTTAAAAATTACAAAGCCTAGGTCATACCCTAGAGCAAATAAACTACAATCTCTGGGGTTGGGACAGAGGTGACAATAGTGTATTTGGAGCAAGGTGATTCATATGTTCATATAAATGTTTATATAAATGTAGAAACCACTATTCTGACACATACTGNAGGTCATACCCTAGAGCAAATAAACTACAATCTCTGGGGTTGGGACAGAGGTGACAATAGTGTATTTGGAGCCCTCAAGGTGATTCATATGTTCATATAAATGTTTATATAAATGTAGAAACCACTATTCTGACACATACTATCTTTACCTAGCATTTAGTATCCTTACTTCTAAATACCATGTAACTATGGGCTCAGTGACAATAGTTTAATTTAACAAACTTTAATTTTATTTGAATGGATACTTTAAAAGATTTGAATTCATTAGATAGGACTGAGTTTTATATCTTCTAAGATAAAATATTTTATATCCTCTTCTTTAAGTCTTCAGTAAGTGAGAAGTATTAGTGTCAGTAGTCGTATTGAAAATCCTGCTTTAAAAAAAATTCTCACATCTCTGTTACTAAGAACAGCAAAGATGTTTATCAACCCTGAAGAGTGAGTAATATGTTGGGCACTCTTTACAAGAGAAATATCTCATCACCTAGCACACCATACTGTATTGACGTCAGCATTTTGAAACACTTTTTGCTACCAGTCTCACCAAATCAGCAACAAAAGTCTCAAGAATTTTTTTAAAATGTGGTTTGTGGCTTAATAGCAAAACCCTACAATATCCACCAATGTCTAGAACTGTGGTTGTCTTTTTTTTTTCTTTCTTTTTGAGATTTGCCCACAAAACAGGTAAAAGGACATTTAAAAATCAAAAGACACATTATTTCTTTTCAAAATGGGGGTGTCCTTCATTGTTTTGTTAGCACTATGAATTTCTGTGTGTTATGTCTACTTTTATAACACACGACATAGACATGGGTGTGGAGAGACCAGGACCGCTGAGGGAACTGTCTCCTGTGGGTGATGTCAAAGATTTAGGATGTAACATCTTTAAAGAACCTTTTAATCTTTTTGTAGGACAAGAATCTAAGACCAACATAGTGTCTCTGCAGATAATGTGTTAAATAAATTGTTGGTAACCCCCCAGATATCCCTTCTATAATTCATTTAACTGAATGGAATGGATTTATGTCCAGTCAGAATCCAATGAAACCTCTTTCAAACATGTCTACAAAAAACTTTGAAAGAAACAAATAAGAAGTCATGGGGCATTGTTGCTCTGGGACATGTTAAACTAAATATCCTTTCACCAAATATTTTCCAAAGCGCCAAAGGCACCTTAGGCAAAGGAATCACTAGAAGTGACTATTTTTACATTTGAAAGGATAAACAAACTGCTGATGATTTGGGTTAAGTGGTCCACAAGGACCAAGATGGCATTCATCTGACTTTCTCACAGGTCCAATATATACAAGTTCTAAAAATCTCAATCTGGGTTTGATTGAGAAATTTAGATTTCATTATTATTGGGCATGTCATTACATGCATAAGCTTTCTGTGAAATTAGAGTAAAACTATTTGAAAAGGAATTAGAATCTCTAAAGCTGGGGTAAGCTGTTCCTGAGGCCGGGAGGGAGGCTTTTGGCATTTATCAATAATACAAGATTTCTCCCGCCACCATGACATTACCTCTCATGCCAGATGCAGAGGATATTGAAACTCGATTGTGCTTCAAAACTTAGAGCGAATATAAATTAAAAAAAAATGCTAAAGAATGTCCCCCTGAACCCCAAGCACTTCCCCTGTAAGAACCTGCAACAATTCTTATTATTGCAATGTCTCCTTTGAAAGCAATATTTTGTCATCTTGAGAAAAAAAAATACATACTTTCCCATTCCTTATGGGACAGCAATTACCTAGAAATGGTGCAGTGCAGGAAATGGAGTCAGGCGTGTTGGGAATGACAGATCCGGGCTGCATGCTCAGCAGAAATTCCCCCAGAAAATCGGTACTGAGAAAAATCTGCTTTCTTACTTACAGATTTTCTCCCTTTTTTTTTTTTTTTTTTTTTT
>NC_048230.1:77996821-77998764 GCF_002007445.2 Ailuropoda melanoleuca | reverse complement strand
TCTTAAGAGGTTTTATTATAATATTTTTATATTACATTTTCTTTAATTGGTATTTTATTGCTACTAAAACAAAGGCAGCAACTTTGGTGGTTGCTGTGTTTGAATTATTATTATTCTAAAATATTATTCTTTTGTATATTTAGTGTTTATTATTTTTCTTTAGTATATTGACTAGAAATATTTTTTCATAGAAAGCCTGAATACCACATGCATTATTCTTTCACATACCAATAACTGCAAATAAAATATTAAAAAACCCTTTCTCTCTAATTTTTAAAAATTCTATACAATGGACCTTAGATTTAAGGACTACAATCATGAAATAAAATGCTCAAATTGCATTACATTTTATCATGTGTTCAATCGATGCGTTCAATCATAGCCGAAGTGACTGTAGAAGTCTCTCTTGCACTTTTAATCAAATAGGAATTTAGCTCATAGGCAATTTTCAGGATTTAGAATTAGAAAGTTAGGCTGATCTGCTGAAGATGCAGGAATGAAAAGGCCAGAAGGACCTATGACCCAAACAGGCTTCCAATGGGGTTTGCCCCCAACACAGTTTATGCATGCATGAATTCCTCCTTATTGACTATTTCAATACACCTTGGCTGCTGATTTTTCTCCAATAAAATAAGCTAGTATTTCTCTTTTCATCCCCAACTAATACAATTAGTAATGATCTTTTCTTTGGCAATAAGATTTCCACATATGCAAAATTAAAGAAGTGAAAATATAAGTCCCACTGAAGTGGGTTCATCCTTCTTGTTTTTACTTTTCTTCCTGTATAAAAGCTTCACTCTCAAATCCAGGATCTCGTCATCATGATGGGTTGCTCCAATGCCAAATCTGAACCTTGATCTTACATTTTCCAGCCATATCATGCTACGCCTCTCACAGCTCAAACCCACCATAATTCACAAAGGTGCACTGTCGCCGCTTTGCATTGTACCATCTCTGAATGAAGTCAGCACTGTGCTCCAATTACTCACTACCCAGCTTTGCATTCATGAAGCCTGCTTTGAACCATTTACTACAAATGCCCCAGATGCTTTATGCCTTTTTCTTTCTTTTCTTTCCTTTTCTCTTTCTTTCTTTCTTTTCTTTCTTTCTTTCTTTCTTTTCTTTCTCTTTATTTTTCTTTCTTTCTCTTTTTCTTTCTTACTTTTCTTTTTCTTTCTCTTTCTTTCTTTTCTTTCTTTCTTTCTTTCTTTCTTTCTTTCTGTCTTTTTTTCTTTCTTTCTTATGACTTTTTCTTAACTCTTTGCATGTTCTATTCATCTGTTTCTGCCAACATCTTATGCTAAGGCAGATCCTAGGTAACATAGGCTACTGAAGAAAAGCACAGAAAGTACATCTTAGCTCACTATTTGCCTGATATCAAATTAGCCTCTCTACTGCTTATAATCAGGGATGATCCCTAGTATGTAATACTAATCTATATTTCTAAACTTCAGTATAAAAAACTTAAATTTGACCTGTTCATTATATTTCCTATATTTCTTGGCAATAGCCTGAAAATGCTAAAAGCCAAACTACTGAAACTCACATTTCTGATTACCTCTTTCTCTCTTCATAAATATTTGCTGGATCCTTATTTTTAAGATCTTGATTCATCTGGCATGCACCTAATATTTGTAATTATTTATCAAAAATATTCCTACTATATTGAATTAAATGCCAGACAAAGGATACAATGCATTGTTTCCCTTATTTTGACATGTACTACCATGGTTCCATTCATCTTGTCCCAAAATAACCTTGCTCATCTACCCCCCTAACCAATAAAGTATTACTCATCTGAACCCATCTGACAGGGCATCTCTCGGAAGTCATAGTCCCAAATCTTAATGACTTCTTCCATTTGTTTCCTTTCTTCCTGCTTTCATTGTCATTTTTTGTCATTTTTACCCTGTGTAGGACTTGTATGAATGGGACAGTGGTGA
>NC_048230.1:77976263-77996721 GCF_002007445.2 Ailuropoda melanoleuca | reverse complement strand
GAGCCCTGGTCTCAGAGGCTGCTTCTGGGAGGCCCAAAGTCAAGACACTTCCATTTCCCTCAAGTGGCCCAGCAGGTTTAAAAACCTCCTTAAGCCACTTTGAGCCTTTGCTGACTTCTTTCCAGCCCCTGGATATGTTTCTGTTCCTCAAATACACTCAGCCTCATCTTCTCTCAGGGCCTTTGCTCATGCTGTTTCCCTCACTGGGACACATTCTACCCCTTATCCTAACCTTCACAGCAGTTAATGTCTGCTCATTTTTCTGGTATCAGTTCAAAAATTCATTTTTTAGGGAAGAATGGCATCCTTGCCTAGACTGGTTTCTACTTTTATATACTTCTTATCCTTTAATCTTCATAGCATTTATTATAGTTTGTAATTATATACATGTGGGGACATTTCACTGTCTCCCCAAAAGGAATGTAGAACTCTAAAAGGACAAGGATCATTTCTATTTTACTCACTAATTTTTCCTTAACTCCCGCCGAGTGCCTGTTGACGATTTATTGAATGAATAAGTGTTAGGGTGTGTATGTGTCTGTGTGTAAATGTATCTATTCCTTTATTTTTTAACACACCGTCTGCTTCAGAAGCTTCACTTAGCAGCCTTTCCCCTTGGAACGAAAGACTTTTGGAACTAGAACTCTCTTATGTCCACCATGAATGTGAGCAATTCACCCCTTGCAGGGTCCTGTGTAGGACAGCTTCTTGTGAACCATGCGAATGAGAGGCAGTGCCCTTCTCCCTCACTGTGTTTCTACATGGCAAATTTGTGTGTGTGAGAAAAACAACAATAAAAAAACCAAAAAAACCCCCTCTCAACTATTGGGATAATGCAATCAAATGTCCCCAGCCCTTGCCCCAGAAATCTCCAGATATCTGAAACAGAATAACAAAATTGTTTCCTGTTTTTCTGTTTTGCTTGAACAATGACCTCATTCTGGACCTTTGCTTACTGTGTGCTGACATAATCCTTGTGCTCTGAGCAGTTGTCTCTGATCACTACATCAATTAAGGGAACCCCCCCTCCCAGCTTGGTAGTCAGAAATGCTGGGGAAGCTTACAATGGGCCCTTGGGGAAGGACTCAGATGTACAAATGAAATTATAAGAATATCAGTAGAGAGGATACCTGTTGGGTTTCTTTCTTTCTTTCTTTTTTTTTTTTTTTCCTAGAGCAGAAGGAACCTTAGGGGATCTGAACACCTGGTGAAGTGGTTTGCTCAAATTCATTTAGCAATTTTTTTTTTCCATTCCTGTAGGGGAATTAGCAGAGTGCTAAAGGTTTTAAAGAATTCAGATGAAAAGCCATCTGTTCCCTGGGCTTTGTTCAATCTGAATTTAAGGATGGCTTTGGAGATTTCCTATTCCCTAATTAATTCCTCTAGATGAGCTTGTGGGGTTGGCTCAATTTATTTTTTGAAAGATGGAAAAAAATGCTCCCATCAATTAGTCCTTTGTTACGTCGTGACTGAGATGGAAATAGCTTTTTGCCAAATGGAGCGAGGAGCTGAGAGATGCCTGTGTTTGCAGTGGCCAGGTGTCCTTTGTCATTAGGCCTGGCTTTGATGTAAGTACTGTTCTCTGGGCCTTTCAGATAATTGGTGAGAAAGCACCCGGCCTTGCAGGAATCTGAGTAATATTTAGCCTGAAGCACAAAGGCAGGGAAACCAAAGCATTGAATGGGAGTCATGTTTTAAAGAGCATAATTGTTCTAACAATTTTTTGTATTACCACGTGTAATGCATTATAGTTGAAGGCTCCCTGAGTACTGTTTTCTAGAACGGAGTTTTCTACGTGGACAAGCACGGGGCAGCCAGCTGGAGGACTGAATAGGGGAGAAGGGAAGGGAAAGAGAAAGGGAAACAGACGAGACAGAACAGGAGAGAGGGGAGAGCCTCTCCGATAAGTTGGCTATGGATTTGGCAGTGGGACAGTATAAAAATGTAAAAATCTGCCTGCTTCAATTCTGCCTGCCCTCAGAACATCAAACCAATGCCTTGTGCAGAAATCTCCATCCACCATGAGAAAAAAAAGTTTGGGGCTTTCAGATCTATTGGTTGGGGATGAATCCAATCTAAGGTCATTCTGAATAGCACATTGAAAGAAATGGTCTTAAACAAAAATGATGATCTAGCAGTGTTATTTTTAGAATATCAGCTAATGGGTTTTCATCCTCTACTGTCCCTATTTTATTTCCAAGATGCCTGGGTAATTAATAAATCCTTATAAGACTAATGTCTGGCAGACTCAGGTGATAGGTTGTTTCACTAAGCAGGGTCAGCCTTGCATTTTAGTGCAGCAGGTGGTGAGGAGGGTATGATGTAGGGAAGTACCAGCCAGAGCAGGACAGGATGGGAAATCTCAGTCCTTCTGCCTGGTGCATTGTGGGAAGGAGAAGAGAGCCAATGAGGAGGAAGAACAGCTGGGGGATCCATGTGTCATACCCTGAAACTTCCAGTCTCAAAAACACCCTAGGGTGTTTTTTTCTCAGATCAGTTAAGGTCTGTCTCAAACAGCTTCCTGTTTGTGACTTTGGGAAGACACTGTCTCTCAAGATATCCCAACAATGAAAAAATACATTATGGCTAAGTCAGCAGTGTGTCTTGTCTTGATTGGGGTGTGTGTGTGTGTGTGTGTATAGACAAGCATGATATGGGGCATCTGAATTTCCTACTTGTCCCATTGTGGAGTGGAGGTCGCTATTGATGACAGCTGGAGAGAAGGGATACCACAGTGGAGACACTGAAAGTTCTGTAGCTGAATGTTTCAGGTTTGACTGCCTGGCTGGGATTGGGTAGGAGTCATGCCAGGCAGCTGAGGGAGTGGGATATGGATTGCCAGCAGGAGCCAAGGAGGACCCAACTCAACAGGAGGGGACATCATGCCCTGAATACAACCAGAAAGTAAGATTGCAGGGTCACAAGCAATAAATATCACAATGATCATAGCTGGGCAAGCAGTGAAAAGGTGGATACAGGACCCATTGCTAATTGTGGTCCATGGATACCTCAGTTGAGACAGCATCTTCCCCTCCCACACACACTCACACACCTTCCGCTACCTGCTATCACCATGGGGCAGAGGAGCTGCCCCCACTATGGGAAGGAGAGAGGGAGGAGATGGATCATCAGGATGAATAGATCGGAGCAGGTATAAAATTCAAGGAGAAGGTGATATTCTCTGTGTCATATTTCAGTTGACATTTGTGCATTAAATGGTATAAAGATTAGACCAATATAGGAAAAAATCCCATATATTGCTATGTTGTCTTTGCCCATCTATAGGTAATATAAGGAAATTTATGACTCCATGCCACAGGATCATTTCATGTATTATAGAAGTAATATTGGGAAGGAAAAGTTACTTGGGAAGAGGGTTGTTGTTTTCAACTACAGAATGAATTTTGAAAACTTCGTCTGAATACTTTTGTTTACTACCCAGTCCCCTTAGGAATGAAATTCAGATTCTTCAGCATGTTCCTCCAGATGCTACAGGGCCTGTCACCTGATTGTCTCTCTTAACTGTGTCGTTTCCTTCCACCTTCTTCCTCTCCTGCCTTTTCCAGAGGTTCCAAATGTTTGTCCTTCTTTCCCACTGCATGTTGCTCCAGCGTTGTTCTCTCTGCTGGGAACACTGTTCCTCCAGATGGAAGCCTACCTCCCCACCTTCACCAACAACCCTACGGACACCCCTGGCCCCACACACTTCTACCCACTGTCAGAGACCATGGGAAGGAGTTTTCCCCTTTGGGCACCATGGACCCATTTGGGGTCTGGTCATGTCCTCTCAGAATAATGTTTTCTTTTCTTTTTTTGAAGATTTTATTTATTTTTTTTGAGAGAGAGAGAGCATGAGAGAGAAAGAGATCACAAGCAGGGCGAGTGGCAGAGGGAGAGGGAGAAGAGCTGAGCAGGGAGCCTGATGCGGGGCTCGATCCCTGGACCCTTGGATCATAACCTGAGCTGAAGGCAGATGCTTAACTGACTGAGCCACTCAGGTGCCCAATAGTGTTTTCAATGTATAAAATAAAGTATATAAGCAAGGGAGAACAGTTCTTTTGAAATACATCAATCAAAATATTAGAGGAAATAAGTTTTGATACATGTGCTTCTTTATCGATGTTTTCAATGACAAAATAGAGTGATGGGTTTAATAACCTGTCATTTTGAAGTGATGAGAAGCATCAGGGGCATCTTAGATGTCTTCAGTTGTTGTGATATGAAAATACCTCTGATTCCTATTTTTGAGATCACAGATTCTACTTATGCTGCTGTGGTTTAATGCCTACAATCCTTATGGAAGGGCATGCTGAATTTTCAGTTAAAGTTACTGAAAATAAATATGTAATAATTTTCACAATCCAAGTTCTTAACCCTAACCGAAGACCCCTTGATATTTCCCTCTGCTTTTCCTGACCTTGCAGCTGGTGCTAAGCTCTTTCTCTGTCCCCATGGCATACAGAGCCGTCCCTTTTATACCACATACCACCCTGGATTGAAACCATCTGTTTATCATCTAGAGACTGTCATTTGATTGTAAACTTTATGAAGTCAGGTCTATCTGCTTATCATTGCCCCATGCTCAGCGATGCTGACACCCAACAGCGGGTTCCCCATATATAACTGTGGCATTACGTTGAACTTTCTGGGGTCTGGTCATGTTTTTAAAAGAATAAATAATCTTAGCCCTCAACTCCACGAAGAATTGTATTTTTTATTGCTTTTGGACATTTAAATCACCAATTCTACTTGGAAAAGCATATCAAAATGTCTTTTAAGATAGGCTTTACTTAAGGGTTCATGTAAATAATGTTAGTGATATCAACTTATTGATATATTTGTTATCAACTCATTGATAACAACCATCTGGATTACATTCACTAATTCATTTGGCCACCATTAATTTGAAATGTTTATTTCTTGGGTTTGACATTACTAAAGGTGGATCCTTGGGTAAATGACTATAGCACAAAGAAGGTCAAGGGCCAAGCGGTGCTCACAGACAGGCCTGCAGGAGCAGTGCACTCACTGGAGAAACTCACTACCCCTAGATTAGTTGCAGACATACATGTCTCCTGGTGCCCTTGATGAGTCTCGGGCAGTGCCCTATGATTTGGCAGGGCCTGATTTGCAGGAGAGCTTCTGACCCTTGGGCTGTGGAGTTTTGATACTACACAATTAGATCCTGATGTGATCAGAGGGACCAGAATATGATGGTAAAATGAACAGCAGAGACTTAGTGTTGACCTTCTCCAGGCAGCTCAGGTCCTGTGCTAGGGTTGGAAGGAGGTACAAGCCCCTGCCCTTGAATAATCGGGAAGCTGGATTCCAAGACCTGTACTTGCAGCTGGATTACGTGAGCTAGCAGCATAGTTAGCCATGTTGGAGTTCTTGTTTGGTAGAGCATGGACACCTCTACTAGCAAGACTGCAGGTGGGGGGAAGAGAAATTGGGGTCCAAGCCTTGCTGTTACCCAGCATTGATTGGCTTAAACACTAACCATGGTGGGTTTCTCACAGAGCACTGCAGAAGGAAAATTCCTCTTAGGAGAGGCCAGGCTGCAGGGTTCAGTCTTGGACAAGTTAACCCTTGTCTCTCAATTATTACCTTATTCCTCTATTTTCTAACCTTAAAAATTGTACCCTTTTCTATAATTGCTGGGAGGAGTCAGTGAAATGATACATTTAACACCATTGGCACAGTTCTTGGCAGATAGTAAGAACTCATATTTTATTATCATTATTGTTTTTCTGTTAATGTTTATACAACATTATTGATGACTTGCTTAGAGTGTTTAATAATAAGATTTTCTTCAAGCACCAACTAAAGTATAGCGATCTTCTCTTTTCCATTTCTGGAGGACCAACTTCCTGAGTACTTTGTTTAGGTTCCATATGTACTGCTGTGTTCTCTGTTAGTTTCCTGTATATGTTCTTCTTTTTTTTAACGAGATTGTAAAATTCATATCACAATACTTCTCATGTGCCCCATTGCCTTGGCTCCAATCCTTGGTCTAGACCAAAAAGCAAAGAAACTCAACAAATATCTCTTAATTATTAAGATAGTCATAAGTGCTTTAAGTAGATTCATTGAAGCAAAGCCAATGAAAAATTCTGCTATGCAATTTTGGTATTTCTCAATTGGGTTTTAAAATATGTTTTATATCTCCTTTGGATTTTAGCTCATATGACCGCACCTAATTTGTAGCATTTCCATTAATATCTTTCTCATTAAGGTTAAATATAAATAGAGTGTAATATTTAATGCTTTCCACGGATGTATTTAACTTGCCAAACTTAACAGATTCGTATCAATAGTCTCCCTTTCCTTATACCTGCCTCAAGACATCTAGAAACTGAAATATGCTGTGTTCTTACTTTCCCGTTACCTGTATGGAGGAATGCTGTCACTTCACAACAGCAACTGTTCTAGAGTCTTAAGACCCAGGATGCCACTCTTATCTTACCAGCCCTCAGTCTAGGAGGTATCCTGACTTAGCATGGCTTTTCTAGGCCTGTATACCCTAATCTACCCATGCAGGTATGGCTCTCACAACTTTCAGCCCTTCATTCAGCCAGCTGGTCTGCAGGCTAGTCTCTCCAAGCGTTTAGTCTAGAAGAGCCAATTCACCTATTTGACAGTTTACTAAATACCTTCCACATACATAGCTGTTCATGTCCTCTGTCTTTTTTTTTTTTAAGATTTTATTTATTTATTTGACAGAGAGAGAGACAGACAGCAAGAGAGGGAACACAAACAGGGGGAGTGAGAGAGGGAGAAGCAGGGTCCCAGTGGAAAAGCCTGATGTGGGGATCGATCCCAGGACCCTGGGATCACGCCCTGAGCTGAAGGCAGACACTTAATGACTGAGCCACCCAGGCGCCCCCATGTCCTCTGTCTTCTAAATAAAACTAGTAATTCCTTAAGAGATCTAACTTCCAAATTCCTAAGTCTGTCACATTAGCTAAGTGGCCCTCCGAAAATTTACAAATTACTTAATTTTCCTGCAGCTCAAACTCCTTGTCACTAAATTTTGTACTAATACCTACCTCACTTCTCCTATCTGGAAATAAAATGAGAGCATGCATAGAGATCTCCTTGCTCAGGTAATTCAAAATTCATACTCACATGTTCTCCCCTAGCCCCTCAGCTCTCTCGCTACAAAAATTGTCCGTATCTCATCCAGTGCAAAATATACCACTGTGAGTGGAGAGAACACATATTAGCTCTTCCCTTAAAACTCTTATCTTACTCCAGGCATTACCCTATTCCTGGTTAATTATTTTGGTTTGCATAAAATCCTTAAATGTTCTTGTGCTTTTCTCTCTCTGCTGACCCTCTGTTGCTTAGGGATGGAGCAATGTTTAGCAAACAACACTTAAATGAAAAGAAAGACTGTGCATGTTGGTGGCAGGGGTGGGGAGGGCAGGATGCAGGAAGAGAAAGCCAACACAATATGGACATCATGGAAAATAGAGAGTGTATGTGTATTTATCAGTAGGAGCTAGAGATACAGGTGGAAATAGACAGTGGTGACCAAAAGACCCAGTTGGACTGAGATTGAGGGGTTTCTTGGGCCAGGAGACACTCAGTGCCAAGTGTGATGAGCTGGTTACCTTGGGGGGAATGGAAGTGCCGTGATCCAAATTCAGTAACAAGAAACTGAATCACAAGGCAATGAGCTGGTTGTTTTGGAGGGTGGATTCAGAAACTCAAACCACTGGTTGTTAAAACATATCTTGATACTTAAGGGAAAAATTATGATCAATCCTTTAAGGAGGGAAGCTAGAATCATTTTCCATGAAAAGGGACTCAGCAATGAGTCTCTCCTGATTTGTGGTCAAAGAGTTATTCTCACCTAAGTGTGAGGAGCAGCCCTGTGTTGTAGGGCCAGAATGATTAGGATCAAATCAAGTATAGTGAGGACCCAGGGTGTTAGTCCCGTATCATTGGTGAGTCAGTCCCAAGGACAACTGCAAAGGAACAGACATGTTTGATCAGGCTATGGGTGCTGTTCCTCCTCATCCCTGGTGCTGCTTTTGGGAAGCAACAAAATTAGCAAATGTCTCCCCAGCCCCACTATTGATTTAGATTTCTTCCTGAAGTCTGGGTTTAACAATCCTTAAATCCTTTGGAGTGGGATAATTTTCAGCTCTGTTTATTTTTTCCATAAATTTTATGGTAACTTCTAAAAGGATTTTCAAAGTATGCAGTGATATCATCGAGTGAACAATCTAGAAAGCCTAACATTAAAACCCATAGAATGATCTTGAATTATCATTAGTGCTGGAGGCAGGCCTGTAATCTGTTTGAACTGCTCTCCTTTGCAGCCAGTTCTGATACATATTTTATTTTATTTTCAATATTAAAAAGCTAGTGGTACAGGGGAAATCCAGATTCTTTTCTCTAAGTCACTGGCCTCATGACAAGCCATATTAGACATGCCCTTGTGGTAAGGGGATTAAAATATTACTAGCTTTGTTTTGAAACTGTGACACCAAGTGTGTTTCTGGAATCTTTCTGAGGTGGTTTGGGGCCTCAAATTGCCTGGTAACCACAGCTTCTGGACTAATCCAACTCACAGTTTGGGAATTTCCAAAGTGACTTAACAGGGGCCCTGGTTTATATATATGAATGCTGTCTGTTCCAGGTCACAGGTGAGCAGACCCTTTCTTTAATAAGCAGGTGGAGGGATTTTATTTTTACACTTCACCTCTGGACAGCAAATTTGGAAGGAATCTCTTAGACCAGAAATTCTCTAGTGCTAATGTGCACACCAATCACAGAAATCTTCTGCAAAAATTGCTGAATAATTAAGTCTGGGGTGAAGCATTTCCATCCGGGTGATGCTGATGTTACTAGTCTACAAACCACACTCTACACAGCACAATCTTAGAAATCAAGGGTGCTTGTGGCAGAAGCCTACCGTGTGTTTTCAGGACACTCAGAACTTATGAGTCTTATTTGTCCTTGGGGACCAGTGCAACAGTGTCAAAGAGAGTAAACATCTTCAGCTATAATAAGCTCACCTGAATTTATGTATTATGAAACCCCACAGCAGATCATTTCTTTTGAGACATTTATAGTTCTCTGTCGGAGTGTGACTATATCTCTTCTCTGTTGCTCAGTTTAACTGGGAGATATAGCACATTTGATTTCTTCAGTTATATTTGCTGTCCTTGTTGCTGTCCTTGCTTACCACTACATAGAGAATTGATGATTCTCACCAAAGTGCGACACATGGCCTTTCTGCTATCCTATCTAGAGATGAAAGGTAGGCACTAAACATCACTCTTCTCAGGTTAAAGGAAACCAATGGCTCTTACTCAAGGCAACTTTCTTTTTAAAGACTTACTTATTTTAGAGAAAGAAACAAAGTCCAAGCAGGGAGAGGGGCAGAGGGAGAGTGAGAAGGAGACTCACAAGCAGACTCCCTGCTGAGCGTGGAGCCATACTCGGGGCTCGATCCCATGACCCTGAGATCAAAATCTGAGCAGAAATCAAGAGCCAGATGCTTAACCGACTGAGCCACCCAGGGGCCCCTCAAGGAAGCTCTTATTGAGAAGGAATGAACATTCAGATAAATACGGTTATCACTGTGAAGAAAGTAAGATAAAAATTAAAAAGTGAAAATGTGGGAAGAGCATATTCAAAGACAAGGCTACAGAGATGAAGACAGTGGTTCTGCTTCCCTTTTACTTTGCCTGGCCTCATAAAATAGAGGACCACGGCCATGGAGAATTACTATCCTTGACCACAGGCATGGAGTCTTAAGGCATAAGAATGAGTTGGAATACTTTTGGATCAGAAGCAGAGGACTTGAGTGGTAAAGGATTAGAATTTACACATATGAATCTCACTTTCTACGTGTAGAGAAGGTATGTTTCGGAAGAGCTGAATATAGACTGAACTTTGTCCAGTTTCTTTAAAACACATGATCATTTTGGAAATCGTTTCTCTTTTTTAAGGAATTTCGTTCACAGTTATTCCCAACAATTGGGACCTATCGAATATTACTAAATCTAAAGGAATCTCTTAATGTAAGCCTTCACCCTCTCCTAATTCACTGCAGAGGTCGATAGTAGGCTTTCAGATATGGAAGTTTTTCCTCAGTATGTAATTGAGTGGAAGCCTGCTTCCTCGCAAAGCTTATTGCTACATTTCTGGGTGGTTGTTATAGAGGACAGATGGACACTCACCAGAGCCTCCTGTTTGCACATAAAATAAAAGCTTTGCAGTCACGAGTGCTTTTGTGTTAACCAAAATAGAAACCCCAGTGGAACAGGGAGCACAGGGATGGTTTAATGATATACAGTTACATGATAAACCAATGTGAAGCCTCTTGAATATGCATTAATTTTGTATCTTCTTCACAGTAAGGTGATCAGTTTCAAAGTTTTCTCATCCACTCATCAGCCATGTTGCCCTTCTCCATGACTCCAACTTCTAGCTGAACAACAGAAGAGTTGAATCATAAAAGAAAAGTCCAAAAAAACTTTTATTTGTTTGAAGGAAATTCTTTCCATGTGTCCCTGCTCCATCCTTTGCTAATTTGGGTCATGTGCTTTGCTTTAGTCATCTGTCCCAGGCAGAAATCAGCCAGGCTCCTCCTCCCCTTACCACAGAGAGGTCTGGAGGTCCACAAGTGGTAACTGAAGACTGCTGGACTCACCACATCCTACAAAAAAACGTAATAGCTGCTTTAGGCTGAGAGGTTACACTGGAATGTGAGGCTAAGAACGCAAAGTAAGCCCAAAACTAAAAGGTCTTCAAGGCAGGGCATGAGTTGACTGAAGGAGAAAAAGAGAGAGGAGGGAAGAGCAAGAAAGAACCAATGCCAAGAGTGTAGAGGATGAGCTAGGAGGAAGCAGGAGAGCTTTCTGTTTGAACAACGGAGGGCCCTGAGTACTTCTCCCGCACACCACACACCGGAAGAATGACGAGCTAACTTCCTGTTAAGGATGGAAGTCGAGCCTCAGGGCAGATTGCTGCTTCTGAAGATAAAATCACACTGTATGTTAGGTCAGCAGGAGGACTGGTCTCCAAGAACTCAGAGTTCACCTAGGTTTGTGCCAAACTTGTACATGACATGCTCTTCTAAAGTTTTGGGGGGAATCAAGGGTTCCTTTGTAATTATCTACTTCAGCTTTAGGAAAACTAGAGGATGTTTTTGGAAGCCATGCTTACCTCTCCTCAGTGACCGATCCCTCTAGACCTTGTGAAACATTTATTGCACGTTTGGCAGTTATTCTGAGTGCATGGTGATGTGGGCATCATGTATACTGTTTTCTGGTATTGTTGCTTCGTCTGACATTCCTTTTTCAATTTGTTCTTTACTTATTTTGTGCTGAGGAGAGTTTGTTTCAAAGCATGGCAGCACATTCTTTTACCTGCTTCTCTTTCAGAGGTGGGCTACATGCCCCCCTGCCAGCGAATCTAGGTGGGCGGTGACTGCTGCAATCTGTAGAGTACAGCAGAAGTGATGCCCTACTCCCAAAAACACAGGGCTGTAAAACCACAACTCACTTCCCATGGTGGCTCATGAAAGACTCAGCCTTGTTTGCTGGTCAGATGTT
The DNA here is from genome assembly GCF_002007445.2 of Ailuropoda melanoleuca. NCBI lineage: Eukaryota > Metazoa > Chordata > Mammalia > Carnivora > Ursidae > Ailuropoda > Ailuropoda melanoleuca. The sequence goes on along the minus strand of NC_048230.1, from coordinate 77,985,145 downwards.
CACTCTTGGATCCCTAACATAACCATGTGAGAAGTTTGACTACCCTGGAACCACAGTGCTGCAGAAGCCACATGGAGGTACTCCAGCTGACAATCCACGGTGAGTTTGCTCTTTAGCTGTCCCAACTCAGGCACAGGTAAGCCTTTAGAGTCATCCCAACTGAGGCTCCAAGCATCACAGAGCAAAGACCGGCCACAGCCGCCACACCCGTGAGCCTAATGCAACGGTTGCGGTTTTACAACACCGTGTGTTTGTGTAGTTTGTAGCACAACACTACATAACTGGAGTGCAAGAGAAGAACTCGAAGCTACACTTCCCACTGGTTTGAAGGTAGTTGCAGCCAATAGGAAGCATTAGTGGCCAACTGGAGGGTGAGAGTAAGGGACAGATAGACAGGACACCTGTTTGACTATGTCTCCTTTATGGTCCCAGATCCTGCCGTGCAGCCCTTGAAATGGTTTTAAAAAATACACTGAGGTGTTAGCTCCTGATCTCTTGCAACAACCTCCTTGTGGCAGTAGTGGCTTTCTGCTATTGTTAATCTCTGGGTTGCCCTACAGTCCTCTGAGCTGCCTTGCAGCTCTTTCTTTTGAATTAGTTCTCAATATTGAAATGCTTCTATTAAAGTCCCTGTTTTCTTGACCAGGCCCTGGTTGACACAGGCTGCTGTTCATATTTCTTTATATGCTCAACTGGACACAAGAAATATGCACTAGATACTTGTTGACTGATTAAACATAAGCCAGTCTGCAGAAAAGTCGTCTTGCCCTATGAGGTAGAATGAGAGACTCCTTTGAGGCAACAGGTTGACCCCTTGTAGTACTCCTGAAAGTCTCCCATCTCACAATATTAATTAGAATTTGCACTTGAGTATGATTTTATGGGAACTCCTATGCAATTTGTCAATTCCTTTATATGTAACAGGAGCAGATTGCCGAAAGTTTTGAGTCTCTTTTGCATTTGGAAGAAAAGTTAATTGAGCCGCTGGTCTCTCAAAGATGTTTCCAGCTTAACTTTTCATTTTGGGGGGATAAGAGATGGAATGTGTATTGGAAGCTAATGCAAAGCAGAGGGTCCATGACCGCTCTTCTTGAGCTGTAGAACTTGTTTCATTAGTATCTCTATTTAAAAAAGCTTAGACCTTATAAGAAGAAAGTTTATCTATATACCTATATCTATGTCACATAAAATTGGTTGAAGACATATACGACATCCATGCAAAACAGTATTTTCTTTTACCTTCAGCATATTAATACATGAAGGTAGTTTGAATGAATCATTCTAGCAGCAGAGATTCAAGAGCAAATATCCTCTTTTTTCTGTCCTGTATTATTGAGTTTGTTGTAGTGGGATGTAGCTGTGGTCCTGTAGGATCTGTTGTGTAATCATGCCTGAATCACTTAATCCTTTTGTTCCACGAGTCCTTATCTATAAAATGAAAGGCTTGGACTTTTTCCTTAGATCACTCCTACTTGAACATTCTGAGTCATTCTACCTAACTTCCTGATCTCATGCTCCTTCCAAGGATGTTTCTTCCGCTCCTTTTTTTGGTAACCATCATGAAATCATTGCTTCCCAATGCAAATGAAGAACTGAGACCTGATGGTACAGGCTACTGAGTTCTGTACAGCTTTGTAATAGCTGCATCTTTTCATCATTTGCATTTAACCTTGATGCTACAGGGAAGGATGAAGTAGAGAAATTACAGAAAGGGGACCTAGAAGGGGAGTCTGATTTTGAAGAACATGATGTGCTTAAGGACATTTGCATTGAAATTCATTGACAATTTTAGAAGATGGGGAGAAAGACAATATGAATGAATGCTGCAAGACCAGCTCATTTTTGTGCAGGTTAATGTATGAAATGAATTGATTTCTCCCCATCTGCTTGCTAAGGCTAAGGAGTCAGGGCAGTTCCTCCCATTGACCACCAGGATATCCAAGGGAAAAAAAAAAAGATCAAATGATCTTTGGCAATTTTCCTGCCTTTCTCTAAACAAACAGTCTTCACAGTGGCCGGAAGGCTTGGGTTCTGTAGAGCATTTGAAGGCTCAAGTTAATACTGAGTTAACTTGTGTTTGTCAATTTATTTGTGATTGCTTGATTCTGATAGTGAGTGTCCTATGATAATAATTTCCAGATTTCAGATTTCTGGGATTATAAATGATGGATTAGGAGCTTTTATAGGTTTGTGGTTGTGTCTTCATTGACCAAAAAGGACTAGCTCGGGAGTTAAACTGGATTAAAGTAAGCCCTAATTTCTCTCTCCAGCCCTGGGATAAGTTGTTTAAACTTTCTGATCGTCATTTTATTTTACATTCTAGAGTTTTTGGTAAGCATTATATAAGGAAACATTTTGGTAAGCATTTAGCACAATGTCAGCTCATGGAAAGCATTTGATATTTATTGTTGCTTTCCGCTTCCTCCCATCCCTCCCAAGATACTAAAAAAAATTTTAGTATGTATTTTTTCTGGGTTAAAATATACAGTAAAGAATATTCCCTCCAAAAATTAGTGGATTATAGGAGGGGGAAGAGAGGGCAGTTGAATGTGATGACCAAAATGTTGAGAGAAGTTTATTTTGGCAGTAGAATTTTGGAAACTCACTTTATTTTATTGATTTATTTTTAAGTTTTGTTTTTAATTTATTTAAGTAAACCAACTGTCATTAATTTTTTTTTCCAGTATGATGGCCAGGTTCATGGTCAGACTTGAACTTGAGATTCCCAGAAGAGAAACACATTGGCATCTTTGAAAACTGTGATATTTTTCTATCTAAAAAAATTTTTATTTTCCTAATTTTTTTTCTTAAATAAGAATTGTATTAGATAGGCTTTCGTGGTAGTATGTGCCAAAGGTATTATGTAAGAGCAGTGACATGTCATACTAATATTTTCGTCCTTTTTTTTTAGTACCTAAACACATTTCTCTTGAACTGTCATTTGTGTAGATTATATGTGACCCTTTTCTCCTCTGCTACCTGAAATACGGTAATACTGTTGAGCTATTACTAGCAGAGGCTAAAGTATAACCTAACTAAAGGTTTTTATCACAAGCCATTTTCAAATCTTGGTACAGTCCTCTGGGTGGTTAATGTTATCAGTGGCAAGAGCCTTGGTGCTAGCTGAACTTGGAGCTCAGAGGCAAAGCTTTGAAAGACTATAAAGCAAGTCTCCATGTCTGGAAATAGCTTTAAGTAACTCTCCTGGGTACACAGAGTAATAGATTGTGAGGCAAGAGATCATGTTGAAACACTATGGTATGTTATAGATAAGAGCTTAGAGGCCTGTTATGTATCACTAACATAGTGATGGCCCACTTGTGTTCAAATCCATCATTTGCCATTTGTTAGCTGTGCTAATTTAAGGAAGTTACTGAACCTTTTGAACCATAATTTTCAATCAAATTAGGACATTGCCCAAAGTCAGATGGTGTAGTTATTATCTCTGTTTTACGATGCAAAAAATGAGTTTGCATTGTGAAATTTCTCCTACTTTGTACTCTACACTTCTTTTACCAAAACTAACACAGGTGCATTCAATATAATGAATGCTAGTATGGTCATCATACTATTTGGTCACATGTGTGTGGCGGCTACTTCCCTACTCCATTGTCTGGGAGTCATATAACTTGCTATGATCAATGGAATGTAGGAGGAAGTGTCACTTCAGGTGAGCTATCAAGCCAGACGCAAATCAAAGATATATTATTTTCATCAGTTAAGGATAAAGATTGGCATAATTTCAAGCCTTGTCTTAATAATATGCATAAAATATTATTATTTAAAGTCAAAAGTGCTGTTGTACATTTTTGGACTTAATAACATTATTTTGAGGCAAAGCTGCACACGGTGACCACTTAACAAACCTTTGCTTTAGTGTTCAGTGAGGTGGGGTGAAATAGCAGCATCAGTGGTCACGCTGTCCCCAACAACTGTGAGCTGCTGCTACCATGACGTGTGGCTCATGAGCTGACCATGTAACTAACCAGTGACAATTACGGGTACTTATATTTATGCAGTAAAAACAAAGAAACAAGATGTAACTGTGTAAGCTGATGGAAATGTTAATTAGCTTGATTGTGGAGATCATCTCACAATATATATACATATCAGAACATCAAGTTGCACACCTTAAATGCGTGCAGTGTTTATTTTTCAATTATACTTCAATAAAGCCGAAAAAACCTCATCAAATGAATGTTGCTTTTGTGTTTAACTCTGAAAGTTTAGAAAACATAGACAACCACAGCAAATAGTGAAACAAATATACATGTACACTACCCAGATTTAACAAATGTTAATGTTTAATCACCTTCCTATTTTTTTTAAATAAAAGAATTAGGTCATTAAAGATAATGTTTCTGTTCTTCCCTCCTGGCCCCTTTCCAATGATAACACATTTGGTGTGACTCTTCAGTCTCTGCTTTTGTTAGAGTAGGGAGTTAGTTAGGTTCTAATGGGATACCTGGAGGGCAGCAAAGAGGAAATCATGGCCAGCTATGGCTATGGGCAGGTCAGAGGCCTGTCCTGACAGCACTCCATAGGAAGCTGAATTGGACCAGACAGGCCCAAGATGGCGGGTGCCATGACAGTACACCTCTGACCAAATAAGGAAGAAAAGGCAGGAAATCCTGCTTCCAACAAATCCCTGCACCAAGTAATAAATACTCTGCCCCTAGTTAACACCTGTCAATAAAAGATAGAAACCCAAACCCCAGGGCCCACAGCTCTCTCATGGGCTCGCCCACTCTCGTGTCTCAAGAATGTACTGCCACTTTGATAAGCTTTTCCCCTCGTGTCACTCATCCACTGTGTTGTGTCTGTCCCAGAATTCTTTCTCATGATGAGACCAAGAACCTTTGGCAACATCTTTGGGACTGGACTGGTGTGTCGAGGCTTCAGGGCATGGGGTAACCTCAGTTGACCCGGCAACACTTCTATATTTTTTTCTAGATAGATTCATAATTATTTATAAATAACACATAGTATTAATTTTCATTTTTAATTTTACATATTTGATGTCATATGTACCATTTTGCAGCCACATTTTTCATGAGCATTAGGTTTTGAGATCTCAAGTGGATTATATACCCATCAATACATATGTTTCATTTAAGTGTTGCATACTATTGTATTATATAATCTTAACACACTAACTTTATCCATTCCCCTTTTGATGGATAATTGTTTTCAACTGTTTACCGCTACATAGAATATCATAATGATTGTACCGTCCTAAGTATGTATGATGCTAATGTGTTTCTGTCACTTTTGAAACTGTGTGAAATCCAACTTACTTTTCTTCTTTTTTTTTTTTAAGATTTTATTTATTTATTTGACAGAGATAGAGACAGCCAGTGAGAGAGGGCACAAGCAGGGGGAGTGGGAGAGGAAGAAGCAGGCTCATAGTGGAGGAGCCTGACGTGGGGCTCGATCCCATACGCCGGGATCACGCACTGAGCCGAAGGCAGACACTTAACCGCTGTGCCACCCAGGTGCCCCCTACTTTTCTTCTTTATAGTTATACTGAAAAGTATCTGACCTCTTTTATTTGATTTTCTTCCAGCTTGAGATATAGACATATAACATTGTATAAGTTGTGAAATGTCCTGATTTGATATTTGTATATATTATGAAATGATTGCAATGTTAAGGTTAATTAACATCCATCATCTCACATAGCTACCTTTTTGTATGTGTGGTGAGAACATTTAAGATCTACTCTGTTAGAGAAAGACTCCAACTACCTTGTTTTTGGCCTCCATCGGTACTTTCTACTGGGTTGTTTTTCTTTCCAGCTTATCTGTTAACTCAGGCAAAAGACCCTGTGGGCAAAGCATCCTGTAATGGGAACCAAAATTACCCCCTCAAGCAGAAAGTACTGCCCTGAGCCAGCAAGACCTGCAGCGATTGACCCCAGGGCAATGATCAACCTGACCTTTACTGCCCACCTGCAGGTACCTACCACCCTTGGTCCCATGTTTTCCTTATATAAACCTACAAGTATTTTCAGCACTTTGGAGACAGTCTTGAGATGTTAGTCTTCTGTCTTCCTGGTGTTGGCCTCACCGAAATAAATTTCTTTCTTGTTTCATGTCCACTCATCTCTCTGCCTGTTGATTTTGTCAGTGGTGAGTGGCTGGACCTGGTCTCTGCATGGGACCCCTGGAGCCAGGTTCTCTTGCACCCCTGTGCCCTGGTTACATTCCAAACTTCCAAGTGTACAATATACTATTGTTAACTGTAATCACAGGCTGTACATTATATCCCTGGAACTTACTCATCTTATAACTGGAAGTTAGTCCCCTTTGACCAACATCTCCCCATTTCCTCTACTCTCCAGCCCCTGACAACCACCAATCTACTCTCTATTTCTTTGACTTCAGCTTTTTTAGATTTCACAAATATTAGTCTCACCTCTTTTGGAAATAGAAACATGATATCTCCAAAAAGGAAAATGATGCATCTGAATGAACCAACTGGGTAGAGGATGGAAAGGCTTTAGTACTTGAAGGGAAGAAGACTCAATGAAGCATTCCACACCATGCTTCTGAATCCAGAATGTTATGTCTGTGGGTGATAAATGGATGGTGGTAAAGGACAGTCTCATGTAAGCATTTTAATTACTTCACACCAACTCAGCATAACTAACCTCAACCATCTATATTTTCCTAACAATTCTATGTTAAAAAGTCAGTGTTTAAGTAAGAATATGGGATGAAACACTCCCAAAGCATAGATGTTTCTAAAACAATATTTATAAAATACTCTTCTCTTTGTGATGTGACCATTTTGGCATGTCTTGAAATGACCACGCATTTAATGGCTTGTTCCCATAGAAAATTTGGCTTAAAAAAGTTTTTGTTCTTCTATCCTTTTTCCTGAGTTAAACATTTGACTTCATATTACTCTTTTGCAAGTTTACTACCTAAAGAAAACTTAAAACATCTATTATCTGATCATTTCATTAATTTAAAGTGTAAAAGTTACATAAAAACTACATAGGAAGATAAAGAATTCTCACTTAAAACATCATGTAATGGGATGATATTTTAAGTGTGTGAAGAGAAGACTTTTATTTATGTCTGAAACTAGGACAGGAAATGATATAAATTGATAGTTATGTAATCTCAGAGCCCACACCGGCTAAGTCTTTTGGTTAAAGTTGCCTTTGTGGTTGAAGTGGCAGAAAAACCCTTCACGTTTTCATTTGACAGAGGAAAAAAAAATGCATGCTTTTTTCCTCTATAGTCTTCGAGAATTATTTTGCCATGATTTGTATAAAAATAAACCTCCATTATCATTATTGGAGTGTTTCGTTTTTAAGGCTCATCTTCAAATGTTTTTTTCTTTTTCTCCCAATGGAGAAAAGAGGACTCAAAAGAAAAGTTTATTTTCTAAATTTGTGAAGTGAGAATCTACTTAAATGAGTTTTTGTTTTGTAATTTTTCACAAGCATTATGTAGGACTTACTGCATGCCAGGCACTGTTTCGAGCACTTTGCAAATACATCATTAGTCCTTGTAATATCTCTCTGGCGCCCTCATTTCAACCATAAGCAAACTGAAGCACAGAGACATAGAATAACTGGCTCAGGGTCACACAGCTAGGGAGTGGCAGAGCTGAGATTTGAATACTGGCAGGCCACATTCTCCATCTGGGGACTATGCTGTTTAGTAACATACCTGAACAGCTGTGGGGATTGTAATTCTCCTAAAAGTTGAGCACCCCAGCTGGCATATTGGGAAGGTGGACCAGATTTGGAGAGGAAGCTGGACAACTTCTCTCACCTGTAATTTCCACAAATAAGGACACTTAGAACAAGAGGAAATGTTTGCATTCCCTTAAGAATGATTTTGCTTGAGTCCCAGTCAGCATTTTCTAGAAATTATGGTCATTATTAAGGCTGATATAACTTCTTTCTATTGGGTCTGGATGTGACCACTTTCGGAGGCAGGAAGTGGTTAAGATGCTTCATTAGTATTCTTTTTTTTTTTTTTTTAAATTTTATTATTATATTGTGTTAATCACCATACAGTACATCCCCAGATTCCGATGCAAAGTTTGATGCTTCATTAGTTGCGTATAACACCCAGTGCACCATGCAATACGTGCCCTCCCTACTACCCATCACCAGGCTATCCCCTTCCCCCACCCCCTCCCCTCTGAAGTCCTCAGTTTGCCTCTCACAGTCCATAGTCTCTCATGTTTCATTCCCCCCTCTGATTACCCCCCTTTTCTTTATCCCTTTCTTCCCCTACCGATCCTCCTAGTTCTTATGTTCCATAGANTCCATAGATGAGAGAAATCATATGATAATTGTCTTTCTCTGCTTGACTTATTTCACTTAGCATTATCTCCTCCAGTGCCGTCCATGTTGCAGCAAATGTTGAGAATTCGTTCTTTCTGATAGCTGAGTAATATTCCATTGTATATATGGACCACAGCTTCTTAATCCAGTCATCTGTTGAAGGGCATCTCGGCTCCTTCCATGATTTGGCTATTGTGGACAATGCAGCTATGAACATTGGGGTGCATATGGCCCTTCTCTTTACTACGTCTGTATCTTTGGGGTAAACACCCAGTAGTGCAATGGCTGGGTCATACATTAGTATTCTAATCTCTAGGTTTTTTAATTGTTGCTCTTTTGGTATGTTCAGGTTTTGGCCTGGATCCTATCTCTTTCCTTGATACTTTGTATCTACTTCAGACTCTTGGACCAGAAATATTACTCTAAATGTTTCATATAAATGTTTTTATTCTGATTACTGATTTGTATCTATATAAAAATATATATTTTGTGTAATAGAGGCATAATATATAACATATAGTAATACTATATATAATTATATATATAATTATATAGTAAGTTTATTGTATAT
>NC_048230.1:77944812-77976163 GCF_002007445.2 Ailuropoda melanoleuca | reverse complement strand
TATCATATAATAATATTATGATATATATTATATCACATTATTATATAATATATTATTATATTTATACTACATTTTATGTATTTATATTATAATATATTTATATTATATTATATATAATATACATATTATTATATATGCATTATTTCTTTTTAAAAGGACTGAAGTTGGTTTTATTTTTTCCCTAAACTTTGCATTCCCTGAGCTAAACTCCCCTAGGCTTCCTCAGACTTACTCCTTTGAGCTAATTTTTTTCTATTTCCCCTAAATATCTTTATTCTCTTGAAACTAGATACACACACACACACACACACATATGTGTGACTATACAAATGAATATTATACACACCCCCCCCCCCCCCCCCCATATATTAGAGTCAGAGAGGGAGGGAGAGAGAGCGAGAGAATGAGAACACATGCGAATGATTTGTTGCTGGGCTTCTTTTCCCTGTGAGACATAGTTCCTGACAGAATAATGTGGTTCTCAAGCTCCTACTGCATTTGCAGCAACGTCTGTACGTTGTAAAATAATTGAACAGCAATTGGTGGCTGTAGTTCTGTCTGCTTTCATAATGATACCTGTGGGCTACATCACTCTGGCTAAAAGGCAAGCTGCTGGATGGTGACGGAGTGTTTTCTGCTCTATCGGGAGGGAGTTTGCCTCCATCTCTACCAGTTGATCAAAATAAAAGAAAAACTTAAATAACTTGCATAATTCTGGGCTTTTAAGAATGGATGAAATATTTCCACCCAATATTGTAAACGTTTATTAATTAAACAAATAGAGATTGTTAGTTAAGGTGAATTTTAAGAGATAATATTCAGGATTTTTGTTTTGTTTTGCTCAGCCCTCCAAACCAAACAGTGTATTTATCACCTAAAACTTATTTTAATGATTTCATATTTCATGAAACTTATTTTGGAAGTGTGCTTTTACTGGATAGCAAAATATACTCTGTCATTTCAGTTATTTCACATTTATTGAGACTTGTCTCTGACCCAGCATATCTTCGTGAATGTCCCCTATTTACACTTGAAAAAAACTATGTATTCTCTTGTTGGGTGGAGTGTTCTTTAATTTAATTTTTTTTAAATTTGCACATTAGTTGCAAATGTAGTTCATATATACATACTCTTACTGTTTTCTGTATTCTTTTTTTTCTGACAATCACCAGTATTTATGGGTTAATTTCATTTTCATTTTGGTTCTGTCAATTTTTGCCTATTGCATTTGAAACTCCGTAACTGGGTGCATGACATTTAGGTCCTACCTTATTTTAGCTTAATGAGTAAGTTTCACATTCCGTTTTATTTCCACTATTGGCTTCATTGCTCTACGTCTTTGCTCTATTTTTGAGTAATGGTTTTCTGGGGGATACAATATGCTTCTTACATATAGTTTACCTTCAAATAATATTAAACCACTTCAAGTGTAATGAAGAACCTTACAAATAATAAATTTCCATTTCTTCTCTCTTGGTCTTTGTGTGACTTGATATACATTTTATTTCTACACATATTATAAACTCCACAGTGGATTGTCACCATTTTTCTGTAGACCAGGGCAATTTTTTTTTCCCGTAAAGGGCTAGATAGTAAATATTTTAGGCTGTGCAGGCCATAATATCTCTATCAAAAGTACTGACCTCTGCCCCAGTGGTATGAGAACAGTCACAGACAACACATAAACAAAGGAGAATGGCAGTACAGTTTATTTTCAGAAAGAGACAGGAACTCCTATTTAGCCTATAGGCCATCCTGTGCTGACCTCTGCCTTAAACAACGAATTCTCTCTCATTGACTTTAAAATAAAAATTAAAAAAAAATACCATCTTTGGCTCTCCATTTCTTTGAATGTATTTGAATTTCTATTTAATGCAATTTTCCTTTCACCTAAAGAATTTCCTTTATTATTTCTTATTATGCAGTTTTGCTGCAACGCCCCCCCCCCAATACAAACATAAAATTCTCAACATTTTTATGTTGAAAAGGACTTTATTTTCATTTTAAAATGATACTTTCAGGAGGAAAAGATATTTTTGCATTGTAAAAAAAGGGTTTTTTCCCCCCAGTATTTCAAAGATTCCTTTGTTTACTGGCTTGTATTGTTTCTGACAAAAGGGCTTGGGAGATTCTAGGCTTTGTTTCCACATTAGTCATATGCCTTCCTTCTCCCAGCTTTTAAGATGTCCTCTTCATCACTGATTTCCAGAAATTTGCTTATGATATTCCTTGGTGTAGTTTATCTTCTCTGCTTTATTGTGCCTTTTGCATTTGTGAGTTTATAATTTTTATCAAATTAAGGAAATTGTCAACTCCTATTTAAAAAAAATTTTTTTTCCCCATCTGTCCTCTCTCTCTTCTTCTTCTTCCAGGACTCTATGGTAGCTGAATAATGGTACCCCTAAAGCTATCCATGCTCTAATCCCTGGAACCTGGCTTATGTTACCTTACATTATAAAAGGTAACAGTTTACTTTGCATCTGTTGATATAATTAAGCTAAGCTCCTGATTATCAGATAGGTCCAGTATAATAACAAGGATTCCTCTGAGAGGGAGAAAGGAGGGCAGAGTGAGAAGATGATGTGTTAAGGGAAGCAGAAGGTGGAGTCCAATGCTTTGGAAAGGGAAGATTGGGCACAAGCCAAGGAATGCAGGTGGCCTCCAGAATCTGGAAAAGGCAAGGAAATGGATTCTTTGCTAGAGTCTCCAGAAGGAATACAGCTCTACCTACACCTTAATTTTAGCCTATCAGACCCATTTCTGACTTCTGAGCTCTACAGCAGTAAGAAAATAAATTTGTGGGATTTTTAAAAGCCATTAAGTTTATTTATTTATTTTTTTTACAGCAGCAATAGGAAACTAATATAGGCTCCAATTTTATGTATATTAGACTGCTTGATATTATCTCATAGGTCACTGGTTCATTCTTTTTTTAATTTTTAACTCTGTTTCTTGTTAGATGGCTTCTATGGCAATGTTTTGAAGTCCACTTTCTTTTTCAGTGTCAAATCCATTAAACTCATCTTGTGATTCTTAAAAATTTCATATATGGTAATTTTCATCTTCGTTGTTCCATTTGTTTTTTTTTTTATATATATCTTCTGTTTCTTTCAACCTGCTATTCATGTTTTCCTTTAAATCTTTGAGTTTATTTATAAAAGCTCTTTTAAAAATCTATCATCTTCATTTTTACTATTTCTATTAATAGATTAATAGGTGATGTGTTATAGTTTCTTCTTTATATGCCTCATCATTTTTGATTAGATAATAGGCACTGTGAATGTAATGTTTTTTGAGAGTCTGGATTTTGTTGTTTACCTTGAAAAATATTCATTCAGCTTTGCGTTGGCAGGCAGTGAAGTCACTTTCAAATCAGTTCAGTTCTCTCTGTGCTTGTTTTTAATATTTGTTAGGATACCTCTATACTGTAGCTTATGACAGTGTTGCATTAAGTCTTACTCTAAAGTTAACTCTTCTGAGCTCTCTACTTGATGTTCCATGTATCCACTGAGGTCCCTGCATTCCTGCTTGAATATCCTCCAGCTTGTCTACACTCTTGGAATTGTTTAAATGAAATCTTCCTGAGAATTCTTTGCCCAACACCAGGAAATGTGACCCTATTCATATGGGCCTTAGTATTTAGAAACAGGCTCAAAAAGGTCCTGTATATTGATTTCTGGAGCTCTTGCCCAGGGTTGCTCCTTCATCTATAGTATTCTATCCCACAAAATCTAGCTGCCTCCCTCTCCCCAAATCTGATCTCTATCTTCTCATCCTGGTGGGAGCGTCTAGCTCTGCTCAGGCTCTCTCTTACTATGCCACAGTCTGTGACATGCTTCCAGGTTAAAAACCGATGGATTGTGGGGCTTACCTCATTTGTTTTACCTTCTTTCTTACATCACAGTCTTATAGTGCTAGTTGTTCATGTCTAAAACTACTCTTTCATGTAATTTTCCAGTCTTCTGGTTGTTTCTCCTGGGAGGACAAGTTCAGTTCCAGATACTCTAACCTAGCAAGATGGAAGACTCTACTAGTGATTTTCATATCAGGCTCTTCTCAGAAAGATTTTGATTAATCAAAGTTGATTTGGAAAATTTTGTTACAATTAGTTAATTTCTTAATGTTTCCATTTTTCAAGTCAATATAAACTTTATAAGAATGTCTACATCTGTATAATAAGATGCATAATTTTTTTATTCTTGGTTAATAATTTCAATTTTTGCCATAAGAATTTTCACGAAATCCATTTATAAATTTGCAGTTCAAACACGTGAAAATTAAAAAAAATGAAAATTCATCATTTTTTATGCTGTGTTTCAACAAGAGGCTTATACTTGGTGCAAGGAGAATATCTTTAAATGAAGAGGAAGAATAAGTATTTTGGCAATGTTATACAAATACATGTCACTTAAGGAAATTATAAATTTATTTTTAGAAATGTGATTTTTCCAGGTTAATTCTTCCCTAACCCTCTTCTTCCCCCTTTGGTAAAAAACAGTTTAAACTTGACATTCCTATCCCACTCTTCCATGTAAATAAGTTTCCTTTGAGGCCCATATTGACTCTGTATGAGCATCACATACTTATTTTTCTATTCACTGAATGCTTTGTTGGTTAATCTGGGTCCTAATTTTCTTCATGACCTGTAAAATTGTCTTTTCCAACTTCTTGGCAACAGCAGCTTGCTGCCTTGATGATGTTTCATGTGGCCTACCCCTTGCCTTGGCTAGCTCAGATCATGTGTCCATCATCGGAAGTATACAAAATGTGGTCTAACCACGAAAGAGACTTCCAAGACAAAATCATAAATAGAGATGCTTTAGTTTAGAATGCTAAAATATCTGTACCATCTGTGAATACAAATTCGCCAAAGAAAAATAGAAAAATAAGTGGGAAATCTATGGTTTTCCTTTTGAACTTCCATATTAAAATGGGCCCAATATTGAAGTTATTTAACCACAAAATATATTTTTAAAAATAGTGTTAATTATAGTTACGCTTGCTTTCCATTCACTATTTTCTTCTGTGATTATAGTATAAACACTGTTGCGGTTCCATTTTCTATAAAGTAGTGAAAAGAAATTCTTAAAACATCTTCTGAGCAAGGCGTAGTAGTAACAATAGTTACCAGTATGTTGATAATTTACTGTGCATATCCTTTACATACTATTTAATGATGAAAATATTAGGGGCTTAATAATATAATTAATAGCTCAGTCCATTATCACTGAGTATGAATTATCAAAAATTAATAGTCCTTTAAAAAACAAGGGGGGCAACTAACAGGGGACCTCCTATTCTGCCATCTTGATGTCATTTCCCAGTACTCCATTTCATTATATGACCATCTAGCTGCAAGATAGTCTGGAAAAGAGAGTATTAAACATTCTCATATAGCCGAATGGTCAAGCAATATGATTCTGACCAAAGAGATGTATAGAGCAATTTTTATAGTCACAGCAGCTTTTGGCCTCTAAGAGCCACCCTGAGCCCTCCCTCAGTTTTCACAAAGGAAATGCTTCTTTTAAAATATTCTGAAGCAAAACTAAAAGCCTGTCAAGCACACGAGTGAAGGAAGTCTCCAGTGATTTTTCTGAGCTCCTCTTGTGATGGGTGGGATTTTTCTCACAGAAAAGTATTATTTTTCTCCCAGCAACAAAAGTTTCAGATTAACCAAATGTTATAGTTTTGTTTTTTATTATTGCATGATTAGCTGAACAGAAAATATCCTTTGAGAAAAAAAATTTTTAAATAAAACTTTTCCCCCCTAAAATCTAGATGGTAGGTTATTCAGAATCTAGCAACAGTAGGAAGTCATTATCATACCTAGAGCTGAAGAGAAAGGGAGTAGAGAACTAAGAGTCAGGTGGGAAGTGGAACTGTGGAAGAAGGACTGGGAGGCAGGGTTAGCACATGCAGCTGCTGCCAGGAAAGCACGATGGAGGGGAAGGAAGGGAAGAAATGGCAGGTCAGTGGCTGCCATTGGTCAAACCCAACTGGAAGTCCAAAGCCAGGGACCCCAGATGGTAGAAACTGCAGCCCAGCTGACATTGAGTGGATCAGAGGAGCGTGGAGAGTGGAACTTGAGGAAGAGAGAAATTGAGTCTAACCATCACATTGAGAAACATCTCTTTTAGGTAAAAGATACTTCTGAGTTCTCCTCAAATATTAACACGTACACAAAGGCATACTTCACTCAACATAGGATGAAGGAGTTTTTAATAATTTTTTAAATGGACTATGTAGGACCAAAGCTCTGATTCCATTCAGTGGTTTTCCATGTTGGATATGTGTATGGTGGATCTGGGTTCAGTATGGTAGACAGAAAATGAGGCTTGTCAAGAAAGTTATTCTAACTTTGAAAAAAACCTGTGGTAGATTAAAAATGGTCAAAAAAGTTATTTGCTATTCCTCTGATTGTGGGTGGTCTTGATTTCCCCTCTCCCTTGAATCCAGGCTGGACTTAGTGACCTCCAAGGAAAATAGAACATGGCAGAAGTTATGTTTGGGCCTTCTGAGTCACAGACGTAAGGAGCCTTGCAGCTTTCTCCTAGTTCTCTTGGAATATTTGCTCTTGGGACATTCCCTGTCCAAAGGCAGTACCATACTTTGAGAAAACCAAGCCATCAGTGCAGCCTATGTACAGGTGCTGTAGTTGGAGTACACACCAGAGTGCAGCTGCCAACCCTAGCCCACACCAGCTCCCAGCCACAACAGTCCTCCATCTTCGACAGCTAACCAGGAGAGCCTTCAGGTGACTGGAAGGCGCTTGCCAACTGCCCACAGCTGCCAGGGGGGCCTCAAATAACAACTTCCCAGCTGAGCCTTGCCAACACACAGAATCATGAAAGACAATAATGAACCATAGCTTGAAGCCACTGTGTTTTGGGGTGGTTTGTTGCCCAGCAACAGAGAAGTGGAAGAAAACCTCAAGGAAATAGTTTCATAATTTCTGGAAAGCTTGGGAGAAATGACCAGTGGTCATTGCTACTATCATCGACTTAGAGATGTAACTTTAGGATTTAGTTTCAAATTAATACTTTCACCCAAAATATTTAGAAACAAATTTTAATGATAAGTTAATCTAAACCAGGGCGATTCTTATACTCAGGTAATTTTTTGTTTGGCAATTTTTCTTAAAAACTTGCTCAAGAGATATTTATGCAAATTCTTATGTTTTCCTGTTCTTCACCTTGTGAAGGTGGACTCCACTGGCACCTAAGCATAATGTGCCATATATAATAGCAAGAAATGGACAGTCAAGAGCCTGGCAATTTGACTGTGTTTGCACTCCATTCTCAATATAAACTAATGCTCTGTGCTTCTCAAGCTTCTCTATACACATAAATCACCTGGGGATCTGGTGAAAATGCAGATTCTGATTTGTAGGTCTGGAGTATTTCCAATTGATATGCATGCTACTGATCCACCTTGAGGAGCATAGGCTTAGAGCACCCTAAAATTAAAGAGAAGTAGAAATTTAATTCAAAGAGACATGAGATTTATTCTGGGAGGAAAAGCAACTCACCAACATGTAAAGGATAATCATGAGTCAGATTTTGTTATATTAAATTGGTCTTTATCAGTAATCATTATAGCATGGCAGGCTGCACTTGGCAAATTCCTTAAATATCAAGGCTTATCCTCATAATATACTAAAAAATAAATCTATCCTGTTTTCAGATTCAGTTTGCTCTTAGATATTATGTTAAATTCAGAACACGCCTGTTACATTTTGACTCTCTTCCCGTCTAGCACATTCACACTCTGGCATAACTTCTGTCCTTCTGCAGAGAGGCTTTAAAAACAGTGTAGCATGAACTTCAATTAATATTTGTAAATTGCCCAGGTGATTCATAGAAAGTACAGAATTGTTTGTTACATAAAATCTCTCTATATGCATAAGGCACTGACAGTACAGCTAATGTGGTTGACGATTACAAATTAGTCTAGAGGGGCTGCTAACCTTGATGGTCTATTTAAAATATAAAGTAACCAAATGAAAAATGCAAATTGAATGCACTATTGTGGAATTTCATCCCAAATTGGGTCGTTTGGTCTCCCTGAATATCCATCTCTCCCCTGCCTTGCTATGATTAAATTTCCATTTTGTTTTTCATCCATCAAAGTATCAAGTACAAAAAAAATGGCAAATATATATATTTTTAAGTTATGGTTAAGAAATTGCAAGGAACTAGGCATTCTCAAACATTACTAATGGAAGTTCAAAATGGCTTGATACTTCTGGAAGAAATACAGCAATCTGTATAAAAACTTTTTTAGTATTTTTTGTGTTGGGGAGCCTGGGTGGCACAGTCAGTTAAGCGTCTGACTCTTGATTACAGCTCAGGTCATGATCTCAGGGTCGTGAGATCGAGCCCTGAATTGGGCTCTGTGCTGAGTGCACAGTCTGCTTGGGTTTCTTTCTCCCTCTCCCTCTGTCCCCCTTTCCCCTACCCCCCGCTGAAAACACACACACTTTCTCTCAAGTAAATAAATAAATCTTAAAAATCTATATTAAATACTTTTTATGTTTCATTTTTTAAGATTTTAAGAAAACTATCACAGACACAGGCATAGTTGTGACCTAATTTAGAAAAGTCAAACATTTGCACTGCTCTAAATTTTTTTAATTTATTTTTTATTTTTATTTATTTTTTATTATGCTATGTTAGTCACATACAGCACATCATTAGTTTTTGATGTAGTGTTCCATGATTCATCGTTTGTGTATAACAATTTTTAACAAGAAAAAACAGTCTAGAAAAATGAAGGTGCATCTATGCACAAAGAAATACCAAGAAGTCAGTTGACAGGACACATAGAAGACAATCCAATGACCGTAATATATTGTCTTTGTAAGAAAAAAAGCATGTTGGTAAGCATGGTATTAGGATTCTCCAGAGAAACAGTACCGATAGTATAGATAGAAATAGATGATATAGATGCAGATGATATAGAAATGGATGGCATAGGGGTGCCTGGCTGGCTCAGTTGGAAGAGCATGCAACTCTTAACTTCAGGGTCATGAGTTCAAGCCCCATGTTGGGTGTGGAGACTATTAATAAAAAAAAAAATTAAATAGGTGATACAGATACAGATGTAGATATAGAAAAGGAGATTTATTATAGGAATTGGATCATGTGATTATGGAGGCTGAGAAGTCACATTATCTGCTGAGTACAAGCTAGAGAACCAGGAAAGGCAGGAATGGAATTCAGTATGAGTCTGAAAATCTGAGAGTCAGGGGACCCAATGGTGTAAGTCCCAGTCTGAGCTTGAAAGCCTGATGTCTGAGGGCAGGAGAAGATGGATGTCTCAGCTGCAGCAGAAAGAGAGGAGTTTGCCCTTCCTCCACCTTTTTGTTCCTGTTAGGCCCTCACATGGATTGGATGATGCCCACCTTCCTAGTGACAGTGATCTTCTTTATTCGGTCTACTGATTCAGAAGCTAATCTCCTCTGCAACACCTTCACACATGCACTCGGAAACAAAGTTTCCCTATCGGGGCCTACTTGAGTTCAGTGAGGTTGACACATAAAATTAACATCACAGTATATGAATTTCTCCCCCATGTTTATTAAAATTTGTATGTAAACATCAGAGAAACATATCATAAATATATTCAGTATACCCACATACATACAGAGCCGGAATTTAAAGGATTTAACTATAGGCGATTTCATTTCCTTCTTTGTCCTTTATGTAACATCTTAGTCATTTTTAGTTAGTAGATGTTTTTGAAAATCATATTTAAAATATTTTTTAAAGATTTTATTTATTTATTTTAGAAAGAGAGAGAAAGAGAGCATGTGGGGGAATCTGGGAGGGGCCGAAAGGGAGGGAGAGGGACAAGCAGACTCCGTGCTGAGTGTGGAACCTGGCGGGGGCTCCATCCCACACCCCTGAGATCATGTCCTGAGTCAAAATCAAGAGTCGGATGCTCAACTGACTGAGCCACACAGGTGTCCCTAAAACATTTAAAGCAGATTTTAAACACTATTTTAACATTAAAACATGTCTTCCATTTGATTTTCTATTTTTCTTCTTTTCTTCTTTAGCAAATTTGCTCTGAAAAGAAAACCAGTGTTCCTAATTGCATCTTAATTATCTCAAATAACTTCTTTTCATGTACTGGTCATGTAATTATCCTAGCTCTTTCTTTAATATAGTTCTTTCCTTAATATAGTTCTTTGGTTGTGTGTTTTTTTCTAATTTTTTTTAATGTTCTTGTATGCATTTACACTAATTTAACAAAAATTTGAGTACTTACTATGTGTCATGCATCATTCTTGGTTCTAAATCTGACATTACTATTTTTTTTATTTCCTGTATTTGTCAAATAAGTTATTTCTCCTATATGCATTTATTCAACAAATGCTTTTCAACACCTACTGTATATCACGCACTATTCTAGGCTCTGGGGACACAGAAGTGGGAGAACCGGTGGAAAACCCTGTTCTCATGGAGCTCATGTTCCAACAGGTGGAGAAAGACAATAAAATAATAATTAAATAGGTAGTATATCAGAATGAAATGTAGTGGGGAGGCTCAGTAAAGATGAAGGTGGGACAAAATTATAATATAAAATAGGATCTATCAAGGAAGGCTTTTCTGAGAAGGTGATCTGAACCAAGACTTGAAGGAGGTAAGGGGACAAAGGGCTAGGGGAAAGAAGGAAGTCTTCAGATGGTCATATTTTTGAGTTACTTGAAATAATTCAACACCAAAAATTCCAAATTTGCCAAATAATCACAGTTTCACTTTTCTTATTTGACTTTGCATGACCAGAAAAAGATTATTTTGAAAAAAAAAATCTGGAAATACACACGCAACTCTGAAATCTGATTTTTTGAAGAAGATATATTTCATCATAAAGGAATCCAGAGGCCTCAATTAATAGAAAGCACGTGTCCAAGACAGATATCCTTTCCCAAAGGCAACAACTGTGATCTTAACAGCACTTTAAACTCTTTGAGAGTCATAATAAGGCAGAAAGACACTAAGTTAAATGTTGATGAATTAACACATGGAAAATAGGTGAAAAAAGTTGAAAAAATAAGAGGCTCTTTATAAAGCCCCTTCTGAAATTTACGACCAAGAGACGATAACTCATCTTTATGGCATCTCTCTTTAATAGATTATTAAGAAGAAATTGTCCTCAATAGCTAAAAGTCCAGATGGGCTTCTGTTAAAATCCCCTACTGGGCATTCATCGCCGTAGATGGTTTCCTGTCAGAAAACGGTGTAAATTAGCAGCTTGATGTTCTAAGACTGGGTTAAGTGGTCTGTTTCAGACAGGGAAAAATTTATGGCGTGAAATACAAATGCTTAAGTAATCATAAAAGTATTCCATTTTCTGAAACTGATTTCACAATAACACTTGGCCTATCATGTAGCTCTCTTCATGTCTTCTCTTGTAATCAGGAGGAAATGGGTTCTTTATCTCAGAAAAGCACAGGGAAGTTTGTAATCTTTTTCACAAAAAGAATCTTGTAATAGGATGGAGAAGGGGGTTAAGAAAACAATAGATGTGTAAATGTCATTGGAGGGTATACATCTGTAAACCATTCCCTTCTGAAATGTTGGAAAGATTGCAGTATAAATACTGCCTCATCACATGTTTTCCTTTTGTCTAGCTCTTCTGTTGTCTGGAGTCTCCTGAGATGAAATGCATACCCCGAAACAGCATCCCCTCTGAACCACAGTGGGAGGATATCACACTATTTTGTGGCCCTGCTCACTCTGTTTTAGCCCCGGGTACTTTCTTCTGCAGGTGCCAGGTCTGGTTCAGGGATGAAGCTCAAAGTTAAAACCAAATCAATTGCATACACAGGTGGTGAGACTAGAATGTGTTTGAATCTGAAAACCAGAATGAATGGTTTATGTTAGAATGCTTCCAGAAAGTAGTAGGAAAAATCTTCAGGGCAAAATGATGCCAGCATAAACAGTCGTGGGCGCTTCAAACGCAATTGACCCTTTCACTGCTCACTCCTTTTACGCACAGACTTTGCTGTTTTTCAGGTTTAGCACAAAGCAGAGAAAATGGAGTCATTTGACTACAAAGGAGGGTCACATTTACACTGTCTAGGAATGAAAATCGAAACTGTCGAAGATTAGTTCCCGTTCAAAA
Source organism: Ailuropoda melanoleuca (assembly GCF_002007445.2). Lineage (NCBI taxonomy): Eukaryota > Metazoa > Chordata > Mammalia > Carnivora > Ursidae > Ailuropoda > Ailuropoda melanoleuca. The sequence goes on along the minus strand of NC_048230.1, from coordinate 77,964,031 downwards.
TTTTTAAAAACGTATGTAAGTAGATATACATAAATATAAATGATTGTGCACATGTATGAACAACGATCAGGTCCCATGCTCAGTGCCTCTTGTGGCTTGGGCAGGTTCCTCAAACCAGTGAGTTGAAGACAATGTGAGTGGTGTAGCGTGTGGCACTCTCAGAAGCCCAGACATTACCAAAATACGTCAGCTACTACAAATTGGCAGGTCTGTGGGACTGTGAACTCAGAGTTGCCAGGTCTTTTGAAGAAGAAACCCGACGTCTGATTTAGTATATTGTCTATATGTGTAATTTTCTGTGATTTCGTTTCTTAATTTGACTCTCAGACAGCCAGACTGAGATCATACACTCTGAGTGTAGTAAAGGCTTTTGATGGTCTTTATGTCACACCCACGAGCCTTTGATTAAGAGATGAATGGGCAGGCTAATAATTGCAGCAAATTTACCACACTATAGGCTGGCTTTTGTGTTTCTTAGTAAAACTTCACTCAGTTATCTTTCTAAAGAAAATGAATATTTCTTTTACTTGAACTAATATTTATATTAGCATTTATAAATAAATGTACAGTTTTTACAAACACAGTTCTTTTTTCCTGAAACCTTGATATCCTGGACCTCAGGAATTTTTCTATTGAAGTTGCAATAAAATTCTCATGGACCTTCATGTGGTAATTCAGGGTGCAGTTTATCAACAAGTAAATTTGTAATTAATTTTATTATCTTGAAGATAATAGTAAATGTTCTTGATACTCAAAAGGACATGGTCATATAAATCACAAGGATTTACTCAGTGAGGATGAGCCAGGTTTCCCAGAGCAAAGAGACATCTCAGTTCAGAAAAGGCCAATATGTTCATGTATAGAATTGAGAACTAGAAGGACCCTCCCTCAGACAGAGGTCCCACAACATGGGCTGATTAAACATCAGGGCTGTATTCAGGAGGCTGGGATATGTTCAAGGCGAGTCATCTAGAGCCAGGACCTGAGTTCCATTTCTAGATCTGCCATTATTTCATCGCTTATTCACTCTTATTTTTAAATAAGAGAATGTCTGCATCACACTTTTTTAGAAGATGTTTACTTAGATCATTACCAAATTAGATTTAAAAGGGATGTTACTTTGAAGAATAGCCTTGGGGATGAATGATATAAGGAGTTGGACTAGATTTTTCTAACAGCATGTTTACTTGCAAAAGTCCAAGATCGGTTTTACTGTAACTTGACCCAGGCATTAACCATTACCTGGATAGGATTTTTAATCTCTATATTGTGAGCCTTGTGAATAAATATCAAGGCAGGCCCTATGCTAATTTCTCTGCCTTTACACAATGTTCCTTCTTACTCCTGCAGCACCTGAACGTATCTTGGCAATTCTTCCTTTTGTGGAATGTTTTCTGACATTCACTTAGAAGTCACCAAGAATATGTATGTAAATGGAAAAAATATTTGGCACATATGGAGAATGGAAAAGATAACTAGCAGAAATTCAAGACTATTTTCCATTTGGAAAGATCAACTTCTGCCATCAAATAGATTTGGTCACATGCTTCTGGTTGGTTCCTGCTGACTTGTCTTTGTTTATATTTAAGGAAATGTGGGAAGAGTTACTAAATTAGCTAGAAGACCATCGGGCTGAGGCCTCAGATTTCTATTATCTATAAATATTTATCAAGCACATGCCATATGTCAGGCTCAGAGGAGAATGTGGCTGTGGTATGAGACACTGGTGTTGCACTTGGAGCTCTGAAGCTAGAGGGGAGGTGGGAGTAGCATGCATCAAGTTTAGTCATAATGAGACAGCTGTAAGTGTGCTTTGGCACTTGTGAGGTTAGAGACTTCATGAGGGGCCAAAGGACCATCGTGGTGGAGATAGAGGCCTTTGGAGGTGACTAGGGAGGAGAATGTGGTGAAGAGTGGACATAATGAGCAGTACTTCTCAGACTGCAGAGTAGCCTGGTGATGCTTCTCTGTTGGACATGACCTGCTGCTCAGATCTGGCCACAGGGGCTCTTTCTCCCTTCCCTGGGGTCACTCCTCCACACTATGGGAATCACTGCAATCCTCTGCTACAATAAGGACAATCCCCTTTACACAGCAGTATTTGTGCAGAATCTTGCTGAAATGAATATCAAAGGAATCTTTGAAATGGAATAGGAATCACAAAAGAAGTGTCTAATGTGTCGTGTGTGAGGAAAGTGTGTGTGTATTTGTGTGTTAGAATAATTTTGCAGTTTTGGAGCCAATGCTCACCACCATTTTTCTCACTGGAACTCCTTTTATATTCTAATTGTAGACATTTAGACTTCAGATCTTGTCTGGAGCAGATTAGTACAAAGAAGAAAGCCTGGGTTCAAATACAAGTTCCCTCACCTATTAGGCATTAGACCTTGGGCAAGACACTTAACCTCTCTAGGACTCATGTCAAAGAATAACTCAGAAAATTTTAATTGTCAACATGCAAATGTACTCATAAGGGAGAACAGTTAATAGATGGTCATCAATGAGAGAATGAAAGTAAAGGGGTTCTAAAAGAAAGAGAGAAGGGAAAGGAAAAACTGCAGTCTAGTAACAGTAAATCTTGCTTTAACATTTTTGTTACTATCATTATAGTGATTGTTTGACAGCCAGCAAAGAGGCCACCATGATCGTGGGTGCTATGTCTTTGAGCAGAATGTTCGGGGTCACATATAGCCACAGTTTCAGTTGTGATGCATTTGTAATACTCATTCCACACCAAAGCATCCCTGAGGGTTAAGCTGTGAAGCATTACCTGATGGTCCATTTTGGGTGTGTATCCTTCTGTTAGTACTTCTACCTTCGTTAGCAAACACCTGCGCCATGTACTGCATCATGATTTCTTGCTCAATTTCCTCACTATCCAATGAAATTAGTAATATCATGTCATTGGGTTTTTATGATGGTTAAATGAGATATTGCATACAAAGTCCTGAAAATGATATCTGGCTTTAAAAAGCAGCCAGTAAATGCTATTTTACTATCATCACTGTCATCATCATTATTATTGCTACTGAAGGACCCTGATTTACACAGCATAGAAGAATTATTTCAGTTTTCCAAGCCCTAGGAAATATGCTGCTCTAGTCCCCAAATCTTGGCTAAGAAAACCCAAGTACCTCCCTGCAGCATCCCTCCCATGAAAGCCTAAGCAAAAGAACATGAGGAAGACGATTGTCAAATCTCTTCAGTGACAGCACTCTTTGGTCAAGAAGCACATCTCAAATAATCAATATCTCCTGGTCTTTAAGATGACTTCTTCGTGGATCTAGCTCTAATTTCCATTCTCTTTCCACCCTGTGATGGCACAAGGCATTTTCAGAAACATGCCAGAGTCAAGTCTCTAAAGGAAGAGCAAACTGTGCACACATCAACCAAAAGGCCTACAGCAAAAACCAAACTAGTCATTCAGGATTGAAATTCCTTATCATGAGCAAGGAGCTCAAACTTTTTCCCACCCTTCACCTTAAAGTGAAATGGACCTCATCCGCCAGCACTCTTGCTAACTTCTCCAGTAGGGTCTGCATGTGGCCAAAAGCCTTGACCACATCACAGGAGAAAATAGTTGGTCCTAGAGTGTTGTTTGTCTTCCTCTGCTGTCCCTTACTTTATAAGAGTCAGTGAAAGAGATGACAAAATGGGGTTTGAAAGACAAATATGTTATAAATGCATTTTACTTTCAAAACCATTGTTTGTACTCAGTTTTGTTTTTGATTTCTGGCTTTGTCTGAACTTCTCTTGGAAAAGTCATTGCTCTTGTCCTGGAAGAGTCTATGAAATTGTACTCAATTTTCCGAATTTGCTTTATTTCTTTTCTCTCCCTTTCCCCTTCCTTTCCCTTCCCTTCCCTCTCTTTCCTTTCTACTTGACTCTGGAGGTAAAATTTAAAAAGGATTCTTGTAGGACACCACTATTCATAATGAATAGTTAGGGCAGATGTCTTCCCTTCCTTGGGCACAATTCAAAAAGTTTCATTTACTTTGCCAATTACCCTGGGACTCTGCTTCTGATTTCTTCTGGAGAAAAGCCATACAACAGAGCTGTTGTTTGATCCTTAGTTGTGCCTAGCTGTAGTTCTCTCACAAAGCAGGAGGGAAAGTACTCACAGAAATCTGGTTCTCCTCTCTAGTATTGTGATAGATAGCAGTGATTCATTTCAGTACTAGAGGCACATAGAAGAAAGAGATGCAAGTAAGACTGATGGTTAACATGAGCATTGACTATCTGTTGGGAAAAAGACGGGAGTTATATGTTCATTGATTTGTTTAAAACTCATACCAGCCCCATTTTATAGATCAGAAATCTTATGCCTAGGGAGTTTAAATAACTTTCCAAGTATCAAATCTATAAGTTTGTGTTTCCGTGTGCTCAGATATATACCTCTTACACATTGCTTTTGCTTTTTAAGGTGCCAATCTGGTCATTACTTGAGGAAACATTTAAATGATTTACATGAAGAGTAACACAATCTGAATATATTTTCATTAGCTACCAATTTTGTGTACTTTGTCATCTCAAGTCCCTTTTTAGAAGCTTCTGAGACATTGAATAAAGCTGAGGTGAATTGTGTTCTTAGGTAATCATTGGAGGGCTTGGTGATGCTCATTATTTCTTCTCTTTGTCTTTACCTAGGATGCAGTAAATGCTTATTCATTACCTCATTTCCACAATTATCTCATCAGCTAAGAAACTCTTTTCCTTCACAAGCATTTAATAATTTCAGGAATTTCTGAGTTCATTCTGGATTGTTGAGTTATCATGGCATTGACTTCTTCCTGGCCTATGACTGTCTTAAAAAAAAAATCACACTATAGAGAGGGCACCAGTCTATCACCAGGGAAACCTGCATTACCTTTGTTTTGTTGTTTAAAATCTTTTGAACTTTGGACAGCTTACAGGGGCTCAGTTTATATACATGTTGATTGGACATAGTGTCACCTATTCTGTGGACTTCACGAGGTGATTGTGAGCATTCGATATTCTAAACTGTGCGCTTTGGGAAAAAGTGCAAAGAGCTTTCCAGTACAATGATTTTATTTCATTGCAGAGTCCTTCAGCAGGCCTTTGACAGTTTTCCTTATATAAGGCCATGAGCTTGGGATTTAACCAAGAGAGGCAGCAAGATTCATTTCCACTTGTGCATATTTACTCCATTCAGAGTTACCCAAAGAAGCCCCACCTCATACCCAAATCAGAAATTAATGAGTAAGATTTATGAGGAAGTTTATTGCTTGATTATTCTGTGAAATAACAGGACTGTAGTTGGAGCAGCTGTTAAGTGGGAACAAATCTTTGTTATCACAGTAGTCAATACTGCTTTGATTTAGGAACATGGCAGATACAAATCTGGGCATTACTAGTTCAGGAATAAGTTGACATTACTTGTAGGTGTACCTTACATTGCTCCTTGTGTATTCTGAATGCAAGCTCCAGACCTTCATTAATCCAGACGAGTTTAACAAATGACTGATGTCTGACCTGAATTTTTGCCCTTTGATGAATGAAGGCAGACACATTGATGTGCGTTGTTGCATAAACCACTCAGAGAAGTGACCCTATAAATCCCAAGCAATAAAATGCATTACAAAAGAAATAGATCATGGAGTAAAGACAAGTTAAAAATGCAATGCATTTTTTTTCATGATTTGTAAAACATCATGTTGCCCTGACTAATGCTTTACTGTTTTAGATATAACTGGCATCAGGCTAAAAAATACATCAGGTGGCCTCTTGCCTTTATATAGTATGCCAAATCTAAAGAGGCTAGGATCCAGTAATATAAAAGGGCACTTGTGTATGTTGCATTACTGTACTTGTGTCTCAAGAAATAAAAATGTCTTTAAAAAATGTCCTGAGCCAATGAGGGTGACTACATTAATTTTGAAGCTCTATAGATAGAATAAGGCAGCTTATCCTCCAAATGAACCACTCCCTGCTCCAGATCAGTCTCCCAACCTCTCAAGTTCCAGATGCAGGGGGACCTTCTCTATAAAGCTATTTGCCAACAACTGAAAGTTAAGCATGCCAAAAACAGGACTGTGACTTCTACTCTGTCTCCATTGCCAAACATAAACAATGATGTAAATCCAGCAGTGTGTCAGGTGTTGTGTTCTGGTGCATATTACAGTACCTGCCAGGTGTAATAGAAAGAAATGTGTGTTGGGGTCAGATGTACTAGGCGTGAATTTCCCTGACACTAGAGTGACCATGGGCCCCCCTTCCTCCTATTCCTTAGTCAAAAGTGGCAGCTATAATCCATATTGCCAAGAAGCTTACAACCTAGAGAGGAAAGACAACACACATGCACAAGTAATGATAACAGGGTTTTCATGATCCTGTAAGAGAACACAAAGAACTGGAGGAATCAGAGAAAACAAGATGTGTTGCCCCGTGGGTAAGGATGTGGATTAAATACAGCTTTATTGAGATGACAATGTTTTAGCTGGAATGAGAAAGATTTGAAAGATGGGACAATTTCTGACAGGTGAATGTGGATGGGAGGATATTCCAAGACTCAGGAAAATTTGGAAGGAAAAGATAGATGTTGTTTTGCCAATGTGAAGCTCTATAATGTAGCTCTAATGTAGGACATTGCTACTCAAAGTCTGGTCCATGGACCAGCGGCATCAGAGTAACTCCAGTCCCACTGAATCAGAACCCACATTTTAACAAGGTTTCCAGGTAAGTCATCTATATAGACTGAAGTTTGAGGAGCACTGGTTCAGGGTGCATGAAGAGTATCTGCAAAGATCATAGCAAACAAAAAATAATAAGCTAATTTAGAAAGGTCCTTAGGAATTGTCTAGTTTGACATTTGGTAGAGAAAACTAGTTAAAAAATAGTTGATCCTGATGGACTTGAGCTTTTTCCCCCTCACACCACTGTAGCACTTTTTTCACTGCACCATATTCATAGCCTTCAATACCAGACTCTAGATTTTAACCTGGTGTAGTAGGAGGTGAAGAACAGTTGAAGGTTTCTGATTAGATGAGTGGGAGAAAGGTAATTGGAATTTAGCGAGATAAATCTAGTGGGAATAGTACAGAATAGACCAAAGGAAAAAGAACCTAAGCTAAGAAATATTTAAATAGTCTTATAGAGGATCACAAGGAGAATGAGAGCTAGAAAAATGAGAAACACCTGGAAGGTGATGTTCTCCGCTTACTTCATTTGTCTAAAGCTTATGGATATATTAGCCTCTTTCTCCCTTGATTCTCTCCTTGTTCCAGTATATCATATAAAAAAAACCCCACAATATTTCTCAAATAACATTTCCACCAACCCACTTTTCCTTGAAGAATATTTAGTGGTTTCCTGTGGCCAACAGTCAGCCTACCTACAATGCTGATATTCGACCCACTAGCCACAGCCTCCATGACCTTATTTCTGCCTGAAACATCTTTGCTTTTGTTTACAAATTAGCTAGGTCAAACCATTCATTAATTCATTCCCTTATCCAGTGATCGGTTTATAGCACACATATTTAATTAATCCCACTGTGTTCTAGGCTCTTTCCTGTGATGAACCATATACTAGTCTCATTTTCATAGAATTTAACAGTTTAGCGGTTATGGAGGTTCTATTAGGTATCGGACAACCGCTAGCTAGATGTGCGAGATAAATGAGATGTAGGGCCTCACCTTAGACGGGCTCATAGTCTGGTGAGTTGTGCTCAAAATGGAAATAGTGGGCCCAGTAATTAATTGAGACTGCATATTATGGTCTGTTATTTGTGGATTTTGTTAATCTGCTACTGTTTACATATAGAGGCTTATTATGTGGGTGAGGGTGTCTTTCTCTGTATTCATAGCAACAAGTTCTGTTCAAAGAGGGAAAATGATAAGATACATTTAAAACCAATGTCATGATCCATCAATGTTGATCTATTGGGTGATAAAAATGCAAGACAACTCTTGTAATTATGCCAAAAAAGCCAAAATCATATATTCTTTTGGGAAGTTCTGGTAACACTGCCAGACTTTTGATGTATTATTATTTTTTGCACAAGAACATCCATAGAAGTAGATCCCACTTGAGAAGGACTTTCTATCGAACTATCTGAAGCGAGAGTCCTTATGCTGTAGGTATTGAAGAACTATAATTAGCCATGTGCATTGCAGGCCCTTGTAAAATATGGACCGGTTTCCTCATATTGACCAAAGTACTAATGATGCTTTCTCATTTCTCTCAGATTGTCCCGTGTGTCCATGTTTTATTTCACCTTCACAGGAACTGAGGAAATTTTTGCTAATCAGCAGTAGCACATGGTAATCTGGTAATACAGATTTATGATGATTTTCCAAGGAACAAAACTCAGTTCTCCAACTTTCCAGTCTATTTAGTTAAATAGTAGGAAATCCTCTGAAGATTTACAATTGAGTGGAAGAATTTTTCTCTTTACAGATGCTGACATTGTACAGCAAAATTCTTTTTTCTTTAGTTCTGAAGGAATCTTCTTGAAACTTGTGAAATTGGAGTGAGTGACTTGGTAGAATTTGAGAGTCTGGTGAGGAGGTATTCCTCCTTCCCTGGATTTAGCGTCAGTCCTTGCTGTTGGGAGAATAAATGCTATTTTTGGATGTTTTAATTTGAGCACATCTGGTTATCTAGGCTGCGTGTCTCTTTTAAGTTCAAGAAATTCCATATTATGCATTGACCTTCTGGGATAGAGAATAATGAAGAACCAGCACACACCAGACTACACCCAGTTCTGCAAATTACTTGAGGGGCAGAGAAGAATGACCACAGGGCATGACCTCAGGGACTGGACATATGTGATAAGAAATATCCCGAGTGTTGGAATCCCGGACATGCTCAGAGGAACAGAAAGATACTATTTAACATGATGGAGATGATGTGTGGAAGGGGAGAGTGATATGTATTTTTAGAGCTATTCCCTCATTTTCTTGCATTCCTTAATACCTTGCGTTTACTGAAAGACATTTTCAGTCCATGACTTCATTCAGTTTCCAAAGAGACTTGATTTCCTCTTTAAATTCTTTCCCTAAGTGAAGGCTGAATTCTCCCCCAAATTAATCTACTATTTTTTCTTCCTTTTGAATTTCCAAGTTTTGAATAACACAGATGAATAATTTATATGTTGAGAATGTTTTCACATCATAGTCCTCAGAAAACGTGTTCTCAAAATATATGAGTAAATATCAGGGGAATAGACACAATAATGAGAGATATTTTCACCTTCTGTTTCTATCTTCTTATCTTTTCAAATAAGAAAAATAGGACAGGGTACTTTAAGGATGTTTCTTCTTCCATAATTTGCCTTTTCCTTAGAAGAGTCAGTATTTCCTCCAGTTAGTTTTATTAAATATAAAGGAAGATACCACAAAAGCAAACACGAAGGAAAAACCCAGAAAGTTATGTGTTTCCTTCCTTTATTTTAGACAGGAGCAGCTAAACTAAGATATAGAGCCCATGGTTGAAGAGCCCATGACAGAATTTAAAGGGGTTGAGAAAGGTTTTCTTTGAAAGGAAATGGTCATGAGATACAAACAGAACTCCTTAAGAAAGCAGGGCAGGCTCAAAGGAGGCAGTTTATGAAATGGACTGGAAACTCTGGGGTGAAAAGTGGTCAGATACCTCACCTGGGGGGGACGTTTCCTCATAATCTGTCCAAAAAATTCACTGGCTTCCAAAAGGCTGACTTTGGACCTGTGTCTGTGGGAAGGATATAAATGGACTGTGATGAAATCATAAACAGACAAACAAAGATTAAGTGGCCTTTCAAAATAACACATTTATTCGGACTTGAGAACTTTCCTTTATTCTGACAATATATATATATATATTAAGATTTTATTTATTTATTGAAGAGAGAGAGAGAGAGCAGCGGCAGAGGCAGAGGGAGAGAGAGAATGTCAAGCAGACTCCCTGCCAAGTGGGGAGCCTGACACAGGGCTCGATCTCATGACCTTGGAATCATGACCTGAGCTGAAGTCAGTTGCTTAACTGACTGAGCCACCCAGGGACCCCTATTCTGACAATACTTTATGGGTTAAATTGCTGGGGTTTTTTAGAAATGCTGTCAGGAATTTGGCAAAATTGACATCCCATTTCCTTTTCATTTTCAGTCTCCTCTCATTGCCTACCTCTTTATTTCTGGACCCCAGATACCTTTCTTATTTTACCTTCTGATTTTCTAATACCACCTTTTCCCCCTCTATCAACACTACTCCCATTCCTATTGCTCTAGAAACAATCTGAGCATTAATGATCTCAATCATCAGTTGATTAAATCAATGATTTCAAACTAATTCTTCAGGTGTGAGAGTTCATTATGTAAAATCTTTTTTCCAGGTATTTATTTTGAGAAATTGTAAACCTACAGAAAGGCTGCAAAAGTGGTAAAATGCATCCCTATACCTTGTACCAAGATTCACTAACTTTTAAACTTTTACCATATTTCATTTATCTCTCTAAGAGTCCATTCTTCATGTTAAACATATTCAGTGGAGCCTGAATATACATAAGTTTTGATTATCTTTTTTTATTCACTCAAGTTAATGATAACACTTCTTGGAATAGATTTGGGAAATGAAGCAAATCACTCCATCTTCCCCCCACGTCCATCTCCCAGGATTTCCAGGTGCTCAGAGAGAAAGTTCTGGAAGCCTCATTGAAGTGTTTTATACTAAAATGTGGATGAATTCTAGCCATCCAAGGGAGCATTTGTACTTAATAAAATGAAGTTGTTAATCTGCTTAAATCCATAACAGAGGATAGGGATGTTAGATGATATATTTGAGGAAGAAATTTCTGATGATGCTTGCCTCCTCCAGCCCAAAATTATGTCCCTGGGCCTTCCCTTCCATGGGATATGCATTTTAACTGCACTCTAATGTTCCCTGTAGTCCTAACTTATCCTTGAAAGTGGCTCTGTGGTCTGCCTGGGACAAATAAAAAAATGGGGTATGGGCTTTGAGAATCAGAACTGATCCAGGAAATCCATTTTGTGTGTGGTTCTTATATCTAAATGTCTAAGTGACACAGTCATCTCTTTGGGATAAATTATGGTTTGGAGAAATAGGCAAATATTTGCAACCACACATCACTAATCTAGGTATGGGGAGGGCCCCCGTGCATTTCATAAAGCAAGGCATGCCTGTGTTCCCACTCCCCACAAGCATTTTAGTTAACTGTGAATCAGAGTTTGGGCTTCCCCTTAGACATGCTGACTTGTGCCTCCCAGCACAGCCGCAGGCTTCTACAGAGGTTGCACCAGAAGAGTGATCCTATCTGATGAACCACAGGATGTCAACAAGACACACCCATTGTCCCACATTTGGCAGTCTCTAAAAAAAGAATGTAGCAATGAGCTTGCTGCAAGCCAAACCAACCCTGACCATAGTAATAGACTCTTCCAAATGGGTGCGGCCAAGTGGATCACATTAAAAAAGAACAGGCCCTAGGATAAATCCGTATTAAGGAAAAGCAAAACAGGGCTTAACCGTCACAAAGGATGGAAAGGAGCTGTGGACTCTTTCATCTTCACCAGGGTTTGAGAGGGTGTTGACTGCACAATATTGTTCCAGCCTCAAGCTTTTTCCTTGAATTGAGAATCTTAAGAATGAGGGGAGATGGTTTTAACTCATGTTGGCCATACCACACCTCAAAATCCAGGATAGAATGGGGTTCTTAAGTTGTAGCTTGATGAGAAAGGCCCTTTTAATTTGGACTCAGAATAAAGAAAAGGCCATTTCCCATAATTGCTATTCATTTTAATACACAAAGAAAACAGGAGTGTAGTTTTCTCTTCATCTGAGGGTGTACTGTTTACACACACACACACATGCACACATGCATTCGACTAGGAATTAATACTAAGAAGTACGTATAAGGCTATATGACAATTATATATACATGGGAGTACATACATGTAAACATAATGTTATTCCACATCACATATGCAGCATAAAGGAGGAATATATATGGTAATTCTTCCCCCAGAAGATTGTGTTATCTGAATGTAGACTGTAAGCAGAAAGATATGTGTGTACCCATGGTTTTGGAGAGTTTTCTGACACACCAAGATTTGCATTTGTTTTTTGGGCTTTTATTTTTTTTTTTTTTGAAGTTTGAGTTCTAGGACTAATTTATTGTCTTTTGGAAGTTAAAAATGGATTCATCCAGGTGAATATATCTGATAAATCCAAGGTATCTCCTCCATCTGTCTTACCATGCCCCTCCTCCTCATACCCAATCTAAACCAAAAGGCAATCTTTGATTCTTCCCCACCATCATCTTTCCCATTCAGGTAGTGAGTGGGTTTTATGCTTTTACTTCCAAATGTTCCTATAGACATTCCATTCCATTAAAATCCCCATCAACCCGTTCAGAAAAATAACCTCAACCCTTGATCACAGCATTCTACTGGCGGTTCCTTCCTCAGTTTTCCAAACTTCAAATCTTTTACTCAGTTCTCAGATCACAATAATGCTGTTTAAACCCCTGACTTTGCACATGTTAATCTTCTACTGAGAAATTATCTGTCACTTCATATTTTGTGCAATGCCTAGTTTGGTATTCTTGGCCTGGTTTTCAAAGCCCTTTATTGTTTGCTTCCACCACAATAATGCACACTTTGTTTCTACTACACCCTAACACACACCACATACACTACTGTTGTAGTCTCTGTTCAACAACTCTGGGACACGAAATAATCATTTCTGCCTAACATCCTACACTAGACTTTCCTTGCAACAAAATGCCATCTTCCATTGCTTTTCTGAATCCTTGCCAAGTTTTAGACCCAGATAAAGCTCAGTCTTCTATGAAGGCTACAATGATTATATTACTGGTCATTTATTGTGTTTCTGTGCTAAGCTTTTCACCAATGATAATCTCAGACACATTACTCACACACACATACTGTTTTCAGATGGGTATGTCTGACCAATTAGAGAGGGAAGACACTTTGATGAAAGTGACCATGCTATAAAAATTAATTTCCTCATATATCCCCTAAAACAACTAGCATAATGCAATAGACGGTATACGGAGTTTGATTAATGCTTAGTTTGGAATAAATTAGGATTGACTATAAATTGAATACTCATAAAAAAGAATATCATAGTGACCAAACAGTGTCAAACATAGTTTTATACCAGAAAAACAGCTTTGACCTTTGTAGGCAGTAATACGGAAAGAAATCTTGTCATTTTTCACTGTATTCTGGAGTTTGCTAAGAGCTTTCCCATGCAGTAGTTTACTCTTTCACACAGAAACACAATCATTATCAATATTTCGCACAAGAGAAACCTCTGTTTTGGAAACACAATTTGATCAGGATCATGCTCTAATCAAACCCTTACCCAGGATCATCTTAACATTAATCCTGAGCTAACCCAAACTCTAGTTAAATCTAATCCTCACCCAACAGTAGGTCTAGCCCCAAACTTAACCCAAACCCTAGGCTTAACCTTAAACCTATCCCTAACCTTGCCCTAGCCTCACCTTAACCTAACACTAGCGCTAATCCTAACCCTGGTTTCCTAACCCTAACTAACAACAGTCCTAATCCTGGTTCTCAACATACCCCTAGCCCCTAATCATAGCCCTAGTCCTAATCCTAGCCCTGACCCTAGTGCCAAATCTAACCTGCAGATCCACATGGCTAGTATGTAATTAAAACCAAGAAAGTCTACAAAGAGAAGCACAGACAAAAGAGGGATCTGGAATGTATCTGAATGTATATATGCAGTACCGGAAATATTTGAGAAGTAACCATCATTTTTGTCTCAATAAATGCCTAACTCTCAAAAAGAGAAACTCAAGCAGAGGAAAATTTCCTCATAAATATGTATGTTTATAAGTTTTCTCAGAAGGCTTTTTGACCCACGGACAAACAAATGATAATTTTTCCCACACGTAGAGGTTTGAGGATTAGCTGTAACTAAAATGGGTGAGATGAATTTAGACTCAGCAGTCCTTACTTACTGTTGAAATGAGAAGTGAAAAATGGTTCACATTTGAGATGGACCTCATGGTGGGTTAAGTAGTGCCTCCCCCCCACCCCCCAAAAAAGTTAGGTCCTTGTCGAAATCTGGGACCTGTGAATGTCACCTTATTTTGAAAAGGAGGCTTTGCAGATATAATTAATGTAGAGATCTCGAGATGAGATCACCCCAAATCCAGTGACAAGTGTCCTCATGAGACAAACAAGAGGAAAAGGTGGATAGAAGAGGAGGAGCCTGTGTGACCACAAAAGCAGAGATGGGAGTGATGGACTGGAAGGGCTGCCAGCAGCCACCAGATGCCGGAAGAGGCAAGAAACAGAATCCTCCCTAGAGCCTCCAAAGGGAGTGCAGCTCTGCCAGCACCTTGATTGTGAAGTTTTAGTCTCCAGAATTGTGAGTGAATAAATCCCTATTGACTTTTAAGCCACCAAGTTGTGATAGTTTGCCATAGCTGTCCCAGGACAGTAACAGAGTTGACCACATCATACCGTGGTACGAAGAGGTAGAGATTGTGAATTTGCTGGACAACAATCCCAGGAACAAACCATTAGGCAAAGAAAGCATAATCAGAGTGGAGGCCGCTAGTGGTGAGGCTTTTCCATCTTTACCACCTACTACCAACTACATGAGCCAGTACTGAGGCAAAAATAAAATGAGAAGGTTGCTCCTCTTGGAGAGTTCACAGACCAGAGAATGAATGAGTGTATAATTAGGTAAATTCCAAAGGAATGGTGTGGGCAAATGAGATAGGAACCCAGGCAACTTCATCTGCTAGAGAGGTAGGGAGTGGAGGTGAGGGGAGGGTATTAGAGAGAAGGTCAAAGTGGAAGTGAAATGTCACTGGGAGGTCAATTTTCAAAGGACGGCACTGGAAAATATATAGAATTCAGATCGAAATTTGCTTCTTATATAATTTATTCAAATTTATTAAGTTGACCTGATTAACTCCTTCATATATGTTTATGTTGTCCCTCTTTTAATGTCAATATATTTTATTATCAATCCTGCCATTTACAGAGATTTAGAACAATGTGGATGATGCTTTTTTTCCATGAGTGATTCTTCATATGGCTCTTATGGGGTACGGAAGGTAACTTGCAGCAGTGATTCCATTTTAGAAATGCCGAGTAGATCTCATACTATAGCTATGAGGTCCCCAAGTGGTTTGGGGAACGTTAATGTCTGATGAGGAAATGCTACTGGCACAATGATTTTCCTATTCCATGGCTTCAATCATTCTGTGTACGTGCTCAGCAGGTCTCAACCGCCTACCATGTAGCCCTGGACTGGTGTTCAAGGACCTCTTCTATCTGATTCCTTTCTAGTTTCGTCATGGATCCCGACATGTCTGTGCTTG
Organism: Ailuropoda melanoleuca; assembly: GCF_002007445.2. NCBI lineage: Eukaryota > Metazoa > Chordata > Mammalia > Carnivora > Ursidae > Ailuropoda > Ailuropoda melanoleuca. Next base: position 77,948,686 of record NC_048230.1, on the reverse strand, counting down.
GACCTTCCATTAAATGTGTTTTTCATCATTTTATTGTTGTCATCCTTTTTACATGGATTCCTCAAATTGTCATGAAATCGTACCTCACCTTTACGGAAATGAATTGTGAGTCTCAATTCAAAACTTTCCTCCCTCATCTTTCCCAGCCTCTCTTCCTTCAATATACATTTATTTAATTTGTTTCTGATCTAATGGACACTTTCTTGTTCTCCAATTCAATCCTTGTTTCTCCTGTTAGAAGTCTAACAAACAATCTGCTTGGTGACAGGGACCACCTTTCTTGTTTGTTTCTCTGTTTTCATTCTTCTGTATCTGGCACATGGTAGGTATCCAATAAACTTAAATGAATGAATGGATAAGTACTGAGGTGAATATTTGTATTAATTGAAGAGAAAATATGGTTGTTTTTCTTGAGAAAAAAAAATGTTCCCCCAGAATCTTCAGACTTGTGTGAAGGACAGAAAATACTTGGGCAAAAGGTAGACTGAAGTTAGAGCAATTGATGCTTTCTTCTTCTTACTCCTAAGTAACTAACCTGCAGTGGACCACATGTGGCAAATATAATTTGAGTCATTCAGAGGAAATTGGAATTGTTGAACTTTAGAAATCAGTGGTGACTGATCTTAATATTTCCTGGAAATAGGGCTAGGGATAAGAATGCGATTGTTCTTGTCAGGCCACAGAAGAAACATTTATGCTTAACTTATTTATTTATTTATTTTTAAAGATTTTATTTATTTGAGAGATAGAGAGAGCACAAGTGGGGTGAAGGGCAGAGGGAGAAGCAGACTCCCTGCTCAGCAGGGAGCCCCATGGCAGACTCGATCCTGGGACCCCGGGATCATGACCTGAGTCAAAGGCACCTGCTTAACCCGCTGACCTACCCAGGCGCCCATATATATTTATTTATTTTTAAAGATTTATTTATTTATTTACTTATTTATTTGAGAGAGAGAGCCAGCCAGGAGTGGGGGGTGGGGGTGGAGGACAGCGAGGGAGGCCAGAGGGACAGGGAGAGACAGAATCCCAAGCAGATGCCCACTGAGATCATGACCGGAGCAGAAACCGAGAGTCAGATGCTGAACAGACAGCCACCCAGGTGCCCCTACACTTAGCTTTTTCAAGTGATATTTTATATGTCCACTTTTGAACAGAAAATGGCAGCTTTCAGTTACCTGTATCATTTATTTTCAAACTTATTTTAGCTATACCCTTTTGTTAATTAGAGGTTTTCACAGATGCATATACAAAACCAGTGGAAGCTGAGATGCTCTGTGTGAAGGGCGCATTGAGTAATTTAGCGGTCTTAGGTAATGGTGCTTTTGGTGACATTCTGTTGGCTCCAAAGAAACCCCAACCTTCAGAACATTCAGTATAGAGACCCTGTAGTAGTTTACAAGAGAAGATATGAAAATGTTGATTAAAGGATACAAAGTTTCAATTATGCAAGATGAATAAGTTCTGGAGATCTACTATAGAACAATGTGACCATATTGTATTGTATTGCAATACTGTATTGTATGCTTGAAATTTGCTAAGAGGTTCCCACAAAAACACACCAAAGAAAAAGAAAACAGAAGGTGGTAACTATGTAAGATGATGGACATGTTAAGCAGCTTGATTGTGGTTATTTCACAACATACATGCATATGAAAACATCAAGTCACACAGCATAAGTATATGTACTTGTTATTTGTGAATTATACCCCCAATAAAGCTGGGCATAAGAAAAAAGAGAGATGTGAGCAAATATCAAGGCTTTAACTCAGTGGGCACTTGAACTGCATATGGCAGAACAAAACATCTCTCTGTTGCTCTATTTTCTGAAACCATCTGCAAATAAATAGATGAAGCAGAAAACTAAAGATCCTGAAGGCTCCAAACTCTCAGAAAGAAAGCATTCAGACTACAGAACAATGAAATGCACAAATCAGGGAGAAATTTAAAAATTCAAAGGAAGCACTAAAACCAGAAATTAGAGCATAAAATACGATGGTGGAACTAAGAAAACACATTCATCGTAGCAATAAATACATATAAAATAAACACACTTGTTAACAAAAGAAAAAATATTCTCAAATTAGATTTAAAAAGTCAGAACCTGATTAAAATCTTTCAATGAAATGTATTTAAAATGATCCAGATAGGTCAAAAGTAAATGACGGGCAAAGACACAGGAGAAAATGGCAAAGCAAGAGCAGGGATTATAATATCTCACTGTTGAATTCAAGTGATAAGGATGATCCTTCAAAAATGAAAGTGGCGGGAGGAAGAGAAGATGGCGGAGGAGTAGGGGACCCCTTTTTCAGCCGGTCCCCTGAGTTGAGCTAGATAGGTACCAGACCAGCAGGAACATCCACGGAATCAGCCTGAGATGCAGGAAGATACATCTGGATCTCTACAAATGAACATCTCCAGTGCTGAGTATCAAGGTACGAAGCAGGGAGCCGTGAAACCGCGCACAGATATCGGAAGATAAACAGAAGGGGGAGGGAGCCGCCGTGTCAGGGTGCTGGGAAGCGGTAGCCACCTGCAAGGGGGAGCGGTCAGACCGCGGACCCGCACGCTTGAGACAGCAGACTGAAAACGGGAGCTCTGGGAGTGCACGCGGGGAGGCTGGCGGCTGGCGGGCCACCTGCACAGGGGAGTGGGCGGACTCGCGGATGGCACCCGTGAGACAGCAGACTGAGAATGGGAGCTCTGGGAGCGCGCGTGGGGCGGCTGGCGGCTGGCGGGCCACCTGCACCAGGGAGCGGGCGGACCGCGGACCCGCACGCTTGAGACAGCAGACTGAGAACGGGAGCTCTGGGAGCGCGCGAGGGGCGGCTGGCGGGCCACCTGCACCAGGGAGCGGGCGGACCCGCACCCTGGAAACAGCAGACTGAGTCCGTGAGCCGGGAGCGTGTGCCACCAAGCATCTCACAGAGCTCCGGAGCTCCGGTGTGCTCACTGGATTCAGGCTGAGACCGGGAGCTCCGAGAGCGTGCACGGGGCGGCTGGTGGCTGGCGGCTGGCGGCTGGAGGGCCACCTGCACGGGGGAGCAGGCGGACTCGCGGTCAGCACCCGCGAGACACCAGACGGAGACCGGGAGCTCTGGGAGCCCACGCAGGGTGGCTGGCAACTGGTGGCTGGCGGGGTTGGAAACACAAAGGACAGAGACGCGCCATCCCTGGAAGTGAGGGCTGGGACGTCGGGTGTGGGGCGCACAGCCTGGGATGCTGCAGGGTTGAGCAGCACCAACAGAAACAGAGTTAAAGTGGCCAGAACACCAGTGGAGAACGATCCGCGATCCCTCTGTTCTGAGACAGAGGCTGAATTTCAGCTGCTGCTGCTCTGACTCTCAGAAGAGGCACAGCAAACAGCCAGGGAAAGCCGCCAGAGAACAAAAGCCAGGAAATACCGGCTCACAGGGAGCCCATCCCCATCCCCCCTTGCAGGGGACATGGAGACTCTACCCAAACAGGGTTTTTTGAGTAGTGGCCGGCAGGCCACTCCCCCAGAAGGCAGGCTGAAAAATCAAGAAGCCCACAACCCGGAGCGCCTGAGTGGCGCAGTTACCAAGCACCTGTCTTCGGATTAGGGTGTGATCACAACGTTCCGGAAAGGAGTTGCTCATCGGGCTTCTCCACCGGGAGCCTGCTTCTTCCTCTCCCACTCCTCTGCTTGGGTTCCCTTTCTTGCTGACTGTCTGTCTCTCTCTCTCAAATAAATAAATAAAATCTTTAAGGAAGAAGCCCACATCCCTAAGATCTCTATAAAACAAGGGCACATGGCCTGGGTCCCAGCCAATAACTTGGGCTCTGGACAACCCCACAATCTCTCATCATCAGAATGATGAGAAGGAGAAGTCCCCCCCAGCAAAGAAAAGATAAT
>NC_048230.1:77653744-77944712 GCF_002007445.2 Ailuropoda melanoleuca | reverse complement strand
GTTGGTACAGCCACTCTGGAAAACAGTGTGGAGGTCCCTTAAAAAGTTGAAAATTGAGCTACCCTATGATCCTGCCTTTGCACTGCTGGGTGTTTACCCCAAAGATACAGACGTAGTGAAGAGAAGGGCCATATGCACCCCAATGTTCATAGCAGCATTGTCCACAATAGCTAAATCGTGGAAGGAGCCGAGATGCCCTTCAACAGATGACTGGATTAAGAAGCTGTGGTCCATATATACAATGGAATATTACTCAGCTATCAGAAAGAACGAATTCTCAACATTTGCTGCAACATGGACGGCACTGGAGGAGATAATGCTAAGTGAAATAAGTCAAGCAGAGAAAGACAATTATCATATGATTTCTCTCATCTATGGAACATAAGAACTAGGAGGATCGGTAGGGGAAGAAAGGGATAAAGAAAAGGGGGGTAATCAGAAGGGGGAATGAAACATGAGAGACTATGGACTATGAGAAGCAAACCGAAGACTTCAGAGGGGAGGGGGGTGGGGGAATGGGATAGACTGGTGATGGGTAGTAAGGAGGGCATATATTGCATGGTGCACTGGGTGTTATACGCAACTAATGAAGCATCGAACTTTGCATCGGAATCCGGGGACGTACTGTATGGTGACTAACATAATATAATAATAAAATATAAAAAAAAATGAAAGTGGCGGGGTGCCTGTGTGGCACAGTGGTTAAGCATCTGCCTTCGGATCAGGGCGTGATCCCGGCGTTATGGGATCGAGCCCTACATCAGGCTCCTTCGCTATGAGCCTGCTTCTTCCTCTCCCACTCCCCCTGCTTGTGTTCCCTCTCTCGCTGGCTGTCTCTGTCTCTGTCAAATAAATAAAATCTTTAAAAAAAAAAATGAAAGTGGCAACAAGCACAATGAAGGTGTGTCACCTGTTTTTGAACCAAATAACAGCCTCCAAAGCTAAAGGCAAAACAAACCCAAGTATAAAGGGGAAAAAAGTATTGGCAAGGGACTTTTATCTATTTAATTCAGAGAAAAACATACTAAGTGTGCAAAATAATAAAAATATTTAAGATAAGGATATCAATAACATGGTTAATAAAATGTATGGAGATACATAATTAGGAAAGCAAACATCTCTTCTTTCACGTATGCATGAATTATTTACAAAATTGCACCTTATATTAGTTCACAACAAAATCTCGATGGCATTCTGTGCTTGTAATGTAATAAGCCTAGAAATTTATAACAAAAGAGAAATCAACCATACCAACAAAATGTTAGAGAAACGTTCTAATTCACTTTTAGGTCAAATATAATATCAGAAATTAAACTACAGCACACTTAGAAAAATAGGGATAGTAAAAATCTATGCATCAAAGCTAAAATAAGATAGTTAAAGCTGTTGTAGTCTTATTACTTAGCACACTAAACCAAAAAGAATGGAAAAAACAAACAAAACAACTCTATGCAACCCAAGAAATGCTTTAAAAGGAGAGCCAAATGAAAACAAATAATACAAATTTACAAACATGAATAAATCTAAGAGCTGATTCTTTGAAAAACTAATAAAATAGATTATTAATTAAAAATATCAAGAAAATAGAAGTATATGAAGTTATAAAAAAAGAATTGAGAAATAACCATTGATATGGAGAAAATCAAGTACTTTAGAGAATGTTTTTCTCAATTTTATGCAAATACATTTGAATACTTGGATGAAATGCATGTTTTTCTTAGGGAAAGAAAAGAGTAACTTCAGAAGAGATAAGCCAATTTCTGTAGAATAAATTATGCAGTTGACAAAAAAGTTACTAGGTACTTTCCCCTCTGTCTCCCTCACAAGTATTAGACCACATGATTTTACTTATTGTTAAAAGATAAACTGAGGCTTATTAAAAGTTTTAAGTTTATTTGAGCAAATGGGCAGCATCAAACTGGAAATGGTTAGAAGCACCACAACTCACAGGAGCTGGGGGAAAAACTCTGACAGAAAATGTGGAAGCAAAGCAAGGAAATTATTATTTATTATTATTATTATTACTATTTTAAAGATTTATTTTATTTATTTATTTGAGAGAGAGAGAATGGGGGGAGGGGCAGAGGGAGAGGATCTCAAGCAGACTCCATGTTGAGCGCAGAGCCTGATGCGGGGCTTGATCTCATAACACTGAGAACATGACCTGAGCTGAGATCAAGAGTCCACCCAGGTGCCCTGCAAGAAAAATTATTGGATTGACTATAACATAAACAATAGTCTTAGTTGGGAAAGCCTAGTTGGCTGTTTGTGACTTGTTGTCCTGAGATTTTGATTTCTTAACCTTCAGTCATTTATAGGCTTAGGTTTTGGTTTACTTAAGTATGATACTAAGGCATTAAAGCCACCGCAGTTTAATGGCCTCCTTGTTAATTAATTTAGCATTATAAACATGAATTCTCTCACACCATTGAGAAACAGAACTTTAAGTTTGATTATATTATTTTAGACTTTAGAGAGAGAAAGAGAACTTCCAAATTGCTATTATGACATCAAATTAGCATAGAAAAAGCTAACATCACAAGAGAGAAATTATGGAAACTATGGACAATTATAAATATGAACACTGATGTACTGCTATGCTATTAACAAATAAAATCTGGTAGCACTTTAAAAAATAGTAAAACTCTAAGTGGGATTACCCAATCAATAAAGACAAAGATGTCCACTGACAACATCATTATTCAGAATTTTTCTGCAAGTATAATATAAATGTGATGTGAGGTATTGAAGTATACACCATACATGCTCTCATGTTATTTATATAATTATATGCATAAAAATTTTGGGAAGAAATGGTTATCATTGACGTGGAGGCTAAAGACCTTGGGTGGGAGAAAAGTGTGGCTATCAGATCTCATCAAATCATCACCTTCTATTTTAAGACATATCATTATTCAGTGATATACTAAAAAGAAATAACTTTGCCAATTAAATTAAGACACATCGTGGATTTTGATATTATTAAACTTTTAAATAATGATTTTTTAATTTCAGAAATATTAAAATAAGAAAAATCTTGGGATCTAAGAAATTTGGTGTTGTGTATTTTGTTAGTCCTTAAAGTTTTTAAAATATTTATTACCTTTTTATTGATAGCTAAACAAAAGTTTTAGCATAACCTCACCATGAAAAGTAAACAACTATAAGGTCTCCTCAAACTGCATTCATTAGGATTTCATTTTTTCCCCTCAGTTTCTGATCTGAAAGAGAAACTGGTGATGGACCTTTAACCCCCTCTATCTTTATCCCAGTTCTGAGGACTTTAATATCTGTTGACCTCTCACAGGAGCCTCCTGGTTTCGTGGGCTTTTCAGAACCATGTGCGCTCGCCTCTGTTCTCCACAGGATCAAATCTCAGCTCTGAATTCTGGAGCAAGGAGACTGGGAGAAAGAAGCATCAAGAGGTGCAAAGTAGCCAAATCCTGCAGGGTTTTAAGGTTGTCTGAAAAATTTGAGTTTTCTCTTGTCAAAATCATTAAGCTGAAGTGGCTGTAATGCTGTCTGGCCTGCATAAGCAAACCAAAATCTAAGACTGTAAATGCCTCAAGGTTTTGAAATTGAAATGCTGAGGACAACCAATCACAAACAGCCAAGGAGGCCTTAAGGTATAGCCAAACACATGACTTCACTGCTTGCCTTCCACACCACTCGATATCAGTCTCTTCGGAAAGGTCCTGTCAGTGGAGGGCTGCTAACCACTTCCCACTTGGCACCGCCAGATTCAAATTGATTTTTGCTCAAATAAACTCTTCAAATGTTTCATAAGCCTCAGTTGACCTTTTAATGCTCTCAAGGGAGGTTTTAAAGTAGTGACTGTCACGATTCCATTTTCATGACAAAATCTGTATCGAAGGGTAGAAAGCATTGTGGCTGCAGTGTGGAAAATCAATTAGAGAAAAGCAAAATGGAGGTCAGAGGCTTGAACTCAAATTTCCAGTCCCAATTTGATTATGTTCATGTTCTCTCTTAAGTGGCACTAAACTTGTAAATAGACTGAGTAGGGAATCCACTCCTTTACTGGGTTAAGTTTAAGGGATTCTGGGAGGCTGGTTCCTGAAACTCAGCTCCTATCACTAACAGTCCTGGGCTCTCATCTGCTTATGTCATTTTTTTAGGAAACACTATTGTGATACTGAGATCTTTTGCCTTGGAAGAGTGAATTTAAGAAATATTTCCCATGGCGCCTGGATGGCGCAGTCCTTAAGCGTCTGCCTTCGACTCAGGGCGTGATCCCGGCGTTCTGGGATCGAGCCCCACATCAGGCTCCTCCGCTGGGAGCCTGCTTCTTCCTCTCCCACTCCCCCTGCTTGTGTTCCCTCTCTCGCTGGCGCTCTCTCTCTGTCAAATAAATAATTAAAATCTTTTTTAAAAAAAATATTTCCCAAATTCCTTAAAGGAATGTATTAAAGGACATAGACGCTTCGGTTATGGCACAAATTAGGTGTTAAGTTAATCTTTAAACGAGCAAATGAAGAACAAATGAAGAGAGGAATGAATCAGAAGAGATATGTGGGTATTGGGAAGGGGGCTGGTATTGGCGGGGACAGTCATTATCGCTGAGAGAGAAAGTGAGCAGGTTCTGAGCTTAAATTCCTATCTTTTTACAGATTTGCTGAGGCCAATCCTGCTATATAAAAATATTTTCATCCAGCAGCTATTGGAAAGATTCCAGGTCATTAAAAAAATAAAAGAAAGGAAAAAAGAAATGAGAGGAAAAGTTTAATGGCTATTCATATAGGTATAGGATGGAGTGGTGGTTGTATTTAAAAATAGAACAGTCACAAATGAAATCCTAGATTCCCTACTTCTCCCCTTTCGCAACACCCCTCCCTGCTGTTGCTTATATAATCTTTATTTGTTAAACTTTGCCCTACATTTGTCTTCATGGTCTGGGTTTAACCTGGAGGAACGAGGAGAGGAAATGATGTTTTTTCTTTAAAAATATTCCTTACTAAACACAGGAACTGCCCCCAATTGCCTGGGAAGCAGGGCTCCCCATGAATCCATTCTCTATTTTTGAAAGTCAAAGGATTCCAAGCAGGCAGGTTTGGTTTAGATAAGCATCCGGATTTGGGGATGGTTATCTGAAGCCCAGCCTGTCATTACATTTCACAGCAATGAAAGAACGTCTACTCTTAGGTTCTAAATCAGTGGAGAAGATTCAATGAACATCTCAGCTTGTTTTCTTGCCTAAGTCACTGTAATATTTCCCAGATTTGCACTTTGCCTATCTAAGTGTGTGGATATCAGTGTGTGGTCAGCGCTTCCCATCCTGTTTGTAGATATATTACTTCCTACCCTCTTAACTGATCCTTAAAATAGAGGTCAGGATGAAATGTGTCCTTGTTTTTTCTCATGAAGGACATTTTAGTGGCCAGAGTTCCAGATGCTGAGAAGCTAAAATAACAAAGGGAATTAATTGGAAGAGAAGGTGAGGAACTTCTTATCATGAGCTATCATTGAGAAACTCCCACATCACTTAAATTGAAGGATAACTATCAGGAAAGGCATTCAGAGATAAAGAGTCAGAATGAATATAGTCAGAATGAATTAGTTAGGAAGAGAAGAACTGTGGAATAATTCTAAATTGACTGTACCCTGCTTCAAAAAAGCTATCAGATATAACTGTGACCACAAAACAGGGCTTCAGGATGGCTTCTAAGAGGCACGAAAATTTCTGTTTCTCGATCCTGGAGCAGTTACACAGGTACGCTCAGTTAGAGAAAATACACCAGGTTTATGATATGTACATCTTTATGTATGTATGTTCTATGTTAATAAAAATTAACATCTGTTAACTGTTTGGAACAACTAATGACAGGAAATTGTCACTAAACATCTCAAAACAATGGCCCATTTCATATCCCACTCAACACCTAGTCCTCAGTTATGTCCCTCAATACTCTCCCCCAAACTGGGCTTTGGAGAATCCTCTGGGTAGTGTCCATTCATAGAATTCTGGCAATATCTTTTGGGGAAAATGGAAGGAAGATGAGTCACGGGACTTTGTTGTATTTCCTTGTTGTTACATACCGAAGAGTCAGGATGATGAAAGAGCCATCTCCAAGTATAATGAACATGAGAGCAATTCCATATTGTGTTCATCTGCAATGTTAAGAACTGCCATTGTTGCTTATGTAGAAGGATGGGAATGTCACCATTATGTGTGAGCAGAATGTGGACAGCTGTGCAAAAACATACTGCAGGAGAGAAGACATAGAAACCTTTTTTTTTCATTGTTCCTGAAGTCATTTTCATATCCCATGTGTCTCTTGAGAATACTAGTCTAGTGAACTTCTCATTATGGGTTATGACTGATTTCAACTGTTGTCTTTCCATTGTCCTGGTAACCCAGAACTACATCTTGCTTCTTCACTGGTTTCCTTCATTCCTCAAGACTCTGGTTACCATTCCAGTGCTGGTGTCAAGGCCAGTACAAGGTCAAGTAGTCCAAACAGAAATTCCTAATTCAGTCTCTTAAGTAATCCTCATCAAGGGATGTAAGAACCCCTGAAATTCTATGCAAATATGTGTGTACACACTTATGCATTTTCTTGAAAGCAGGTCTCTAACATTTATCACAACCTTTCAGATGTCCATGACCTCCTCCCAAAATTTAAAGACTACAAGCATAGATTCTTTTTGGCATGATGTGGACACTTTTATTAGATATCTCCGTTTTATTTGCCCTCCTATTAAGCCAATTCATTCTTTAAAAAAATTTTTTTTATTATGTTATGTTAGTCACCATATAGTACATCCTTAGTTTTTGATGTAGTGTTCCATGATTCATTGTTTGCTTATAACACCCAGTGCTCCATGCAATACGTGTCCTCCTCAATATCCATCACTGGCCTATCTCAATCTCCCACTCCCCTCCCCTCTGAAACCCTCAGTTTGTTTCCCAGAGTCCATAGTCTCTCGTGGTTCATTCCCCCTTATGTTTACCCCCCCTTCATTCTTCCTTCCCTTCTCCTACTGATCTCCCTGCTATTCCTTATGTTCCACAAATGAGTGAAACCATATGACAGTTGTCTTTCTCTGCTTGACTTGTTTCACTTAGCATAATCTCCTCCAGTCCTGTCCATGTTGCTGTAAATGTTGGGTAATCGTTCTTTCTGATGGCTGAGTAATATTCCATTGTATATATGGACCACATCTTTATCCATTCGTCTGTTGAAGGGCATCTCGGCTCCTGTGGAGTTTAGTTGTTGTGGACAATGCTATGAACATTGGGGTGCATGTGGCCCTTCTCTTCACAAGGTCTGTATCTTTGGGGTAAATACCCAGTAGCTCAATTGCTGGGTCATAGGGTAGCTCTATTTTTAACTTTTTGAGGGACCTCCACACTGTTTTCCAAAGTGACTATACCAACTTGCATTCCCACCAGCAGTGTAAGAGGGAAGCCAATACATTCTTAATATGGGGCAAGGTTTCTGGTTCCAAATAGAAATACCTACTTCTCTCACTGGTCCAGGTCACATTTAGGGGTAGGTATAAACAACCCCTACTTGTCATCAGTATTGGCAGCTATCATTTTAGGAATGCCTCCTTCTCCAGAGAATTATTCTTCATCTAACTGTGAACTTCTGCTCATAAGATGAGAACAGCCCACATCTAATGACCACTGCCACAGAGTACTTGCCCCCATGCTTAAAGAAGTTTCCAGGTCTATGGTACAGTTCACACTCCAGGGGTTTCTGTGGCTCAGGCTGAAGTTCAACTCCAGTTGAGACCACATCCTTGCTTAGTTATTTCTTCTCTCCCACTCTGCTTCCCTTATACCCCCTTTTTTCCCCGAGAGCACCTGAATCCCTGTCTTAGGCTCTGTTTGTAGTAGAACCCAACTTAAAACAAGAACCCATGCTCCTAAACCCTTAAACTAATTTAATGTAGCTGCTTGTCTCGGAGAGATATTGGTCTAATGGTGACCATTGTAGGAGACGATTAACCTCAAATTAGTTCTATGAATAGAGTAAAAATGTCATTATTATACTCTTGAATATTTTCTTGGCCTTTTTATTTGGAAATAGAAATAACATTTTGGACATAAACTGTGGGTGGCAATTGCTATTATGACCAAGTCTAAATGAAGATAATTCATTATACCTTTTCAAGTTAACCAGAAATGGAATTACGATCTCTCTCTGTTTATCATATTTACTACTTGATCTTCTCTCTTCTTTTGTCCATTTATGCAAGTATTTCAAGCCATGTTCTTGGATGAGAGTTCAACTTGCAAATGTGATAGGGCTAGTTTTGGAAGAGCACCCAAATTTTGAAGGCAGGCAAATTATCTTGGCACCCTCACAATTTGGCTCATTCCTTGGGTGAGCTAACAGGTGATGCATTCCTGATAATCTGTTGTTGATGGGGCAAAGGTACTTGGCTGTAATGAAATAACTATCATTTCATGAGTTCTTAAAATATGCCAGGGCCTGTGTGTGCCTGATCTCACTTAAGGATCAAAACATCACTTCATGCAAGTAAAATGATCTCCATTTTACCAATGAGAAGCTTAGGTATGTTAATATTCTCTGCATAGTCACAGAATAAGTAACCGACAGAACTAGGATTCAAAACCAGATCTTGACTTCTAATCTTTTGCTCTTAACAAACTGTATTTTGCTTCTGAATCTAGGTACTATACTTCTGCCACTCATCTGATGAGAGCCAAGAAGAAATGGGTTATGTTGAAAGGTAAAGGTAGAAAGCCAGCACAGTGTAGAATGTGGCATGGAAGTCTGTAGGACTATTAATACTGGAAGTTCTGTTTCAGCACAAAATCAAGTTTGGGGATTTCTGAACAAGGTAAGTGGGGGACACTCCAGCTTCAGGGAGTCTCTGAGTTTTTTGTTTTACATGATGCTAAGAATTCTGAGAGTGACTCTTTTTCTAGTCTTACCTCACTTTGCCTCCCCTTAATGCCTGCTTGTTCTGAGTCTGAGATGCATAGAAAATAGTTCCCCTTTCAATCCTGGCTGTCATGTCATGGCTGCTGTATATGAAGTTGGCTGTCTGATAAAGTTGGGTGTTCTTTAGTCAAGTCACCAGCTTCTCTTCTATAAAAAATTCTCCAGGATGCCAACTGTTGTTACAAAGCAGGAAGTATTAACTACAATTTTATTAAAAATAGATGAAGAAAACTAAATTCTGTTTCTTGAACTATGTTTATATAAATTGAATTCATTTGGGGTGCCTGGGTGGCTTAGTCACTTGGGCGTCTGCATTGGCTTGGGTCATGATCCCGGGATCCTGGGATCCAGTCCCGTATCAGGCTCCTTGCTCAGTGGAGCGGCAGGGGGGAGGGAGGGGGTCCACTTCTTCCTCTGCCCTTCCCCCTGCTCATGATCTCTCTCTCATTCTCTCTCTCTCTCAAATAAATACATAAAATCTTTAAAAGAATAAATAAATTGAATTAATTTGACTTCAACTGACCAGAAACCTATTTTTGTGTAGTTTTTGGTAAAATATGTATGATTGGATGATATTTCTCCCAATGTTTGTTTCTTGATGCCTAGGATTTTCTGGTGTATATCAAACATAGATAAATTGGACCTCATTGTGTTTAAAACTTCCCTTTTATGAAAGACTCTCTTAAGAGAATTGAGAAACAAACTGGAAACCAGGAAAAAATAAATGCAAACCACATATTTGACAAAGGACTAGAATGGAGAATATATAAAGAACTTTCAAATCTCAAGTTTAAAGACAAACAATCCTGAACATTTTGCCAGAGAATGTACAGGTGGCAAATAAACGCATGAGAAAGTGTTCAACATCATTAGCTATTTGGAGAATGCAAATTGAAACTACAATGAGATATCAGTGTGTACCTATTAGAAAAGATAAAATAAAAAATAGCGATAACACCAAATGCTGGTGAGGATGCAGAGAAACTGGATCATTCATATGTCACTGGTAGAAACATAAAATTGTTTAGCTAATCTTGAAAAGAGTATGGCACTTGCTTACAAAACTAAACAAGTGTTTACCATATGATCTAGCATTATACTCCTGGGCGTTTATCTCACAGAAATTAAAACTTATGTTGACATAAAGAATGTACACAAATATTCATAGCAGCTTTGTTTATAACAGCCCAAAGTGGAAATAGCATACATATTCTTCAGTTGGTGAATGGTTGAACAAACTGTGTTGCATACATGGCATGGGAATACTACTCAGCAATAAAAAGAACAAACCACTGATATGCATCAGCTTGGATAGATGCTCAATGAATTATGCTGAATGAAAAAGCTAATCTCAAAGGGTTACATACTTCATGATTCCATTTACATAACAATCCTGAAATGACGAAATTACCAAAATGGAAAACAGATTAGTGATCCTCAGGGGAATGCAGCTTTTAATAGAATTACAAAAAGAAGGCAGAATGCTTTGGCCTATGAGCTGGGTTGAGGAATGAAGAAATGGCAAAATTATGTTAACCTGTTCCCGCTTCATCTTGGAGTGGTTTTGATGATTTCTTGTTGTAAGGAAAATGTCACAAAACCAATTTGGATGGTCCAACAGAAGCCTGCAATGTATCTAACAAAGATGATAATCAGGAAAAAACATTTATTGAGTATTAACTTTTTCAGGCACTACTGAGTGTTTCACATTTATTAATCCACTTGGTAGCTTTAAGAGTTAGATGCTATGATTAATCCCATTTTCAAACCAGAGAATGGAGGCATAGAGGGACTAAGTACTAAGTACTAAGACTAGTACTAAGGTCATACAGTGGTGGAAGTGGGAATTTGAATTTAGGAAGCTGAGATTTAGAATCTATTCTCATAAATGCTATGCTATAGCTTTGTGTCAAGAAATTGCATCTTACTAATCCTACCCTAAGTAAGGTTTTTTAAAATAGAAAATCATAAGTTTGATCCCTGGTCTTGGCTCAAAAACACTTTTCTCCAGTTCATCTGGCCTTGAGTACATTAAACTGGTATTTTTTTAAAAAGACTTTATTTATTTCTTTGAGAGAGAGAGAGAGAGAGGGTGAGACAGCATAAGCAGAGGGAAGGGCAGAGGGAGAAGGAAAAGGAGACTCTCCACTGAGTGGGGAGCCTAACCTGGGGCTTGATCCCAGGACCCTGAGATTATGACTTGAGCTGAAGTCAAATACTTAACTGACTGACTCACCTGGGTGCCCCTAAACTGATATTTTAGAATCTTGATATGAAATGACAAGCCAAAAGAATTAAGATGAAATTGATTAAAGAAAAATCTAAAGTTTGTGTCTTTACTATTATTTTCCTTGTCTTCTAAATAGTGTATATTTAAAAACAATGGAGAGATTTGTGCAATGTGTAAGTTACAAAGCTACAGTGGACTTATTTGAATTTTGTCTCACCATGTGAAGTGAAGAAAATGTAACCCAGAAAAAAATAACCTGAAAATTAAAATGCTTTTGGCACTTAATTAGTATTAATCAGCAATGGTAGTAATTTTTTAACATTATTTCATGTCACAGAACTTGTGCGTGGAATATTGGCTTCTGGCCCTCACTGTCTTTGGAACGTGGAGACTGTTAGAAATTACTGCTTGTGCAAAAGGAGCCTGCCATGGTGTTTTAGGAATTTCAGGAGGCTATGAATAATACAGGTTGATTAAGAAAATGAGCAAACACATGGCTTCCTTTTATAGTTTTTGTTTCTAAGTGTGAAGGTATAGACTTGGCATTTTATTATTCTCATAACCTTTTTTTTTTTTTTGCAAACAAAAACTGTTCACTTTGTAGTCACAGACAAATGGAAGAATGCTCATCATTGATATTTCTTGCTGAAAGGAAGAAAGGAATGCTGTATTTTACTGATCTCTTGAAGAGAGGCTAGTTCTCAAAAGACTTATCTGATGAACTCATATTTTGAAGTCCAGCTTCAAATAGTTTGGAGGACAGTATATCAGTCAGAAACATTTCTTTTTTCTTTCTTTTTTTTTTTTTAAAGATTTTATTTATTTATTTGACAGAGATAGAGACAGCCAGCGAGACAGGGAACACAAGCAGGGGGAGTGGGAGAGGAAGAAGCAGGCTCATAGCAGAAGAGCCTGATGTGGGGCTCGATCCTGTAACGCCAGGATCACGCCCTGAGCCAAAGGCAGATGCTTAACCACTGTGCCACCCAGGCGTCCCTGTCAGAACCATTTCTTGCAGTTTACCCCACTGGTAACTTCTAATGCCTCAAGTTGTAGAACTTAGATCTAATGGAAACACAATTATATCCATTGCTGGCTGGCTCCAGGCCTCTGCATCAGAATGTCTCTCTTCTTCATGCTGGGGAAGGATTTTGTCACATATGATGAAATAGCCCAAAAAGGAAGACTCTGACTTCTGTTTGGTTATTCAAAGATCAGTATGGGAAGTCCTGAGCTGAGGTAGAGACTTGCAGTATGGCCTACCTTGACCTTGCAGGAGGCCAGGGAGTAGTTGCTTCTAGAATTGCTACATGAGTCCTTTCTACTTCATAGGTATAGTCTAAGATCTATCCAGGGCATTAAATACAGTAAAAGCCAAATGGAGAAATGGAGATGTAAGACATACTAGTGTTTAAATAAACATTTGTCTTTGTTTTCTTAAACATGTATCTTTTAAAAATGTATCTAAGTATTGGTAATTCTGATTACTCAACTTGGAGCAAAGCCCATAGAAAGGAACCAAGCACTTGGCTCCATTTGATCTTGATTTTTACTGCCTTATAATGACACAAAGATGTACCAGACTATTGTAGATACTGTTGGTGTCTGATCAGGATTCCATTACCTTCTAGTAAACCCATCTCCCACCTGCTCTGAGAATTTGCCTTTGGTGGTTAACAGTGGCCATCTCTTCTCCAAAATCCCTCTTGGCCACTGGGAGCCATTGCACCCAGACATGCTTGGGAAGTTACACTCCCACTGGAAAAGATGGCTGGTAGTCAATGACCAAGTGATGAAAGGGTACAAAAGCTCTACCCTCTGGCCTCAAGGTGTACCCAAATCTGTGGTGCCACTTACACGCCAAAGCTCCCAATGGGATTAGGCTGAGGCTAGACTTCAGCTGAGCCACCTATCTGTAGATGTTCTTCCTCTTTTTACTGTTTTCCTCATTTCCCCATAGGTTTCTCCTCAGTGCACTCCCTTAGTAAATCAATCAATCAATCAATCAATCAATCAATCAATATCTCACAGAGAGCGAGGGAGAGAGAAATATGTCAGTCTCAACTTCTAGGGAACGAGACCAAGACAAACACTCGCTGAGAGCCATCAGGAAATCACAGTAAGAGACTGTTGAGTCTCCATGCAGAGGGAGATAGTTGAACAAAGAGGAAGAAGTTGCATGTGGCATACAAAGGGATAAATGAAGTTAATTCTTACACAGTGGTCTGATGCCAGTACACTTGGGATACTTAAACACATATATTTAATTTCCGGCAATAGGGAATTAAGTGCCTACAGTAGTATATTATGGCTTGGAATAGATAAATTTTAAATTTCTGAGCTACAAAAGAATCTATAAAATTAGAGGCCTTTCAAAAGTAAGCATAATGGATATGCATGGTAAGAAAGAAACCTAAAGATTCCTTATCTGCAAGGCTTGACATAGATCTGTGTTAGGTGTCTCTCCCTGTTTCCAGATTCTGAGAGAAGAACATTTATAATTTTAATCAGTAATTCATTTCGATGGCTAAGGTTTCTTACAGTTTGAAAATACCTTATTTTAACCTAATGCAATTGCTTGCTATCCGGTGTAAATTTCCTTCTTCTCTTCTGCCCTGTGTAGATTTGAGGAATTGCTGAAATCTTTTCCCTTTACTTTAACCAGAATTATTCTTATTATTCTCCCTAGGGCCTCCCTCTGGTTACAAACACATAGATATTCTTGATAAAATATGCTGATATCTGTGCTGGAATGGAAGAAGAGAAATGAAGGCTCAAGAAACAAAGAGGGAATCTAAAGCTGGTAAGGCAAATTATAAGATGATAATCTGGTAGCCTTAGCCAGTTGTCAGGAGCTCAGCTGAGCTGTCAAGTGTCCAAGTAGCCAATTAAAGCAACTAGCCAAAAATGAGAGTTCAGTCTTTAATCACTTACTGCCATGGTGGAAGCAAGAGGCTAAAAGCAGAGAAACCCCAGCTTCCCGATTCCATTTTCCCCCATGGAAGTGCACACTGGTTAAGGGTCAGGTGGGTCAGCACAGATGTTGGGGGTGAAGGATCATTTCTTTGTTGAGGGAGCTTTGAACCCCTGCAGTGGGGGGCAGGGGGGAAGGGCAAAAGGGATAGAGTGGAAAAGTACTGGGGACTGTGAGTGGGGAATGTGTCTTCAAAACTTCCCCTTTTTCCTCCATAAGAAGGTTCAGCAGAGGTTCCCGAAGAAAACCTCAGCCCAAGACCTCAGATAAACAGGCTTAAGAATGAATGAATGAGGGGCGCCTGGGTGGCACAGCGGTTAAGTGTCTGCCTTCGGCTCAGGGCGTGATCCCGGTGTTGTGGGATCCAGCCCCACATCGGGCTCTTCAGCTATGAGCCTGCTTCTTCCTCTCCCATTCCCCCTGCTTGTGTTCCCTCTCTCGCTGGCTGTCTCTATCTCTGTCGAATAAATAAATAAAATCTTAAAAAAGAATGAATGAATGAATGAATGAATGAATGAATAACTAGGAATGCAAATATGTGAACAAGCAAGGCTGACTGGGGGGCCCTGAGAATAGGAATGCAACTCCCCTGCCTCCCAGGCTGGTGGCAGGGCAGTGAGGGATGACAGTTTGCCCTGTGAGCCTTTCTAATAGTCTATGGTTGGGCCTAAAATTCACACACAGGTTTTTAAAGAGGAGCAGGACTCCTCAAATGCCATGTAAGTACAGGTTAAAATGTGCTTGGTAGAAGGCATATCGTTGGAACTGATATCTTTATTAATCTAAGATCTTGGGAGCATTGTCTTTGGTAAAAAGAATAAATTAACTTACATCCACTAGTCCACAAAAAGAAAAAAATAAGCTTCTTTTTGCCTGGATCTCTATGTGGAACAAAAATCTCACACTGGTACCGGCATACCTTGTTGTATTACCCTTCACTTTATTACACTTCACAGATACTGCGTTTGTTTTTTCAGATTGAGGGTGTGTGGCAACCCTGTGCTAAGCTAGTCTATCGGTGCCATTTTTCCAACAGCATTTGCTCACTTTGTGTCTCTGTGTTATGTCTTGGTAATTATCATAACATTTCAAACGTCTTCATTATCATTACATGTTATGGTGATCTGTGATCACTGATCTTTGATGTTACTGTTACAATTGTTTTGGGGCACCACAAACTGCACTCATATAAGTTGCCAAACTTGATCAATAAAAGCTGCATGTTCTGAGTGTTCCATCAACCAGCTGTTCCTCAGATCTCTCCCCTCTTCGGGCCTCCTTATTCCCTAGACACATGATATTGAAATTAGGTCAGTTAATAACCCTACAGTGGCCTCTTCATGTTCAAGTGAAAGGAAGAGTTGCATGTCTCTCATTTTAAATCAAAAGCTAGAAAATAATTCAGCTTGGTGATGAAGGCACGTTGAAAGCCAGGAGAGGCCAAAAGCTAGGCCTCTTGCACCAAACAGCCAGTTGTGATGCAAAGGCAAAGTTCTTGAAGGAAGTTAGAAGTGCTGCTCCAGCGAACACATGAATGATAAGAAAGCAAAACATCCTAATTGCTGATGTGGAGAAAATTTTAAGGGTCTAGATAGAAGATCAAACCGGGTGCAATATTCCCTTAGGCCAAAGCCTAATCCAGAGAGAGGCTCTATGTCTCTTCAATTCTGAGAGAAGTAAGAAAGCATCTTCAAAGCTGAGAGAGGTGAGGACGCATCTCCATAACATAAAAGTGCAAGGTGATGTAGCAAGTGCAGATGTAGCAGCTATAGCAAGTTTTCCAGATCTAGCTAGGATCATTAATGAGGGTGACTACACTCAACAATCGATTTTCAATGTAGGTGAAACAGACTTGTATTGGAAGAAAATGCCACTCATAGCTAGAGAAGAGAAGTCAATATATGGCTTTAAAACTTCAAAGGACAGGCTCACTCTTGCTTGGGGCAGCTGGTGACTTGAAGTTGACGCAAGTGCTCACACACCATTCAGAAAATCCTAAAGCCCTTAAGAATTACGTAAATCTCTGCCCACGCACTATAAATGGAACAACAAAGCCTGGATGACAACACATCTTGGTTTGCTGGATATTTTAAGCCCACTATTGAGACCAGAAAAAAAGAATGCCTTCCAAACTATTACTCAGAAAAAAACATTCCTTTTAAAATATGACTGCTCATCCGCAATGTATTTGGTCACGCAAGAGCTCTAATGAAGATGTATGTACAAGGAAATTAATATTACCTCCATGCCTACTAACACAACATCCGTTCTGCAGCCCATAGATCAAGGGGTAATTTTGACTTTTAAGTCTTATTAGTTAAGAAATGCATTTTGTAAGGCTGTAGCTACCATAGACAGTGATTCCTTTGATGGATCTGGACAAAGTAAACTGAAAACCTGGGAAGTTTCCCACCCTTCTAGATGCCATTAAGAACATTAATGATTCATGGGACAAGGTCAAAATATCAACATGAATGGGAGTTTGCAAGAAGTTGAATCCAACCTTCACGGATGACTTTTGGGGGTTCAAGACTTCAGGGGAGGAAATCACTGCAGATGTGATGGAGACAGCAGGAGAACTAGGATTAGAAGTGGACCCTGAAGATGTGGCTGAATTGCTACAATCTCATGATATACCTTGAATGATGAATTCCTTCTTATGGATGAATAAAGAAAGTGGTTTCCTGAGATGGGATCTAGTCTCAGTGAAGATGCTGTGAAGACTGTTGAAATGACAACAAGGGATTTAGAATCTTACATAAACTTAGTTGATAAAGCAGCAGCAGGGTATGAGGGGACTGACTCCAGTTTGGAAAGAAGCTCTACTGTGGGTAAAATGGTATCAAACAGCATCATAAGCTCTACAGAGAAATTGTTCATGAAGGAAGAGTCAGTTGATTTGGCAAACTTCATTGTTGTCTTTTTGTAAGAAATTGCCACAGCTACCCCAACTTTCAGCTGCCACCACCCTGATTAGTTGGCAGCCATCAACATGAAAAGAACTCCTTCCACCAGCAAAAAGATAATGACTTGCTAAAAGCTCAGATGACAGTTATTGGCATATTTTAGCAATTAAGTTGTGTGTGTATATATATATATATGTATACCTTAACTAAGGTATATACATTTTTTTACACAATGCTATTTTGCTCACTTAATTGATTATAGTATAGTATAAACATAACTTTCATATGCACAGGGAAACCGAAAAATTAATTTGACTTGCTTTATTGTGATATTCATTTTATTGTGGTGATCTGGAACCAAACCTGCAGTATCTCCAAAGTATGCCTATTTAGATAATAGATAAATGTGGTGCTGGTATACACAGCAGGCTAATGGCAGAATGAAGACCTTAGAAACAGTCCCACATGGACCCTTACAAATATTTGCTCCATGACAGAGGTGGCGTGACAAGTCATTGTGGACAGAAGGAAATATATATATATACATATATATATGTAAAAGGTAAAATTATATTGCTACTTCACAATACACAAAAATAGTAAAATTAAATGTGAATAACAAAAAATTAAAAACTTTTTAGGAGACTCTACTAGAGAATCCTTTGATGACCACAGAGTAAAGTGAAATTTCATAACTAAGAAAAAAATGCACAAACCATAAGGAAATGAATGATAAACTGACCATATTAAAATGAATAAAATCTGTAGAAACAAAATAACACCATGAACAAAGTTGAGATGCTCACCACAGACTGACAGCAGATGTTAGCAACGAGCATAGCCACAGAAGGCTTAATAGCCAAAATATGGAAGGCGGTCCTTGAAAACAATAGGAAAAAATGAATAGCCTGAGAGAAAATGGACAAGAGGTGAATGGGTAAGTCTAAGAAGGAGAAAACCAAATACCAATAAACATGGAAGCTACTACCCAACCTTACTAGTACAGCTTTATGAAAATTGGCACACTCTTCAGATCTGTATAACTATTTATCTTATAAAAATTAAAACAGACAAAAATATGTCTGATCACTTCAAAAGGAGGTGAGGATGGAAGGAAAGGTTTATGTAATAGATCAGGAGAAGGTAACATGTAGCAATCTCGGTTGAATCAGAGATATAGAATCTCAGTGGTTTAATACAATGAGAGTTCATTTAGTGTTCATGTCCCAGTCCAGGGGATGTGATCCTGCTCATAAAGCCTGTGATGAGGTCATTCAGGCAGCCCAGTGCCTCTCATCTTGCAGCTCAACTCTGTTCAAAGTCCATAGAGAACTCTCGCTGCAGCTGGAAAATGGGAAAGAGACCGTGGGAAGTCTCACTTCTTGGTCACAGTGACTTTAAAGGACCACACATCCCTTCTGCTCACATGTCAGCAGAACTCAGGTCATTGGCAACACCTTACTGCAAGGAAGGTTAGGAAATGGAGTCGAGTTTTATGCTCAGGAGAAAAAGAAAATGGGATCGGCTAAATAGCATAATCTCTTGTCACACAATAAAAATTCCTGTGCATTTCTAGTGAGAATATATATTGATGCACTCATTTTGGAGGGCAATTTTTAATAATGTTGTAATTACATATATCCTGATAACTCACAATTCAACTTAAATAAATAACCTACGAAAATCTTACACATATGTTCAAAGGAACACATACAAAGATTTTTTTAAAAATTCCTTTCAATAATGATTATTATTTTAATAAATGAGAAGCAGCCTATATTCTGTCCATTGAGAAATGGAAATGCAAATTGTGATTTATTTATATAATGGAACATTATAGTGTAGTTTAAATAAATTTTAAAAATTAAATGTATTAGTGTAGATACATTTGAAAATGTGAATTAGATTAATGTAAAATATTAAATGATAAAATAAGTCAAAACCATGCACACAAAATTTCAAATTCTACAAAACTATTTCCATTATTCATGAGTAAATGCAAATAACAACAGTATAAAAACATGCCGGGAGGGGTGCCTGGGTGTCTCAGTCTGCCTTTGGTCAGGACATGATCCCAGGGTCCTGGGATAGAGCCCCACGTCAGGCTCCCTGCTTGGTGGGGAGCCTGCTTCTCCCTCTCCCTCTGCTGCTCCCTTTGCCACTCCCCCTGCTTGTGCTTTCTTTCTCTCTGTGTCAAATAAATAAATAAAATATTTTAAAAAAAAACATGCAGGGAATGATATGCACTAATCAGGCTGGTAGTAAGCTCTAGGGATGATATGACAAGAAAAATGAATTGACTTCTTAAAAAAGAGAAAAGATTTTGCAGTAAATCTGGCAAAATACTACCATGTGCTGGATTTTGTGTACAAAGGTAATTGTTATATGTCCCTCTGATATATATTTGAAATGCATATGAATAAAACTATTCTAAAAATACAGTGAAAAAATATGTAAAAGATAACCACTAGCTAACCAGTCATCATTCTCAAATTATTTTAAAACTTAACATATTTTCACATATTGAAGTAGATAAATAATAAAAACAACCATAGTTCAATATAATTTCATTTATTTATTTATTCATTTTAAGTAGGCCCCAACACAGAGTTTGAATTCAGGACCCTGAGATCAGGACTTGAGCTGAGATCAAGAGTTGGATGCTTAACTGACAGAGCCACCCTAGCGTCCCCAATATAATTTTAAAAGGAAGATATTTTAGCAACTGAAACAGGAGAACACATTATCTGAAAATCTTAAAAACCCATTAATTACAATGTTTTGATAAAGGCAGACCTTTTGGGTTTTTATGGAAACTTCATTACATAGATGAGATTGATAGATCATTGGCCATTGGTGATTGAATTTAACCTCCAGCACCTGTCCCCTCCCCCAAGTCAGGGGTGGGACCAAAAATTCCAACCCCCTATCACATGGTTGGCTCCCCGGCAACCAACCTCCACACTTAAGTGGGGTCCAAAAGTCACCTCATTAACATAACAAAAGACACCTGTATTATTGTCCTCATGAAATTCCAAGTTTTAGGAGCTATGTGCCAGAAATGGGGATGAAAACCAAATATATTTCTTATTATAAATCACAGTATCACAGCCAACCTTTTAATTGATTTTTTGCTCTTCTCCTCACCCACTCTACTCAAAATGCAAAAGTTGGGAACTTGTCAATAAATAATAGTTTATGTAGTTACTAAGTGGTGATGAAACAGTCCTGTCTTAATCCTAATGCTTTAAATGTGTCATATCATTTATGGTATCATTTTCAGATGTCACATGGAGCCATCTAGCTATTTACAAACAATCTAAATATCATTAGAGGCTGCTGTTCTCAGAATCCCATGAGTCTTGACTTCGTGAATGAATGCTCCTTCATGACATATAATCCTTAATTTTAGGTTGTTTCAGCTGCTTTGCTGTGTCTCTTGAAAACTTATTTAGATCCATTTATATTTCCTCGAGGTTGTGTGTTCTAATAATGTGGTTTCTACTAAATGAATCAATTCTTTTCCAACTTCATTTTCAGGAGTTTAAATTTGCTGGCACTGAAAAGTCATTATCACCAGAAAACATGTTCAAAGGCAGCAAGACAAACGGTAAAAAGTTCCCAGAGGAACTGCCTCAAATTAAGGAGTATCATAGCGTCCTGAGTAGGAGAGAGACTCAGGAAGCAGACTACCTGGGCTTGGAGAAGTGAATTAAACTGTCTGTATCCATGTATCTTTAATTAAAAATATAGTAATTTTTAAATAGAGAATGGATTTACTAGTATATAGTAAATACTAATATATAGATAATACTAACATCTGCTCTAGAACGATTTTATAAGGATTTTAATGATTTAGTATATGTAAAGTGTTCAAGAAATTTTGGCACATAGTAAGCACTTTATAACTGTTTATTCCATGAATACATTCTCACATTTTATACAGGCTAGATTCTCTTGGGTTGGGAATCATATTCATAACTGTGAGTCTGGAGCCTTCCAGGCTGTTGATGTAATGACAGGATAAGTTAAGGTGTTACGCAAAAATAACTTGTTGAACAGCATATCACACCTAATGGGCAGATTTGTGTCTATACTTGTTACCCAAACAACAAATCTTTCACTGGCAGATAACTTGAACAACAACGAATCACATGTTGGAAGAGAAGTTTATATCAATGAGAAATGCAGACTTCTTCTT
The DNA here is from genome assembly GCF_002007445.2 of Ailuropoda melanoleuca. Lineage (NCBI taxonomy): Eukaryota > Metazoa > Chordata > Mammalia > Carnivora > Ursidae > Ailuropoda > Ailuropoda melanoleuca. The sequence goes on along the minus strand of NC_048230.1, from coordinate 77,923,465 downwards.
AATGAGCTGACCCCAAACTTTTTATTTTCCACACCTCAAAACCCACTGTGTGGGTCTGGTGTCAAGATTTAAGAAATATGAGAATAAATTTTTCCTAATGTAATGATTTTTAATTTTTTTTTACATTTTTTATTTGTTAAACTTTTAAAAATTTTAAAACAGTCGTAGATTCCCCCAGTTTCCCCTATTGTTAAAATTGCTACGGTCATAGAAGCTTCTATAAACATTGTGCGCCGGTTTTTGCATAGGCAAAAGTTTTCAGATCAGTTGGATGAATACCCAAGTGCACAATTGCTGGATTGGGCAGCAAGATTATGTTTCGTTTTATAGAAACTGTCAAACTATCTTTCAAAGGGGTTGTTCCATTTTGCATTCTCCCCAGCAATGAATGAGAATTCCTGTTGCTTCACTTTCTCACCAACATTTGGTCTATAAAATTTCCCCCTTCAGTGTTAGCCATTTTAAGAAGTCTGTCTCTAAGGAGTAAGAAATGCCTTCTAAGAATAGTATCTCGTTTTAATTTGTACTTCCCTAATGACATATGATGTTAAGCATCTTTCATATGTTACTTCCTATCCGTGTATCTTTTTTCTGGTGAGATATCTGTTCAGGTCTTTTGTTCATTTTTAAATTATTTTCTTATTACTGAGTTTTGCATATCCTGGAACAAATCCTTTATCAGATACGTATATTGTAAATATTTCTCACAAACTGTGGATTGTCTTTTCAATCTCTTATCAGTCTTTTGTAGAACAAGAGTTTTAATTTTAATAAAATTTAGCTTATCAATTTTTTTCTTTCATGGATTGTGTTTTGTTACTGTATATAAAAACTCATCACCAACCCAAGATCTCACAAATTTTATCCTGTGTTTTCTTCTACAAGTTTCATCATTTTGCATTTTACATTTAGATTTTAGATTTTAGATTAGTTGACTCTATTTGTGTGGTTCTGTTTCTGATCTCTATTCTATTCCATTTATCAATATGTCTCTTCTTTTGCCAAAACCATGTTGTCTTAATTACAGTCTTAATATTGGCTAATGTGAGTCCTCCGAATTTGTTATTCCTTATTGTGTAAGACAGTTTAGACCCTTTGAATTTCCATATAAATTTTAGAATCATTTTGTTGATATTCATATAAAAGGGTTCTTGGGTTTTGATTGGGCTTGCACTAATTTTTTAGATTAAGCTAGGAAGAATTGACATCATAATATTACATTTTCCATATCATAAAACAAAATATCGCACCATTAATTTATATCCTCTTTGATTTATTTTGTCAGTGTTTTGTGATTTTTGCATACCTTTTGTGTACACATTTTGTTAGATTTTTTCCTAAATACTTAATTTTTAGAAATCTTTATTGAGATATAATTCACATGTCATATAATTCACCAGCTTAATGCTCAATTTCAGTGTTTTTTAGTAAAACAGTTGTGCAGCCATTGCCACAATCAATTTTAGAAGATTTCCGTGATCTCAAAAAGAAACCCCGCACCTGTTGCTAGTCACTTTCTATTTTCCTCACTCAGTCTTAGGCAACCACTATTCTATTTTCTGTCTCTGTAGATATGCCTATTCTTCGGATTTGCATTTCAAGATTCATCCACATTGTACATGTATTAATACTTCATTTATTTTTATTGCCAAATATTCTTCCATTGTGTGGATGTACCACTTTGTAAACCATTTTGTTTATCCACTCATCAGGTAATGGATATTTGGGTTGTTCCCATTTTTTGACTAATATGACTAATGCTGCTTTAAACATTGGTGTATGTTTCTGTGTGGACATTTGTTTTTAATTCCCTTGGGTATAAACTTATAAATTGAATCACCTGCGTTATATGGTAACTCTATGTTTCGCTTTTTGAGGGACTGCCAAACTCTTGCAAGGTGACTGCCCCATTTTTTATGCATAGGGGCAATGTGTGAACATTACATTCTCTTTACATGCTTACCAAATCTTGTTATTGCCCATCTTTATATTATATTCATCCTAGTGAATATAAAGTGGTATCTCATTGTTTTTTTGTGCTTCCCCAATGATTCACCATATGGAGCACTTTGCATGCCGTAGTAGATATTTGTATAACTTCCTTAGACAGATGTTTATTCAAATCTTTTGCTCATTTTAAAATTTGGGTTATCAATCTCTTTAGCATCAAGTTGTAAGAGTTCTTTTCTTTTTCTCTTTCCTTTTTCCTTTTTTTTTTGTTTTTGTTTTTGTTAGAGAGAGAGAGAGAACATGAGCAGGGGATGGGTAGGGGCAGAGGGAGAGAGAGAATCTTAAGCTGGCTCCATGTTGGGCCAACACAGGGCTTGATGTCATGATCCTGAGCCGAAATCAAGAGTTGGATACTTAACCAACTGAGCCACCCATGCACCCCAGTTCTGAGAGTTCTTTATATATTATAAACACAAATCCATTATCAGATATACGATCTGCAAATTTATTCCATTTTTTGATGTTATTACAAATAGTATTCGTTTTTGAGTTTTAACTTCTGATTATTGATTGCTAGTATATAGAAATGGAATTAACATTTGTATATGGGCCTTATATGCTGCCAACTTGCTCTAGTCATTTACTAGTTCTGGGAGGTTTTCTTTTTGTAAATTCTGGGATTTTTCTACATAGACAATAATGCTATCTGTGAATACTGACAGTTTTGTCTCTTCCTTTCCAACTGTACATCTTTTATTTCCTTTCCATTTATTATGAAACTAGTAGGACTTCTAGCATGAGGAAAGGTGAGAGAAGACATCCTTGTCTTGTTCCCAGTCTTAGGGGGAAAGCATTCAGTCTCCCATGATTACATATGTAATAGCTGTAGATGGTTTATTTATACCCTTTAAGTTCAGAATATTCCCTGCTATTCCTAGTTTTTGAGAGTTTTTTTTAATATCATGAACAGGTGTTGAATTTTGTCAAATGTATTTTCTGCATCTATAGATATAATCATTTTTTTTTCGAACTCAGTGTGTTATTGTGTGGTACTACATTGAATGACTTATGAATGTTGAAGCAGCCTTGTATTCCTTGAATGAACCACACTAGCACTTACTATATTATCCTTTTTGTGTATTGCTGGATCCTATTTGTTAATACTTGTTAAGGGATTTTTCTTCTGTCTTCATGGAGACATGTTAATTTCATTTTTTGTAATGACTTTATCTGGTTATGGGTTTGAATAATATGCGAGGACGTATTTTAGAAACGCATGAAATGTATTTCTCCGCATTTATTTTTTAGACGATATTTTTTTTCATTAATTGTCAGATGGAATTCATTAGTGAAGCCATCTGGACCAGGCATTTTCTTCTTAGAAAGGTTTATAACTAGTAATTAAATTCCTTCAATAAATATAGTGATAAGTTTATTTCTCCTTGGAAAATTTTTGTAGTTTGTGTTTTCAAAGGTTTGGTCCATTTATCCTATCAAATTTGTGGATATAAAACTGCTCATAATAGTCCTTTATTATTCTTTAATGTCCATGGGATCACCAGTGATGATCCTTCTTTCAATTCTGATATTGCTAATTTCTGTCCTTTTTTTTTTTTCATGCGGATGTCCTGGCCAGATTTTATCAATTTTATGAGAAAATATTATTTTATCAATTTATATCTTCCAGAAGACCCATCTTAGGTTTTATTGATTTTTCTCTATTTTTTTCTGTATTCATTTCTAATTTTTATTATGTACTTTCTTCTGTTTTCCTTAGTTTTAAATTTTCTCCCTTTCCCTATATTCCTAATGTAGAAGCTTAGGTTAATTAAAGCTCAGTTTTTCTTCCTGTAGTGCTTAGAGGGAAGTTTTTAGTATTATAAATTTCCCACTAAGTACTGTTATAGTTGCATCCCACAAATTTTTATAAGTTATATTTTCATCTTTATTTAATTAAAAATATTTTGAAATTTTTCTCAAGACTTCTTATTAGATACACGCATTATTTAGAAGTGTGTTGTTTGGTTTCCAAATATTTTGGAATTTTCCACTCTTTAGTTATATTTTATTTCCACATGCTCTAAGAACATACTTTATATGACTTTTATTTTTTGAATTAGTGAGGTATATTTAATGGGCTAGAAAGTGATCTTCGATTGGCAAAAAATTTTGCGTGTGCATGAGAAGAAGGTGTATTCTACTGTTGTCAGATAGAATATTCTATAAATGTCAACTAGATCAAGTTCATTAGTAGTGTTCAAATCATCTATATCCTACTGGCCTTCTGCTGTTTAATTTATCAATTACTGACAAAAGGATATTGAAATCTCCAACTATAACAGTGGATTTCTCCATATCTCCTTTTAGTTATATCATGTTTTGTCTCACATATTTTGTCACTTTGCTCTTAGATACATAGATGTTGAGGATTGTCATGTCTTTGTAGCATTGATTATGTAATTATGTAATATCCTTATTTATTCCTGATAATTTTCCTTGTTCCAAAGTATACTTTGTTTGAATTTAACATGCTACTGCATATTTGCTTTGATTATTTTTAGCATAGTATATGTTTCTCATTCCTGTATTATTGACGTATCCGAGTCTTTGTATTTAAAGGGAGTTTAAAAGGGAGTTTAAAAAATCCATACAGTTGGATTTTTTCTTTATTAACCGATATGACAATCTCTGTCTTTTAATTGGCGTATTTAAGAAATACACATTTTAAATGATCATTGCAGATGTTGGCTTTAATTGTTACATATGATAACTCCTTTTTATTCATGCCATTTATTCTTTTTAGTCTTTTATTTTCTGTCTTTTCTGGTTTTTTTATTGAGCCTTTTAATGATGCAATTTTTATTGCAATAGGTTGTACCTTAAGAAGAATTATTTTTAGTGTTTTCCTTCAGGTTTACAATATAGATTTTTAAATAATGTATATTCACTTTCAAATAACATTATACTGCCTCAGGTGTAGCACAGATATTTTAGAAGAGTGTAATCTTAATTCCTCCCTCCCATCCCTTGTGACATTGCTGTGGTGTATTTCACTTAGCCACATGTCCTCTATCTGTAAGGTATTTTCTTCCCTCTCTCCAGCTTCCTTCAAAATACTCTTTTTTATTTTAGTTTTCTTCAGTTTAAATATGATATTCATAGGTGTTTTTCTTTCTCAATAGTCATCTCTTCGGTGTTCTAGATCCCCTTGGATTTACAGGTTGGTGTCTGTCATTTAATTTTGGAAAGTTCATGGATGTTATTACTTCAAATATTTCTTTTGCTCTGTTCTCTTTTTCTTCTCCTTTTGGTATCCCAATTATGTGTATATTATACCTTTGATACTGTCACACAGTTCTTGGATGTTCTGTTCTGTGTTTGCTTGTTTGACATTCTTCTTTTTCCTCCATGCATGTTAGTTTGGAAAGCTTCTATTGATGTATTCTTACCTCAGCTCTGTTGAGTCTACTGATGGTCCTGTCAAAAGCATTCTTTATTTCTACTACTGTTTTTTTTTGTCAATTTTTAGCATATCATTTTGATTCTTTCTTAGACCTTCCATTTCTTTGCTGACATAACACATCTGGCCTTGCATGATGTCTACTTTTTCCACTGGAACTCTTAACATGTAATCATAGCTATTTAAATTCTCTTGTCTGATAATTCCAACATCTGTGTCATATCTAAATCTAATTCTGATGTTTATTTTGTCTCTTCAGAATGTATCCTTTTTCTTGCTTTTTTGGCTCTACTTGTGATTTTTTTTTCCTTAAAGAGAGACATGTGGTATCTTGTAATGGAAATTAGATTGTGTTTAATGTTTGTTGTACCTATAGGTAACAGAGGCTTCAAATTCTCTCTGTGTCCTTGGTGTTGTCTCCTCTCAGTTTTGGGGTTTCTCTTTTTACTTCTTCAAAGAGATAATCTGTGTCTTCCGGCAGTTTTAGCTGTAATTCAGTTATGCTAGAGGTTTTTTGAAGTGTGGGTAGGGTGTACGGGAGGAAGAACATTCTGTGGTCTTGTGATTCTCAGTCCTGGGGGCATCGTCTTCACAGTGTTTCTGTGTTTCCCCATGCCCTCTAATCCCTTCTTTACTACAGTGTTCCCAGTCTGTTTCCTTAGAGGATGATTTGAGGTTTAAAATTTTTTCCTCTTATAAGAAACAGAAATGCCATGGCTGGAGCAGAATTTCCTTCCCCAAATGGGACATGTTTCAGAATTGCACTCTGGTGAATTCCATGGCCTTGGAGATTAGGCTTTTCTTTGGGAGAAAAATCTGCTAGGATTTAAAACCTAATGTAAACTGTGAACATCAGTTAACAATTATGTATTAATATTGGGTCATAAGTTGTAACAAATGTATGTTACTAATGCAAAATATTAATAATAGGGGAAATTTTGCAGGGGGAAAGGGAATATATGGGAACTCTTGGTACTATGTGTTCAATTTATCTGTAAACCTAAGACTATTCCAACAAATATAATCTATCAGTTTAAACCACACACACACACACGCCCCTATGGAATAACGTATTGCATGGTGCACTGGGTGTTGTACATAAGTAATGAATCATGGAACTTTACATCAAAAACTAGGGGTGTACTGTATGGTGACTAAATAATAAAAAATATTATAAAAAAACCCAACTTCTTATGAATGAAATTTTAAAAAAAGAATAATGTTTCAAAGGAAATATGTAACCTTAAATTTTTATGGTCAAAAGAAGGAAGGCTAAACATTAGTTATATGAGTGTCTAACATTAAAAGTTGGAAAGAACAATAGAATGAATCCTCAAATAGGAAAAATGATATAATAAATAGAGCAAAAATTAACGAAATATGAAAGAAGCATGCAATATATTAAATTTTTTTTTAAAGATTAATGAAATGCATAGAAGTCTGGCAAAATGAACAGTAAAAAGAGAAAGCACAAACAAAATTTTAATAATACAGCAAAAATGAAAGGATAACTGGAAGACAGAAATAATCACCTTGTCAAATTCTCTGACAATCTGGAGGACACAAATTACTTTCTGTGAAAAATGTATCTTTCAGAAATTGACTCAAGAAAGAAGAAAAAATTTAGCTGTGCCACTGGTATGGGCATTTAAGCCTTTACAAAATATTCTCTGCCCGTTATGCCTCCCTAAAGAGCCTACCAGTGAACACAATTATATGTACACAAGTTCCAGTCCTAACTAGTTATACAGGTAATAATACAAATACAGGCAAGATCCATAAAAGGAAAATTGATATATTGATCCTCTCTAAAGACTTCTGCTCTGTGAAAACCCTGTCAAGAGAATAAAAAGACAAGCTACAGACGTGGAGAAAATTTTTGCAAAGCACATATCTGACAAAGATCTTATATCTGCAATATATAAATGACTCTCAAAACACAAAAATTAAAAAACAAACAATCCAATTATATATAATATGGGTTAAAGACATGTTGAGACATTTAATCAAAGAAGATATACAGATTTCAAATAAGCACACGAAAAGTACTCAACATAATTGTCCACTAGGAAAACACAAATTTAAAGCCCAGTAGTATATAGCCACACATCTATCACAATGGCTGAAGTAAAAAAATTGTGAAAACATCAAATGGTAAGGATGTAGAAAACCTGGATTGCATTGTTAATGGGAATGTAAAATGGAACAATCAGTGTGGAAATTCGTTTGACATTTTCTTTTAAAAGTAAAAATGCACAGACTAGTCAGCTAATCTTTGACAAAGGAGCAAAGGCAATACAACAGAGCAAAGACAGTCTTTTCAACAAATCGTTCTGGAACAGCTGGACATCCACATACCAAAGCGAAAAAAAAAAAAGAAAATCAGTGTAGACACAGAACTTACCCCTTTCACAATAAATATCTTAAAAATGTATGATAGGCCTCAATGTAAAACACAAAACTATGAGACTCCTAGAAATAACAGCAAACCTAAATGACCTTGTGGATGGCAATGACTTTTTAAATACAACAGTGAAGGCACAAGGCATGAAAGAAACTGATAAGCTGGACTTCAGTAAAATTAAAAACTTTTGTTCTGAGCAAGACGTTGTCAAGAGAATAAGCAGACAAGCCACAGAGTGGGAGAAAATATTTGCAAGGACACATCTGGTAAAGGACTGTTAGCCAAAATATAAAAAGAGCTCTTGAAATTCAACCATAAGAAAACAAACAACTTGATTTAAAGATCAGCCAAAGACCTTAACTGACACCTCACTAAAAAAGATATGCAGATGTCAAATAAGCATATGAAAAGATGGTCACTATCATAGGTCATTAGAGATACAAAACTTAAACAAGGATGGGATACCACTTTATACCCATTAGAGTGGCCAAAACCTGGTGTGCTTACTGGTGAGGATGCAGAGCAACAGGAACTCTCATTCATTGCTGATGAGAAATGCAAAATGGCACAGACACTTTGGAAGACAGTTTGGTGGTTTCTTAAAAAAACAAACAACTAAACATAGTCTTACCATATGACCCAGCAATGACGCTCTTTGGTATCTACCCGAAGAGTTGCAAACTCATGTCCACACAAAAACCTGCACATCGAAGTTTATAGCAACTTTATTCATAATTGCTAAAACTTGGAAACATCCAAGACATTCTTCAGTAGGTGAAGGGATAAATAAACCATGGTACACCCAGATAGTAAATGTTATTCTGTGCTAAAAGGAAGTGAGCTATCAAGCCATGTAAAGACATGAGGGAAACTTAAGTGTATATTACTAAGTGAAAGATGCCAATCTGAAAATGTAACATTCTGGAAAAGACAAAAACCGTGGAAACAGTAAAAAGAACAGTGATTTTCAGGAGTTGGGGAAAGGGATGAATAGGTGGAACATGAGGATTTTAGGGCAGTGAAAATACTCTGTATAATATTCTAATGATGTATATATATCATTTATTCATTTGTCCAAACCCATAGAATTTTTAACACTAAGCCATGAGACATAATGTAAACTGTAGACTTTGGGTTATTATGATGTGTCAATGTAGGTTCATCAATTGTTATAAATATCCCTTGCTAGGGGAGGATGTCAATAACGGGGAGGCTATACATTTGTGAAGGTACGGAGTATAAGGAAAATCTTGTACTTTATGCTCAATTTTGCTTTGAATCTAAAATTGCCCTTTTAAAAAAGTCTTTAAACAAAAAACTAATATTTACACACTCACACAAACTTGTGCATGAATGTTCTTACCAGCTTTATTTGTAATAGACAAAAAACTGAAATAATCCAAATTTCTTTCAGAGGGAGAATGGTTAAACACACGAAGGCATATCTATACCATGAAATAGAATACTGCTTAACAACAGAACAACTCTTATTATACACACAACTTGGATGGATTGTCACATAATTATATTGACTGACAGAAGCCGATCACAAAAGTTTACGTAGTGTACAAACTAATTTATATAACATTCTTGAAATAATGTAGTTATAGGGATGGAAAACATATCATTGGTGTCTCAGGGATGGAGCTTTAGAGGGAAGTGGTATGGGTGGCTGGCTGTAGAGTTGTAACATGTGATAGAACAGTTAGTTCTGCATCTTGACTGTGGTGGTAGTTCCTAGAGCTACACATTTAATAAAATTGCATACAACTACATGTACACGCACGTGAAAGCATGTGCAGCTGGTAAAATATGAAAAAGGCGTGGGACTCTACTGTCAATTTCATGGTGTTGCTATTGTATTGTAGTTATGAAAGATGCTAACATTGGTGGAGGGTGGAAAAGTGCATGGGTCCTCCGTGTGTGTGTATGTGTGTGTAAAACTTCCTGTTATTCTATGCTAAGTTAAAGAGCTTAAAAATAATGTTTCTTGTAATAGAAGAATTTGACTGATATATTTTGAAGTGAATTAAAATATACTAAAGCTGGAACTGCTGAATAATTTGATAACATTATAGATGGCATTTTCATTTAAGCAGTAACTAAATTAAAAAAATCTTACAGGTAAAAAACATATGATTTTTTGTTATATGAAACCACACTGACAAATTATTATTTTGGGATGTAGTCACTCAGGCATGGATAAACATGTGTCGAATATACCAAATATTTTTATTGCCAACATTTTTCCATGAAAATTATTTTTAGCTAACATTTAATTTGCTTTAATAACTGATTATTTCTGGTGTCATTCTTTTCTTACTATTCATTCCATGATTTCTACACTGTTTAATAACTAGTTGAATTTCCCCCAGGTATTTCTATCTTAGCTGGTGGCTCTCAAAATTTATTTTAAATTTTCTCTAAGGTATTGTTTACAGTTCATATTGCCTCATAGTGAAGGTTATAGTGGATATATCTATAAAAGTTGAGACTCATGTTTTTTCCTCAGTACCTTTAGAGCAGGGTTGAGGGAATGGGCTTAGCACTCAATTTCACCATGTTAAAGATGTTCCACCTTGATGTTTTCATGTTTTGGAATTTTTGACTCTCTATTAAGACAGACATTTTTATTTTGAAAATTCTTGATCATGGGAATGTATTTCATATTTGGGTAACTTCTCTTTTCCATTTTATTGAATGATAACAGTTAATATTTTCCTTTAGTGACAATTTCATGAGCCTCTAAGATACTTCATATGTTTTAGTTCACTTAATTACCACATACCTTGTGATGGTCCAGGTACAGTTTACATGTGAAGTAAATGAAACAAAATAGTGAGTTATTCAGTATCAGAGAGAGCAAGTTGACTTTTTTTAATTTAAAAAGAAATTTTTAGCACTTTCTGTGTTAGGTGCAATTTAATATACTAGGGATATAATGGGGGGATACAAAAGAAGCAAAAAAAATCCCAACCAATAAAAACAAAACATGGCCCTCATGGAGCATAATCCTAAGTAAAGAAATTATTATTTTTTGATTCATCAAGGTAGTGACAGTCTTTTTTTCTCACTAATGCAATTAGTTCCTATAATTAATTTGTTCTCCAAACTAATTAATGATTCTGTGGGGGTACTGAGTAAGAAATATTAACCATAGGTTTACAGGAGGGCAATGATAAATATTCTCTTATTTAGAGTCAGTAATGTAATATTCCTTTGGGCTATAGTCTCTGCCTTTTCCTTTATCACAGATCCTTCTCTTCCTCAACAAAGTCAGAGAATATAATACTTCTTTCCTTCAAAAAGTAAGTATCCACCATGGCTTTGAATCCATAATTTCAATCTGCATTCTTCAAGTCTGCCCAGGGCTGCCCAAGGTGTGGCCCTCCAGCTTTCAGCACCATGGCCAGAGCACGAAGTTATTGAAGAAGGGGAAAAAACATAGTCTGGGGGAAATTACACAGAAAGGTCCACAAGGTTTTCTTCTGCATTTTAATGCCAGCCTCATGATATGCAAAATGTGACCTATGCTATTTAAATTTAACTGTCATACCAGGGCCTCCTCACCTAAACAGATAGTAGTTTGGCAAGTTTCCCTTCAACTCTCTTTTGTGCTATGCAGTTGTGCTTAGTGTTCACTTATAAAAATGTAAGGAACGTTGTTTGCTTACTTTTTTCCTAGTACAGCTTTGAAGTAGGTTTAAGGGATTATCCTGCTTTTTATTCCGATGGCTATCTATAGCTCATTTTTCACAAAGTAGAAATTCCAACTAGTTAGAGAAATTAATTCATTTTGCATATTGTGTGTAAGTCAAAGTGATAAAAATATTTGTAAGTTTGTTATTATAAAACAAGTGTTGATTTACTAATTCAAGTGTTAAGTATGTTCCCCAAATGAACTCTATATTTATTTCCTGTACAACTCAGTATCCCTTCCAGATATTACATATAAAATTAAATTTTGGTAGCTGATGGGTCCGTATGAAATGAACTAGATTATAATTGGTATAAATATTGATTATTTTTAAATGCCAACCTCCCTTCTTCTGGAGCAGGGCTAATTTCATCCTTTAGGGGAATCACGCTTCTTTCACTTTCTCTTTCTTTGCTTCATATAGGACTTACCTTATTGCTCATTTCTGGAGTGGGTCTGTGACCCAGGCCTGGCCAATCAGAGCCATAGGGATGAGCAGAGAAAGACATATGGTCCACGTTCGGTTAGTCCACATTAACTTCATAATTTTTGATGTATCTCTTGGGAAAGGGATTTTTTTCCTTCAGAGACATGTGTGCCATGAATAATATTATTTGACAATTCTGGGGTCCATATTTTCTACTACATGGTGAAGCACTCACTTGTGAATGAAGAAAAGGAAAACAAATGAGAGAGACTTCAGATATGCTGATTGAAGTTCTAATTACATCCAACTTACTCCTACATGTTTTAGTTTTTAGGCCAATAAATTTCCTGTTGGAACTGAGTTTGAGGTTTCCCTCCCTTGCAACAGAAAAATTCTCAGCCCTAATGGAAATCTACTCCATTGTTTTTATAAATTGTCCCAAACTTCCTTTCTCATGTAGACATTTACATTGACCAATAGCAAAGCCAAACCTGTATGCATAAACAAGAGGGCAATGGTAATTTATGTGTATAGAGAGATTGTGTCCAAAACAGTGGTGACATCTGGCACAAAGCCATAGTTAGAAAAACCACTTATATGCAGGAAAAAATTTCCAAATCTAATTTGATAATATAGGAAATGATGTAATTTTTTCTCACCTGCCTGTTAGCTGGCAAAGAATAATAAAAGTTTAAATATAACTTGTGTTATATTGCTTGGTATATGATAGCTTCCAAATTGAGTTTGTTGAACTGAACTAAACTGAATTAGAAAGGAGGATGGGAAGAAGAGAAGGAGGAAAGAAGTATCTCTTTGGCTGGACCTTCTTTCCTGAGACATGGAATTGAACATAATCACTTCAAAAGTTCTTACAAAAAATGTAGGAATAACCATTTATATTAGGACCAGAGCATTCTATCAATAATGACCCAGGAGATATCTAAGCGTAGTATAAGAATTAGAAACCTTGAAATGCTAATAAAATGGATTTTCAAAGGAAAAGTGATATATTTTTATGATTTTATGATTTTTATTATATATTTTTATTATTCTTGTATTTCACTTGATCACAATTAGTTTTGGTTTTATAACCTCTCCTAACATCCTCACACAGATTTCTATGGCTTTATTAAATAAATATTTCACTCATCTCTGAAAAGTAGTTTATATATGATGATAAAAAATTTAGGGGCGCCTGGGTGGCACAGCGGTTAAGCGTCTGCCTTCGGCTCAGGGCGTGATCCCGGCGTTATGGGATCGAGCCCCACATCAGGCTCCTTGGCTAGGAGCCTGCTTCTTCCTCTCCCACTCCCCCTGCTTGTGTTCCCTCTCTCGCTGGCTGTCTCTATCTCTGTTGAATAAATAAAAATAAAAAAAAATCTTTAAAAAAAAAAATTTAAGAATCGAAAACTTGTCTAAAGGAAATTGAGGTATGCCTGTCATTTAAGTTAACTTGCATTATGATTCCCATAGCATATTCTCTTCCATTTGCTGCCCAAAAAGAAAAAACAAACAAAAAACCCAAATGTCAATACTGATTGCAAATGGAGTATGCTAAGCGAGCATTTTCACATTTGGTAACTTCTTTTTGACTCTTCACAAATCTGAATCCAGCCATCTAAAAAAATTTTTTTTTTCTTGGAAAGAATTTCAGAGAAAAGTACAGTTTTTGTCTAAGGATGGTAATTATTTATTCCCTGCGGATCCTGTGGGTTTTTACTCATGGTGCCTTTCCCTCCTGAGCTAGGTTATTGTTTCATTGTGAACTTATTCTCCTTGGAAAATTCTTGCTGGGACTTCTTTGAGGCCTAGGATGAGAGTGCATTTCTTCAAGAGGACAAGCATTTGCTTCTGCCAGGTGTCTGGTTTGGGACCAATTTAAATTTGTCATATCAGGGCATTGTGGATCATGCAGATGATATGAATTTAGGTTTGCAAACCCAGAGAGCACAGCTTGTGATTAGAACTCTTCAGGGATAGTTCCTTTCCGCTCCACTCAGAGCCATAGTAGACTTCTGCCATGGTGGGGATGAAGGTGATCCTGGGGTAGGTTTATTTCTAACTTTCTCTTACCCTAAGGTTATAGTTCTTTCAGTTCCCAGATTTATGAGAACAAAGCTCCTATGAGAATCCTCACCTTGGGGCTTTGACTTCTGTCTCATAGTCCCCATTTAGTATTATAAAATAAAGATCAAATTACTCAGATTTCAGACAAAATTCCCAGAATGCTTTTGTACCCTAAGTTCTGACTTTTAACTGGATCTTGGATAGGCAATTCTTTACTAAACTGTCAGATCTATTTTATCGAAAACTCTAGTTGATTTTAGGAGGATTAGTTTGAATAACCTAGCATACTATAATTCTGGAGATGGAAGTGCACATAATTCTTTATTAAATAATATCATGATAATTGCACACAGACAGAAAGCCATATATTATATACACACTGAAGAACACATATAACTTAGAGTGGATGTTTAGGAGACAAGGAGAAATGGTACACTAATGATGAAGTTTTATTTTTATTTATTTATTTTTAAAGATTTTATTTATCTGAGAGAGAGAGAGAGATCACAAGCAGGGGGGAGGCGTAGAGGGAGAAACAGGCTCCCCTCTGAGCAGAGAGCCCAATGGGGGACTTGATTCCAGGACTCTGGGATCATGACCTCAGCAGAAGGCAAACGCTTAACCGACTGAGCCACCCAGGCACCCTGATGAAGTGTTTTAAATTTTTTTGTCTATTACTTACTGACACAGATATATTACAATCGTGCTGTAACACTGCAGCTTTATTTTTCCTCCTTGAAGTTTTTCACACTTTTTATTTTATATATTTGAACCAAATTATTAGATGTACACAGATTTATTCTGTACATTTTCCTACTGAATTGATCTTTTGTTATTTTGATGTATCCTTTAAAACGCCAGCAAGGCCTTCTCCTTAGTGACTTATTCTTCATTTCTGATATTAATAAAGCTATACCAGATTTTTCCATTCTTCAACTTGCAGCCTTTTCTGTTTTCCTAGGTTTTAGATATGTTCACTTATAAATCGCATATAGCTGTGTTTTAATTTTATCCAGTATGAAAGCATTGCCTTTTAATTTTAGTATTTTGCTTTATCTTTTAATTTTTATTTATTTTTTGTTTCAAGTTTTTATTTAAATTCTAGTTAGTTAACATAGGGTAATATTGGTTTCAGGACTTACATATAACACCCAGTGCTCATCACGACAAGCGCTCTCCTTAATACCCATCACCCATCTGGCCCAACCCCCACCCACCTTCCCTCCATCAACTCTCAGTTTGTTCTCTATAGTTAAGAGTCCCTCTCTTTTATTTTTGTTTCCCTTCCCTCATGTTCATCTGTTTTATTTCTTAAATTCCACATATGAGTGAAATCATATGGTATTTGTCTTTCTCTGACACGTTTCGCTTAGCATCATACACTCTAGCTCCAACCGCAACACTGCAAATGGCAAGATTTCCTTCTTTCTTATGGCTGAGTAATATTCCATTATATATATATATACCACATTTTCTTTATGCATTCATCTATCAGTGGACACATGGGCTGCTTCCATAATTTGGCTATTGTAGATAATGCTGCTATAAACCTCAGGGTGCATGTGCCCCTTTGAATCAGTGTTTTTGTATTCTTTGGGTAAATACCTAGTAGTCCAATTGCTGGATTGTAGGGTAGTTCTATTTTTAACTTTTTGGGGAACTTCCATACTGTTTTCCAAAGTGGCTGCACCAGTTTGCATTCCTACCGATAGCATATGAGGGTTCCGCTTTCTCCACATCCTCACCAACAGCTGTTGTTTCCCGTGTTGTTAATTTTAGCTATTCTGACAGGTGTGAGATGCTATCTCATGATGGTTTGATTTGTATTTCCCAGATAACGATGATGTTGAGCATCTTTTCATGTGTCTGTTAGCCATCTGCATGTCTTCTTTGGAAAAATGCATGTTTTTGTCTTCTGCCCATTTCTTAAGCAGGTTACTTATTTTTTGAGTGTTGAATTTGATAAGTTCTTTATAGATTTTGCTCTGAATTAATGATATTGAGTGCTTTCTCTGTGTCCTGTATGGTCCTTATAATACTTTATCTACTTTTTGTCCTTGTTGCACTGTTGATTATTTTTAGTATTGCATTTTATGGAGTAGCTTCTTAGTTATATGTTCTTTTATTATTCTTTCAGTGACTACCAGGCATTCTTCCTTTATCAAAATATGATATTAAAATTTAATTTTACCCTTTTTCGAGAATACTGCAAGGACCTTGTAAACCTTACTCTCCATTTACCCCTTTTCTCTCTCTTTTTTTTTTAAGATTTTATTTATTTATCTGACAGAGATAGAGACAGCCAGCGAGAGAGGGAACACAAGCAGGGGGAGTGGGAGAGGAAGAAGCAGGCTCACAGCAGAGGAGCCTGATGTGGGGCTCGATCCCATAACGCCGGGATCACGCCCTGAGCCGAAGGCAGACGCTTACCTGCTGTGCCACCCAGGCACCCCTTACCCCTTTTCTTATATT
Organism: Ailuropoda melanoleuca; assembly: GCF_002007445.2. Taxonomy (NCBI): domain Eukaryota; kingdom Metazoa; phylum Chordata; class Mammalia; order Carnivora; family Ursidae; genus Ailuropoda; species Ailuropoda melanoleuca. Next base: position 77,906,988 of record NC_048230.1, on the reverse strand, counting down.
TGCAATATTTTCACATTTTAATTCTTTATATATTCTATAAAGCTTTGTTATTATTTTATAATATTGTTAATATTCATTTAGATTTACCCAGATTTTTATCTTTTCCATTGCTCTTCATAATGTCCTATATTGTAAAACTCCCACCAAAGATTTTTTTTTTTTCTGGCTGAAGAGTACCATTTATTATTTCCTTTAGGGGAATCTGCTGGTGAGAATTCATTTTAAAAAGAGTTTGAGCAAAAAATGTCCCCATTTCACTTTCATTTTTGAAAGATGCTTTCTGGATACATAACTTTAACATTGTAGTTATTTTTTTCAACACATGCAATATGTCATTCTGGTTTTGTCTGGTTTCTATTTTTCTATTGAGAAGTGAGATTTTCATCTAATCGTTGTCCCTTTGAAGGTAATTTGTCTTTTTTCTCTAGGTTATTTTGATATTTACTAATTATCTTGTAATTGTCAGTTTTTCTATGATGGGTCTATGTGTTTTCCTTCTTAAATATCCTACTCAGTGTTCATTCTGATTCTTAAATTCGTAACTTCATCTCTTTCAACAATATTATAAAATTCTCAGCCATTACTTCCTCTTACATTGTTTCTACTCATTTTCTTCTTTTTCACCAATTCTAACTAGTTAGCTTTTCTCATGATATCCCCTATATCTTTTAATCTTCTGTATTTTGCATCCTTTTGTCTCTCTGTGATTCCTTCTGTATAATTTTTCTGACTTGTACATTTTACTATTTCTGTCTTCATGTGTGTCTATTATCTTACTTACTTAGTTCTTCTTTTTGGTTATTGTATTTTTAAGTTCTAGACTTTTTATTTGGTTTTCTTTAAAGTTCAAATTCTTACTTGAAATTTTTATTTTATCTTTATACTATTCAACATAATAAGCATTGTTCTTTTAAAGTTTGTGCCTGATAACTGCAAAATCTGAAGCCTCTGTGGGTCTTTTTCTTTTGTGTGTTGTCTTTCTTCCATGTTGGCTTATCTCTTCATGTGATTAACTTTTTATTGTGAGATTTATTTCCAAACTGGTTTTCAAAATAATTTGAGACCTCAGATGATAGACGATGTTAGCTCCCTAGAAGGAACTGAAATTGAGTTTTGTTTTTGTTGTTGTTGATTTCCTGCTAGGTCCCTAAGAACATTAGTCACAAGGATTACCTTAATCAGATTTCAGAGACTAAGATTACTTGAAACTGAGCTTCAGTGATTATGAGGAACTATTATCTCTAGCCTCTGAGGTTCCAAACATTTGGAATTTTATTAGTCAAGGCTCAATGAGGAAAGCAAAACTACTATGAGTAATGCGTTAAGAGAGTTATTAAAGGAATTTGACCTTACACATTTGTGGGAGAAGTTAAAGAACTGAAAGGCTGAAAGGAATAATTGGAAGACCACAGAATCACCAACCATTCCATCTGATGAGCCAAGCGCATCCAGACAGCAACTGGTATCATGAAAGGGAAGCTGGTTGATAAGGCTACAAGAAATTCTTGCTTTTGTCAATCTGAAGGCAAGAGTTTGGTGATGCACCTGGAATGGTTGTCAGTTAATAAGAATTATATAAGTGAAGAAGAACTGATTGTTGAGTAGAAGAGATTGAGGGTAAGCTGGACTTTTTTTTTTTTATGATTTATTTATTTTATTATTTATTTTTTTTATTTTTTATTTTTTGTAAGCTGGACTTTTAAACATCTTTGCATCTCTCAGCCCACTAATCATGATAATCTTCACAGAGTAATGGTTGAAGCTTTGCTTCCATCTCCCTAATCTCTTGCAAGTTCCCTTTTTTTGGGTCAACTCCAAGCAGTACCAAACAGAAAAAGATATTTTGGGATATAAAGTTTCCCCCTTAACAGAGTTGATAATAGAACTTTCCAGCACAAGTTTCCAACACAAATGAGGGATGTTCAGGATTTTCTATTCTTGAAACTCAGTAATGTTACCAGTGTGTGTCTTTTAGTTTCCCTATTAATTTCTTAGTGGTCCTTTTTGGCTAAAGTATTGATGTCTTCTTAATGTTATGGAATTTTTTTCTAAGATATGTGTTATTATTTCATGTCATTTGGAAGAACATTTTCCATGGGTCTCTCACTTTTCTATACATTTTGTGAACAGAAACACTAACTGCCATTTGCTTCATGCTATCATTTACAAATATTACATAACAAACTCAAAATATACAATGTCTCCATTCAGAACAAAGAGTGAGTTTGCATACAGCTTAGAAAGGCAGGAAAATGTCTTTCCAGCATAAGAGACCTTCATACTTACTGCCCTTATAAAAGATATGGGTTACTTAACCTCACGTTCTTCATTAGTAGGCATCCATCTGGGCCCACACATGTCACCCTGTAGGATTTGTGAGAAAAGAGAAATGATGTAAATATTCTGATGCTCCTGTTGCTTGCTGTGCCATGAGTATCAAAGGCTTTTATCTCTGGCCCAGGAGACTTGTGTCTTCTGCCAGCATCCATAAAACCATGGCAGGCTAACTTCTTAGCTTTAAAGTAGGGTAAAATCCAAAGTTCACAGTTTCTAGCACTGCCATTCTCTGTTTTATTTTTCTGCTATTTTGTTTGTTTCTTGAATTCCTATTAGATGTTGTATTTGGTATGCACACCTTCCAATTCTATAAAGCTTTTTCTCCTATTTGCCAGTGATTCATCTTGTCGCCCTTCATTTTATGAGACTTAACTGACTTATTCTTCTAAATTACTAATATCTTCTGATGTTGTCCCTTATATTATTTAACCTTTTGATTAAATACACTAGCAACTTAAATCTTCCCCCAAATCCTCTTGTTTTATTTGTTCTCTTTTATAAAGTAACATTTATTCAGGCTCTGATTGACTTCTTTACCAAGAACAATGCCCAAGCTCAGAGACCATCCCAGATAGATCTTGAATTTTTAAAGGACATAGTACTTGGGAGTTGAGTCTCTCTAACTTGGAAATAAGAGATTAGTGGCAGTAACTCTGAATATATGGGGAGTGACATGAAATCAAAGACTGCTGAGAATTATAACCTGATACTACTATACTGATACTACCTTTTTTGTTGTTTTCAAGGATTTTTACATATTTACTGATTCAAAATAATCCAGTTTTATTTTACTAAGAATTTTAGAGAAGAAAGAAAAGTGCTCACTCCACAATTCTTAATACCAAGTTACTAGAAAACTTTTTCACTAATTTGTTTTGTAACAAATATGGTTTATTGAAATACAAAGAGAAAAAAAATGTCTTCAAAATAAACGAGTCCTAAACTAGTGGTTCTTGATCTCTCTCCCTCTTTCTCCTATGCATTTGTTTTACACATGGTCAGCACAGTTTAAGATTGGTATTGACGAATGTGGATGGCATGGACTTTGTATTAATAATGTGGCCTACTCTATTTCTTTGAGTGTAATAAAGTTTGTTTTTCTAATAAGAAGAAAAAGGAGAGAATTAGCAAACTAACCCAATTTTAAACTACTGCTGAGGCTCTCAGTCTCTGTTTTGTCTTCAATCACTTCAGCAGACATATGAGCATGGTCTGACAAACTAGGGAACTCTCTGTGCATTTAGCAGGAATATACTTCAGTTTATGATCCACATGGAACTGCAATGGCCAGCCATAATTATCCGAGTGGTTTCATAACTTGTCTACTGTTTTGGAATCAGCTGTACCTCATTTCTATGCTATTTGGTCCACTCCAAGAAAAAGTTCCCTTGGTAGGAATCCTACAAATGGATCTTTTTATTTTAATTTTTTACCTTTCTCTAATAGTTCAGTCAGGTTTTACTAGACCAGACAAGCAGGAGATGAGTTTTCCATAACCCTTTATTCTTGGCAGGAAAGCCCTGGGCTTGGTTACATTTCTGTCTTTTGGTGCTAATTCTGTAGCTTCTGGTTATTTATTTATTTATTTATTTTATTTTATTTCAACTGGATGAATTCCTTCAGTGTCAGGTCCATGAACACAGTGAGCTAATGGAGCTCCCTCAAATATGACCAGGACACAGATACGTCGCTTGCTTGGTGCATTGCTTCCAAAATATCCATGTCCAAGCTTTCATGTTCTCCCAGGTGTAAGTCACTGTGAGGAAACCTATCATCCATATTTTCAGATTGTCTTTTAATTCATTTTTGCCCAAATGGACTTAACATTCAGTGGACCTGCTGGAAATCCAATGTTAGAGGCTAAAATTATAGGCTTTAGAGCCAGAGCTCCTGGAATTGAACCCTGACTCTACTATCTACTAGCAAAGTGATGCTGGGGAAAATATTTAATATTTTCAAAACACTTAATGATTCAAAAGTTTTATCTCTTCCTAACTCTTATCAATAAAAATCTAAATACCTTAGTCTGGCTTTCAAAACCCTCTGAAATATGACTCCATCAGATAATTCCTCACCAAAAGTTGGGTTCCTTCCCATATTATAAATTCCACTCAATTAAATCATCATTACTTCTAAAATGTTATTCCTCCTTCTTTCCAGCCAGCTAAACACTTCTCATCCTATATCCCAGTACAAATTCTACTTCCTCCAAAATTACTGGACCTTGTATTGACCATCCCTTTTCTCTAAGTTCTTGGAGTGTTTATAGTAAGTACTTCATTATGTTACCTAGTACAGATTTTTCAAAACATTCTTTTGTTTTCATTTTAATACATCTACTTAGACAGGAAAAAAGACTGATGTTTAAGTAAGTTAAGAAATATTTGATTAAATAACAGTTAAAATGTTGCTCAACTGTAAAGAGTGGCTGAAAACTTCCCTAATCTGGAGAAAGAAGCAGACATCCAGATCCAGGAGGCACAGAAAACTCCCATCAAAATCAACAAAAGCAAACCCACACCAAGACATATTATAATCAAATATGCAGAATATGGTGATGAAGAAAAGAAATCTTAAAAACAGCAAGACAGAGGTGCCTGCAGGGCTCAGTCAGTTAAGCATCTGCTTTTTGCTCAGGTCATGATCTCTGGGTCCTAGGATCAAGCCCTGCATTGCGCTTCCTGCTCAGCTGGGAGCTTACTTTTCCCTCTGCCTGTCGCTCCCCCTGCATGTGCTCTCTCTCTCCCTCTGACAAATAAATAAATAAAATCTTAAAAAAAAAAAAAAGCAGTAAGACAAAAGAAGATACTAACTTACTTACAAGGGAAAACCCATAAGTCTAGCAGGAGATTTTTTCAACAGAAACTTTGCAAGCCAGAAAGGAGTGGCATGATATATTCAAAGTGCAGAATGGGAAAATTCTGCAGCCAAGAATACCCTATCCAGCAAGGTTATCATTCAGAATAGAGGGAGAGATAAAGAGTTTCCAGACAAATAAAAATTAAAGGAGTTCATTACAACTAAATCAGCTCTGCAAGAAATATTAAAGGGGACTTTTTGAATGGCAAGGAGAGACTATAAGTAGACAGTATAAAGGTAGAAAACACAAAAGCAGTAAAAATGAATATTTCTGTAAAAATCAGTTAAGGAACTCATAAAAAATACAATAACATATACCTAAAATGTAGGAAGGAGAGGAAAAAAGAATGGGTTCAAACTTAAATGACCATCAACTCAACATAGACCATTATACGCAGAAGTTAAATACAAACCTAATAGTAACTATATATAAAAAACCACTAATAAACATGCAAAGAAAAAAGAGAAAGAAATAAAAATATATCACTAAAGAAAGTCAGCAAAACAAGACAGAGAGAAAGATAAGAAAGGACCAGAGAAAGTCTTCAAAAACAACTAGAAAACAAATTATAAAATGGCAATAAATACATATCTATCAATAATTACTTTGAATGTAAATGGACTAAATGTTCCAATCAAAAGACACAGGGTGAGGGAATGGATAAAAAAACAAGACCCATCTATATGCTGCCTATAAGAGACTCATTTTAGACCTAAAGACACCTGCAGATTGAAAGTGAGGGGATGCAGAAACATCTATCATGCAAACAGATACCAAAAGAAAGCCAGAGTTGAAACACTTACCAGACAAAATTCACCTGAAAACAAACACTGTAGCAAGAGACAAAGGACACTATATAACAATAAAAGGAACAATCCAACAAGAAGGTATAACAATTGTAAATATTTATGTACCCAAGTATGTAAAACAGTTAATAACAAACATAAAGGAACTAATCAATATTAATACAACGTTAGGGGACTTTAACACCCCAATTACATCAGTGGAGAGACCATCTAAAAAGAAAATCAACAAGGAAACAATGGCTTTGAATGACACACTGGATCAGATGGATTTAACAGATATATTCAGAACATTCCATCCCAAAACAGCAGAATACACATTGTTTTCAAGTGCACATAGAACATTCTCTAGAACAGATCACATATTAGCCCACAAAACCAGCCGCGACAAATTCAAGAAGATCAAAATCATACCATGCATTTTTTTCTGACCAAAATGCTATGAAACTAGAAGTCAACCATAAGAAAAAATCTGGAAAGATTACACAAATACATAGAGGTTAAATAACATGCTACTAAGCAATGAATGGATCAACCAGGAAATCAAAGAAGAAATTAAAAAGTACATGGAAACAAATTAAAATGAAAGCACAACAGTCCAAAACCTTTGGGATGAAGCAAAAGCAGTCCTAAGAGGGAAGTTTATAGTAATATAGGCTTACCTCAAGAAGCAAGAAAAATCTCAAATGAACAACTTAACTTTGCACCTAAAGGTGCTAGAAAAAGAACAATAAACAAAACATAAAAACAGCAGAATGAAGGAAATAATGAAGATTAGAGCAGAAATAAATGATATAGAAACTAAAAAACAAAACAAAAAACAGATCAATGAAACCTAGAAGCTGGTTCTTTAAAAAAATCAATAAAATGGATAAACTTCTAGCTAGACCTATCAAGAAAAAAAAGAGAAAAGACTTAAATAAATAAAATTACAAATGAGAGAGGAGAAATAACCAACACCACAGAAATACAAACAATTTTAAGAGACTATTATGAAAACTATATGCCAACAAATTGGACGACATAATATATATATTATACATATATATATTTATATATATTATATATTTATATATATTTAAAAATGGAATATATTGGAGATATATATATATATATATAATGGAATATTATTCAGCCATAAAAAAGAATGAAATCTTGCTATTTGCAAGGACATAGATAGAGCTAGAGAGTATAATGCTAGCGAAATAAGTCAGTCAAAGAGAGACAAATACCATATGATTTCACTCATCTGTGGACTTTAAGAAACAAATGAGCAAAGGGAAGAAAACAGAGAGACAGACTCTTAATTACAGAGAACAAACTGATGGTTACAAGAGGGGAGGTGGTGGAGGGGATGGCTTAAATAGGTGATGGGGATTAAGGATGCACTTGTGGTGAGTACCAGGTGACGTATGGAATTCTTGAATCACTGTATGGTACGCCTGAAGCTAAAATAACACTGGAATTAAAATGAAACATGGCAGTTTTACATTTTTTGTTGGAATGTACAGTCAAAGAAATGTCATCTAAAAGAAATGTTTGTGTTAGCCAAAAAAAGACCATGAATTAAATGTTGCTTATCCATATCCTCCACAAACATGAGCATGAAGAAAATAATCAATGAAGGTGTAAGATTTGGTGGTCTCTGAAAACGTTTCCATTTAGTAACTCTACTGGTGTCTTTGTCTCCAAATATGACCTTTGTGTATTTAGAATCTACCACGGACTTCCCATCAGCCTTCAAAAAAAAAAAGAAAAAAGAAAAGAAAAATCCCCGAATTTTATGCCATGGCTTAGAAGACACTGTTGATTTGTTCAACCTATTTCTTGACCTTATCTGACCTTCTATCACCCTCCCTTTTTGTAACTGTAATTTAGTCATAATGACCTTTCTAGTCCTCAGAACCTGTCAACTTGGAACCTTTGTAGATCATTCTACCTGGAAAGATCGCTCTTCTTAAGATTGCTTCTTCCTTATCTTCAGGTCTGTTGAAAATTTAGACTTCCAGGTTTCCCTTAGAAAATCTGATTCAGGGGTGCCTAGGTTGCTCAGTTGGTTAAGTGTCTGCCTTCGGCTCAGGTCATGATCCCAGAGTCCTGGGATCGAGCCCTGCATCGGGCTCCTTACTCAGTAGGGAGTCTGCTTAGGCTCTGCCTTCCACTCCCCCTGCTTCTACTCACTCTCTCTCTCTCTCTGTCAAATAAATACATAAAATCTTAAAAAAAAGAAAAAAGAAAAAAAAAAGAAATCCTGATTCATTAGTCTGAAGTGAGACACAGAAATTTTCATCGTAATAAGAACCTGGGCAATACTTATGCAGACGGTTCATGTATACACATTGAGGAGCCCTAATTTCAAATGCTTTTTAAAAAAATATTTTATTTATTTATTTTAGAGAGAGAGAGACAGCACAAGCAGGAGCAGCAAAGGGAGAGGAGAGTTTGATCCCAGGACTCTGAGATCCTCACCCGAACCAAAAGTAAAAGTTGGACGCTCAACTGGCTGACACCCAGGTGACCCCTACTTTTAAATTCTTAAATGGCGCAACTGTAGTTCTTACAAGTGCGGAGGAGACTTTCTCCATATGCATGGGAATAAGTCCTGGGGAAGATTTTGTCACTGAGGACTCAGCTTTAGCTTGAAAGAAGTAACAAACCCACTAGAAAATCCCGCCTAATCGCCAGTCCCACCCCTGCACCTTTGTGACTTCTATGTCTTCAATGAAAGATACCTAACTTTTTGTGTTGATCAATATCTCTTCTCTTCCTACCAAAGCTAAGCTGTCATTCTCTGAAGGTTTCTCAAACCGTATTTGACGCACCTTTGGATTTAAGGAAAGTAGTTCTTTTTACCACATTGAGTGCTGGCCTACTCATTCTCTGTTGCTTCAATTTCCATTCTTCACTTGTTACTGTTACTGCATATCCCTTCTTCAACAAAGCCTCTTGTATTTCTCCCAGGCCAAAATAGAAATATCCTTATTTGTTTGCTCATAGTACTTTATTCAGATCTCTATCACAATTTAATATCTCTATTAAAAAACTTAATTCAAAATTGATTTTTTAAAAAGATTTTATTTATTTATTTGAGAGAGAGTGAGCGTGTGCCCACAAGCGGGGTAGAGGGCAGAGGGAGAGGGCAAAGCAGACTTCCCCCTGAGCGGGGAGCCTGAGGAAGAGCTCGATCCCAGACTCCGAGATCATGACGTGAGCCAAAGGCAGATGCTTAACCGACTGAACCACCTAGGTGCCCTTCAAAATTGATTTTTAATTGAAATCCAAATTGTAGTAAGGACTTCCACGTAAGCTCTAACAGAGATCCTCCTATCCATCTTTATTCATTTGCCCTCATTTATAGATACTTCGTCATAGCTCAGAACTCTACCTAATATTATAATGTGTTTTATTCTTTTGTTCACAGTCTTTCTCTCTTCATATAGTGTAAACTCCATGTGGGGAGGGACTTTATCCATTGTTTTCTGCTATCTCCCAGAATAGCACCTAGAATATATAATATAGGCTCAATAAATATTAGGTTAATAAATATTTTTAGCTCCTTGTTTTATAATTTTTCCATTTATATGTATTTTTTCTTCCAAAGCATTGTAGATTCTATTAGCATAACATAGTTCCTGGTGTGTGAAAAGTATGGAATAAATGTTTACTGAATAATTAAATGTTTTCTTTTTTTTACTTTTTTATATATTTCATACAACAGTTAAAGTAATATATTCATTTTGTGTTATGTTTCTTTGATAAAAGCTAAATTTTCAACAGTTCTGATTTGGTTGAGATGAGGCAGGTGTGTCAGAGGATGTTTTGATCACTGTCGACAGACAGACGTGACCAATGTGATGGCCTGGGTGAAGCTAGGTAATCCATTTTTCCTTTCCAGGTAATTGGGTACAAAATAAACACCTGCTTAATGGCAACACAGTGGTGAAAAAAAGACCTGAAGATATTCACCTCAACTACAGAGGGCTTTTGAGTTCTAGGGAAAATTCTAAATTCAAGATTATCTTCACACTACCAGACCAAACCAAATAAAATGTGGATTTAAAAAGAGCATCAAATAGAAATATGTTCATATCTGGCTGGTATGCCTTATAGTTAAGCTTTTTTGGCTCCTACACTGTTTTCAAGCTGACCTGTGTTAACAAGGCCCCCTGCACTAGAGATACTAAAGAGAGAGGGAAATGAGGTATGGACGCACCCCCACTTTGGTCTAGCCTTCACTTCAAAACCAGGAGAGGTGCAAGTACAGAGAATCCTGGGACTCTGCCCTGGTTTTCCATCATGACTGATGTGGATGATAAAGAAGGGTAATTGAAGCTTGAGGAGAAATCAGAAATTTGTAAACACATGAAACTGGGCGGGATTATTAAGGATCTCCTTAACTGCTTCCCCGCCTGTGCTGTTTCTGTGCTGATAAACATACAGACATCATCAAAGCACTTCCCATGCCCCAGTCCCTCAGGTTGAAATCCCAAGCCTTGCACTCTTCATGCTAGGACAAAGCCAGCTGGGTTCTCTCTAGGTAAGCAGTAGCCACTGGTGAGTCCACCTCTCTGAGAGGATGTAGTGAAGCCGCTAACACGCCATTGTAGTGGCCTTAGCACTGGGTACACCTCTTCTCTTCTTTTCCCAGCTCAGACCCTGCAACCAGAGTCAACGAATGTATGTATTTCACTTCTTACTGTGAGACTGTGAGCCTTAATTAATTACTAATGACAACCCTGGTTTCCTGGTTTTTAAATTCAGTTTGTTCTAAGAATTACATAAAAGAAATAAAAAAGAATGAGTATAACACCTAACTGGCTTCTTCTTTTTTTTTCTTTTTTTACATCTATATTATTATTTCCCTTATTGTGAAACTGTCCCTATCAGTTGCTTGTTTAATCTTTTTTTTTCTTTTCAGACAATTATGTCATCATATATGCAAGTGTGGATGAAAAATTGTGTAAATCTAAACCTATTTCATTTCTTACAAGCTTACATCTCTCTCTCTCTCTCTCTCTCTCTCACACACACACACACACTTTTTTTTTTTTAAAGATTTTATTTATTTATTTGACAGAGATAGAGACAGGCAGCGAGAGAGGGAACACAAGCAGGGGGAGTGGGAGAGGAAGAAGCAGGCTCATAGCAGAGGAGCCTGATGTGGGGCTCGATCCCCTAATGCCAGGATCACGCCCTGAGCCGAAGGCAGACGTTTAACCGCTGTGCCACCCAGGCGCCCCCCCCCCACTTTTCCCCCCCTTTTTTTCTTTTTTACAAATTCAAGAGAGTCCATTGCCAATACTCTTTTTCTCACTTACTATCCCACATAATGCAGTGGCCTTCTAAAAATGAATTCAGTCTGGCAGAATGAACGCACATCCAAATGTACCTTCTTAGTTCCCAGATATTCCCACTAAGTAAATTTCTCAATTGGTAAATTAAGATTTTCAAAGCTGTGAAAAGAAACTTGAGACTTTTGATTGCGCATTTTGGTACATGTGAAAACAATTTTTTACTGCTACTGTCATCAAAATCATGAAAGGTTTTGGAGTGTGTCTGGGATGGAAACCATTCTTACCCTAGGGAGGAAGTACAGAGTGTACTTTATGTAAAGTCTATTGCTTCGATTCTTATGCTTTGCTTTCTGCCAGAAAATGAGGTAGTTTGCCATGGAGAAGGGACTGTCTAAATGTGGCAGATGCACTAGGCTCAGTAAAACATGACTGTATCTAATCTAAGCTTCAAACAGTTGAGAACCCATCTCCTAGAAGAAATAATTAACAGTGTTAAAATTCAAGAGCATTTGCACTCGATTCTAAGATTTTTCTCATTCTCTTTCGTTACATTTCAATTCTCTAGCGGCATGACAGGTAATTTATATCACATGTCCACCAACAACTGTATGAATCTCTGCAGTGCCCTCTGGCCAGTATTCAATGCTAAATAATGATGCAATATATATCATGATTTCAATTTTGTGATCTCACAGAATGAACACCTGTTTAGTGAGAGAACTGAAAAACTAGCCTATTAAATATTTTGTTTGCTTGTTTTTTCTGAAACAGCTTGGTGGCTTCATGGAGTATGAGAAAGAAAAAAAATTGCAGAATTTCTCAAGTGCTCATCCATCTAATTTATATGTGAAAATACTAATTCTTGAATAATCTTTAAATAATAACAAAGTACACAGAAGAACTCCTGGCTGGGTATAGTACCCCCATGATGTCAACACATCAGCAAATTACCCTTTGCATGCACTTTATAAGTCACATGATCCTTGTTTAATAACTCTTGTCTATTGGATTCTTAACTCCAGAGATTTCAGAAGGGAATATTTCTAGTTAAAAATAGCTCAGTAACTTATGGATTTCTCTATTTAGCCTGGAAGAAGTTGTTCTGATTTATTTAAATCAATGACAGAATTAACATCGAGTGTTTTGTACACTTAACAAACGAAGCAGAAAAGTTGGTATTCTTTCTGGCAATTTTTTTATAACGATGATCTTGTTTATGAGCTTTACTCTTTCAGTGAATTAAGACTCTCTGGGTACGTGGGCGACCCCATCTTGCCCAAGATTTTACTTGGCCATCAGTCCTCTAGCACTTTGGTTGCGGGAAGATTCTTCCCTGTGATGGAAACCAAGTGCTCCAGATCAATGAAAACACCCTTTCTAGTACAGCTTGGCCACCACGCCTCTGTTATGCTAAGGATCAGTGGAATCTAACCCACTGTTTCTCAATCTCAGGAGAGTCATATTGCCAAACAGTTGAAATGTGTAAGGAACGGCTGTGGAGAAGAAAAGAATGGAGTGGCTGTTTAGTCAAACAGTGAGTCTTAGGTGACAATTCCTGTTGGGCTCCTAAAAGCTGTTTCTCTCTGGTCTTGTTATTCACCGTGAATGTGGGTCACGGAAGCAATGGCATCTTCTATTCACACAGCTTGAAGTCAAAGTCCAGCTCCTTGTTTGTCTTCCATATAAACAGGACACATTGCTTTCTCTGCCTGGTGTAACTTCATTGAAATATTATATTCTGTCAGGAAAAGGTCTCTTATTTTTTCTTCCTATTCATTCAGCAAGCACTTCACCTCAGGCACCATCTGGTGGGTAATAGGTACTATAAGGGGAAATGAAATAAGCAGTAAAAATGGCGTATATCTATTGAGAGTTTATTATGGGCCAGGCACTTTCTAAACTCTTTACATGTATTAACTTATTTAGTATATCTATGAGGTGGGCATATTATTGTACCAATTTTATAGATGAGAAAAGTCATTCACAGAGGGGGTCAGCCAATAGTAGAGCTGACAGGTGAACCCTGATAAGCTAACATAGATCCTGCACTCTTTACTATAGAATGGTTGTTTGCTCTAATTCTAGGGGTTAAGAATCTATATTCTTGAGGCAGGAAAATAGTTATTAAAATCACACGAGCATTTTTTGATCTGCATGTAAGATTCAGTGAGCTGTACATTCATGATATGTGCACTTATGTCTTCGGTGCATGTTACGGGCTGGATGTTTGTGTCTCCCCAAAATTGATACTCTGGCATCCTAACCTCAAGTGTGATGGTATTAAGAGGTGGGAATTTGAAGAAGTAATTAGGTCAAAAGGGTGAAGCCCTCATGAATGGGATTAGTGCCCTTTTTTTTTTTTTAAGATTTTATTTATTTATGTGACAGAGACACAGCCAGCGAGAGAGGGAACACAGCAGGGGGAGTGGGAAAGGAAGAAGCAGGCTCTCAGCGGAGGAGCCTGATGTGGGATTTGATCCCGGAACTCCAGGATCACGCCCTGAGCCAAAGGCAGACGCTTAACGACTGTGCTACCCAGGCGCCCCAGGATTAGTGTCCTTTTAAAAGGGACCCCAAATAGCTCTCTCTTCCTCCTTCACCATGTGAAGGTACAAGGAGAGCTTAGCAGTCTGCAACCTACAGATAGGTTCTCACCAGAACCTAACCATGCAGACACCCTCATCTGGCATTTCCAGTCTCCAAAAATGTGAGAAATAAATGTCTGTTAATAAGCAGTACTATTACTGTGGCCTGAAATGATTAAAACTGTACACAATTTAAAGCTGAAAAATAATCACGAGTAAGGCTATGACAACATAGAACAACCTATGTGCATAAATGCTGGGGCAAAGCTTTAAAATGAAGGCTCTAAAAGCTATAATAAGGATGTCTGTGTGCATGTTCCTAATCAATGCTATCGCTTTTGAAACCAGACATGCTTGGAAATCTATCCATTAGTACATATGTTTCACTTTCAAATCCATGATGTCATTCTTGTTAAGAGGAGGCACAAGTAAGTTTACCTTAACCACATTGAGAAGCTAAATCAAGTTATGTGATTCAGGTTTTAAAATTTGTATGAATCCTCACTTTAATCTAGACCTGGGCATCCTTAAAGAGCTCTGTGCTCACACCTATCTTTAGGTCAGATCTTACAGTCGGAATTTCAGTCACTGAATTGGGGAACGTAAATGCAATGGGAGTAATTGAATAGCACAGTAGCAGGGGCCAAGTGGCAGCACTCACCCATCAAAGGCAAGATGGGCATGGTTACCATAACAGCACAAGAGAATCAAAGCAGCAATCAGAACAGTCTGACTCGTGCAGACCTATGGTCTGGCTCGTTAATCATGGTGTCCCTAAAAGTGAAATAGGTAGGAAGACTGTTAAATTCCTACTTGATCTGTATAAGCAAAAATGTTTTAGGTCAATGAACAGAAGTCTAACTTGAGTCATAAAAACAGAAAGTCACAGCTCCTCGATCTGTTCCCAGACTTGAGTCAGTTTATAGAACCAGAACCTCTTGAATGAAGGGGAAGCTGGGTCCCCTTGAGGAAGGATCCCAGTATACTGCCAAAATTTATCCTGTTAATCTTTCCCCCAGACTTCCCCAAAGGGACCTATGGCCTTTTACCAGGGCAACTGTCCATTGGCAAAAGACAAATCAAATCATCAGAATTTTCAGGGATTGCTGGATACTGGGTCTGAACTGATGCTAATTCCAGGACACCCAAAATATCACTGTGGGCCACCAGTCAGATTAGGGGTTTCTGGAGGTCAGATGATCAATGGAGTTTTAGCTGAAGTTTGTTTCACAATGGGCCCAGTGAGAACATGTCCTGTGGTTACTTCCCCAGTTCTGGAACGCACAACTGGAAGAGCCATACTTAGCAGCTGCCAGAATCACCACATGGTTCCCTGACCTGTGGAGTGAGGGCTATTATGGGAAAGGCCAAGTGAAAACTACTAGAACTACCTCTAACTAGGAAAAGAGCAAAACAAAAACAATACTGCATTCTTGGAGGGACTGCAGAGATTACTGCCACCATCAGGGACTTGAAAGATGCAGGGGTAGTGATTCTCACCATGTCCCTTTTCAACTCACCTATTGTCTATGCAGAAGACAGCTGGATCTTGGAGAATGACAATGAATTGTTATAAGATTAACCAGGTGGTGACTACAATTTCAGGTGTTCCAGATGTGGTTACATTGTTTGAGCAAATTAACACATCCTCTGGCATGTGGTATGCAACTATTGATCAGCAAAATGCCTTTTTTCTCCATCCCTGTCTACAAGGGCCAGCAGAAGCAGTTTGCTTTCAACTGCCGAGGCCAGCAATACTCCCATCATTTTCCTATCTCAGAAGTACATCAATTCTCAAGATCTAGGCCATAATTTAGCTCAAAGAAATACTGATTGTCTTTTCCTTCCACAAGAAATCACACTGATCCATTGACCTAGTGAGCAGGAAGTAGCAACTATTCTCGATTTATTGGTAATACATCTGCATATCAAAGGGTGGGAAATAAATATGACAAAAATTCATAGGCTTTCTACATCAGTGAAATTTCTAGGGGTCCAGTGCTGTGGGGCATGTCAAGATATGCCTTCTAAGGGAAAGAACAGTTGTTGCATCTGGCTTCTCCTACAACCAAGAAAGAGGCACAATGTCTAGGGGGTTGCTTTGCTTTTTGGAGGACACTTAATTCCTCACTTGGGCATTTTACTCCAACCAATTTACTGAGTGACCCAAAAAGCTGCTAGTTTTAAGTGGGGCCCAGAACAAGAGAATGCTTTTAATAGGTTCAAGCTACCAGGCACACTGTTCTGACACTTGGGACATATCGTCCCACAGCTTCAACGGCATTAGATGTGTCAGTAGAATAGGGGTGCTGTTTGGAGCCTTTGGCAGGCCCCTACAGGTGAATCACAGCAAAAGTCTTTAGGTGGTTGGAGCAAAGCATTACCATCTTCTGCAGATAGATACTCTCCTTTTGAGAAAAGCTCTTGGCCTGCTACATGGCCTTAATGGAGACTCAATCGTTGACCATGGGTCAAGTTTCCATGCACCCTGTGCTGTCTATAAAGAACTGGGTGTTATTTGACCGAGCAGCACAGCAGCACCATATCATCAAACGGAGGTGGTATATAGCAAATGGTGCCAGAGTGGGCCCTTAAGGTACACATAAGTTATATGAAGAAGTGGCCCAAATGCCCTAGTTCCCACTGTTCTTGCACTAACTTCTCTCTCCCAGACTGCACGTATGGCTTCATGGGAAATTCTCTAAGGTCATTTGACAGAGTAAGAGCAGACTTGAGCCTGGTTTACAGACAGTTATGCTTGAAATGCAGGCAACACTGCAAAGTGGACAACTATAGCACTACAGTCCCTTCCTGGGGCATCCCTGATGGACAGATGTGAAGGGAGGAGCTCCCAGTGAGCAGAACTATAGCAGTGAACCTTATTAGTCACTCTTCTTGGAAGGAGAAATGGTCAGATGTGTGATTATATACAAATTCATGGGTTGTGGCCAATGGTTTGGCATGGTCAGGGATCTGGAAGGAACATGATTAGAAAATTGGTTATAAGGAAATATGGAGAAGAAGTATGTTGATAGTTCTCTCAGAATAGGAAAAAAATGAAGATATTTTTGTATGTGAATGCTCATCAAGAAGTGACCTCAACTAGGAGTATTTTAATAATCAAGTGAATAAAATTACTTGTGTGGCTACCAGTCAGCTTCTTTCCCCCGATACTCCTGTTACTGTCTGAAGAGTTCATGAACATAAAGGTGGTGGTGGCAGAGATGGAGATGATGCAAGGAATTAGCAGCATGAACTTCCACTCACCAAAGCCAACCTGGCTAGAGCCATTGCTGACTGCTCAATCTGCCAGCAGCAAAGCCCAATACTGAGTCCAGGATATGACACTATGGCATCATTTCCCAAGGTACTCAGCCAGCAACCCGGTGGCGAGTTGATTACACTGGACCACATCCATCATGGAAAGGATAGAATCTTGCTCTTACTGGAATATACTCTGGATGCAAATTTGCCTTCCCTACAAGCAATGTTTCTGCCATATGTAGATTTAGAGAACGCCTTACACACCATTATGGTATTCCACACAGCATTACGTCTTTTTTTTTAATTTATTTTTTTCTTAGCATTGCTTCTGATTAAGGAACTTCATAGCGAATAAAGTGTGGCAATGGGCCCATGCTCATAGAATTTACAGGCCTTACCACGTCTCTACCATCCTGAAGCAGGTGGCTTAATAAAATGGTGAAATGGCCCTTTGAAGACTCAAGTTCAGTGCCAGCTAGCTGGACTACAGCAAGGTTCTTCAGGTGCTGTGTATCTTCTGCCTCAGGATCCATCATATGATGCTGTTTCTCTGACAGCGAGAATTCACAGGTCCAAGAATCAGAGCTGAGCGACACTACTCACTATTACCCTCCATTGACCCACTAGTAAAATGTTTGCCTCCTATTGCCATGACCTTATGCTCTGCTGGCCTATAGGTCTTAGATCGAGAGGGAGAAGTGCGTCCACCAGCAGACACAAGAGTGATTCCATTGAACTCAAGATTAAGACTGCCATTTTGGGTGTCTCATGCTTCAGAACCAACAAGCAAGGAAAGGAATTACTGTGCTGGCTGGGTTAATTGATTTCTAATTACCAAGGGGAGATTGGATTACTTCTCTACACAAAGATAAGGATTATGTCTGAAATATAAGAAATCTCTTAATATGCCTATTAGTATTAATAACCCTGTGATTAAAGTCAGTGGAAAAGTGTGACACCTAATCCAGGCAGGACCACTAATAGTCCCAGACCTTTCTGAAATGAAAGTCTGGGTCCCCTGACTAGGTAAAGAACCAACTGAGATGTTTTCAGAAGAGAAAAGGAATACAGAGTGGGTAGTAGAAGACGGCAGTCATAAAAAAGTTACCAAGTAACTACAGAAATGAGGACTGCAGCTGTCATGAGTACTTCCCATTTATTTTCTTATGAATGTTTGGGTGAATATGAATATAAATATATTTTTATATATCTTTGTTTACTTTCCTCTTATTCCTTATAAAGTAACATAAGATGTACTGACTTTATATCATAGTATTCACATACTGTTAACTTTAAATGATAGTATTTAAGCCATGGGGTATCAAGAAGAAGAGTAAACATCACTCAAGAACTTTCTCTCCTTTTCCGGAGAAGGAGTTGGGGTATTTTCAGTTGTATGCAGCATAGTTGTATTATGTTAAGTGGAATTATGACCTTGTTATTATCTCTATTTGGAGATTAAGTATCATTTAAGGAGAGGCCCTTGGGTGCTCAGTAACAAAGGATGGACTCATGATGGTTAATTTTATTTGTCAACTTTACTTGGCTGTGGGAAGCTGAGATTTTGGTCAAACATTACTCTGGGTGTGCCTGTGAGGGTGTTTTTGGATGAGATTAATATTTAGATCTGTAGGCTGCTCTCCCTAATATGAGTGCCCTCATCTAATCAATTGGAAGCCCAAATAGAACAGAATGGTACCATTATAAGATGAAATTTCTCCTGCCTGACTACTCGAGCTGGAACATTGGTATTGTTTTTTCTGCCTTCAGACTCAAACTGAAACAACAGCCCGTGGGTGTGGAGCCTGTCAGCCTTCAGACTGGAACTTATACCATTGGCTCCCTTGTTCTCAGACCTTCAGACTTGGGCTGGAACTAAAACCATACCTTTGGCTCTTTCACGTCTCCAGCTTGCCAACTGCAGATGTTAGGACTTCTCAGTCTCTGTAACTGCATGAGCCAATTTCTTATAATAAATCTCTTCCTTCTAATAAAATCATATATAACTATAGTTACATATTAGTTATATATATGTGTATATACACACATATATATAACTTATTGGTTCTGTTCTCTGGAACAGAGAACCAGACTAATTCTCTAATACACTATTATTACCTTCATTACGGAGATGAGTCTGAGCAAATTTAAGTACCTTGAGCCACACTAAAACTAGTAAGTGGCCATGTTGGGATACATCCAGATCTGTCTGATCTGATGTCCATGCTCATATCCCCTGTGCTATACTTGAGTTCTGCTTATGAATCAGTGAAGATGAATAAAGACCCAAAGGAACCACCCTCCATATCTCCTACTGATGCTTCACTGCTTGTTTCCGAATTTTGTGTTTTAATTATTGTTGCTGTGTAATAATTATCCCAAAATTCAGTAGCATAAAATAGCAATTGCTTTATTTTGCTAATGATTTTATGGTTCATGAATTTAGGAAAGGCTTGACTAGGCTACTCTTTCACGGCATCTCTCATGTGGTTGAAGTGAGTTGTCCCCTAGGGCTGCTCATCTGAAAGCTCAACTGGATTGCACATTTAAGATGGCTCAGTTATATGACAGGCAGTTGACTTCGGCTACTGGCTTCGTGCTCAGCTAGACCATCAACCAGGACACCTCCCTGCGTCCTTTCCAACAGGGTCCTATCGGAGTAGTGAGGCGGCCATAAGAACTGGGTGGAGCCATAGCATCTTCTTTGGCTACTCTTACAAGCCATGGAGAATCACTTCCACTGTAGTCTGTTGGATGCAAATGCATCAGTGAGGTAGGGCCATATTCAAGAGGAGGAAACAAGGACCCCCCCTTTTGACACAAGGGTCAAAGAATTTGGGGGGGTGTTTTTAAAACATCATGCATTATGATCCTAGGAGTCAGTTATCTCTAAGAGATGATGGAATGCAAGAAAGTGGACTTTGAAATGAGGTCATACTTTGAACCTTCCTCCATCACTTTTTGTCTGTATAATAGAAAAAGAAGTTTGGTATCTAATTTGGAGCTAAAATTAGCACATATGCCTGGTATTCAATTAATGATAGAATAGTGTTTTCACACCTTCTTCACTTTGCTCACTGATTTCTATTCTTTATTTGTGCATAATTTAAAAACACATAGGATCTGACTGGCAGTTTGATTTCTCCTTTAAGGGACAGTAAAGGTAAATAGCAAACAAACTCAATCTATGTATTAAGCCAAAAAGGAAGCTCACTGTGGCCCAAAGAACAGGCATTACTAAGTCATGGTAGTATTATCTAGTATCTCTTTTCTGTCTCTCTCATGGCCCTGCTCTTTAACATCAGGCAAATACTTACAAAATATTTAAATAAGTGCAGTCTCAGAACTTGTCAGGCCAAATCAGATCCCTGGATGTTCTACTCTGGTGAAACTTACCTTTTCCTGAGTTTGAGTTACTGATCAAAAGTTTCATTGTATTGGGACCAAGAGGAGCCTGTTATTTAGAATTCAAACACACACACACACACACACACACAAAGTTTAAGCAAATGAACAAATCTAATTTGGAGAGCAAAAGCACGTAGAAGACAAAAGCCAGGGTCTCACATGGAGTAACCCAAATCCCC
Organism: Ailuropoda melanoleuca; assembly: GCF_002007445.2. Lineage (NCBI taxonomy): Eukaryota > Metazoa > Chordata > Mammalia > Carnivora > Ursidae > Ailuropoda > Ailuropoda melanoleuca. The sequence continues at coordinate 77,886,258 of NC_048230.1, read as the reverse complement.
CATGTGGAAGTCATTTAAGCTTAACTTTTTCACATGGTAGGGATGAAAACATTCTTCTGCTGTGGAGTTTCATAAAGCATGTCAGGCTTCTTTTTGCACTAGGCTTTTACACATCTGTCAATTGGAGAAGTTAACCTCTCTGCTGTTTTGATGAGAGAAAGATAAAAATCGAAGTCCTGGTGATTTTATAGGAGTGCTGGCTGCTTGTGTCTTTGGCTATCTCTTCCACTCCTTTGGTGTGAAGACATCCCCAATGCAAAACAGATGTGGTCCCCTTGGCATGGCCTGCTGAATACCACATTGCTTTTAGAGCTCTGGGGCTCACAAGGTGCCCTCATGGAGCTGGCCATGACCCAGAGCTAGTTTTTCTGTCCAGCAGCAAATATGGACAGACACCTGATGAGTTTTCAAGAGAGTCTCACAACCAGGTGTCTAACTGAGTAGACAACAGATAATCACACTTGATCCTCCGAGATTGGATGTCCTCTACTTTCCCCTCCAACCTCCCTGCCCTTTTTAAGTGTAAGTCACATTTAGCGTAGTGTTGACTCCTGTTTTCCACCCTTTTTTGGGTTAAGTCCAAGGGATATTTATCTTTGCATAATCAAAGTTTCAAGCTTTTAGTTAGCTGTTCTTTAGTTTAATGAACAATAACTATTTAGAAACTTTTCTCTGAGTGTGCCTTGGAGTATTTTCTAGGGCGAATGGAATTCTGCCTTGAAAACTGGAAAGCTCTTTTCTTCTCTCCATGTGGGGAGGGGATGGCGGAGTTGCCAACAGAGCAGCATATTTAAGCAAGCAAGTTTTTAGAATAATTTAGGACTTATTCAGTTTCCATTAAGAATATCTAATTATAAGTAATTACCCTATACTAATTTAATTCCATCCTCCTGAACTTTGTTAGAGCAACAAACTTAACCACATGCATTTTGTTAAGTGGACCCTTGCACTTTGGAGGAAAAAAAACTTAACAAGATTGATATGACTTGCATGGGAAAGAAGGGGATTAACAATAATTGAGCATTTTCTGCAGTATCCTCTCCCATTCCATTAGAGGTGAAATATAAGTAGGTGTTTTAAAAAATGAGTTCACAGTAAGGAATTTAAGGAGATTAGCTCTGTTTTAATAGATGGCCCTGCCGTTTTTAAAAATTAATGCCAGAAATAGGCAAACAATTTGTTTTAGTATTAGACTAAACTTTAAATGTGTTAGAAATTAAATTATTAAGGTCAAATGTTGACAACAGACTGAAATAATAAGAATTGATATTAATTTTCTTTTTCAGTATCCCGGAAGTATTTGAAGAGGTAAAGTGTTTTTTTCTGAATATGAAAAATGAGCTACATACTTTTAGAATGGTTATTCTTCAAACCACATTCAGCACATTTTTTTTTTAAAAAGCAAAGAGCCTCATTGTTTTTCTGCATATAAAAGTAATATACTTGCAATATTAAAATCCAAATGGAACAAATATATAAAGAAAATATAGAAATCACCAATACATTTATCACACAGATTTTATAACTATTAACATGTGGATATATTTATTTCCAAATTTTTTTCTATATATGATGATTATATTTATGTAGTTGTTATTAAGGCATAACATGATACAGAAAGTGAGCTCATAATCAGTAATCTAGGGACAGAAAATTTTTTAAACTCCAACAGTTCTCCCATAACTACCCCTCTACCAAGAGTAAATTCTCCAATTCCTAACACCATTTAGATTTTCCTGTTTCTGAATTTTATATAGATGGAATCATACATTATGTATTCTTTAATGTTGGCTTATTTTGTATAAGATTATGTTCATAAGATATATTCATATTGTTATTTGTCATTGTAATTGGCTTATTCTCATTGATATATAGATATAGATATATAAATATATATAAAATTGCATTATGTAAATGTACCACACTTTATTTAACAATATTGCCATTTGGTCGTTTCATGTTTGTGGCTCTAAAATTTTAGTGCATGCTTTATGGTGGAACTTACGGACATGTTTCTGTTTGGTATATACCTAGAAGGAGAATGGCTGGCTCATTTTAGGGGTGTGTATATATTAAATTTTTTTAATAAGCAGTCAATGAGTTTCCAAAATGACTATAATAATTTACACTTTTCCTGGCAATACATGAGAGTGCCAGCTACCCTACTTCCTTGCCAATACCTGATATCAAAGAATTGTTTTTAAATAAAGATGAAATTGGGCACCTGGGTGCCTCAGTCGGTTAAGCGTCTGCCTTTGGCTCAGGTCATGATGCCAGAGTCCTGGGATGGAGCCCACATCACGCTCCCTGCTCAGTGGGGAGTCTGCTTCTCCCTTTGCCCCTCACCCTGCTCTTGTGCTCTCTCACTCTCTCTCTCAAATAAAGAAATAAAATATTTAAAAAAATAAATATGAAATTAATTCTCTAGATGTACTTTGGTAGCCTGCATTTCCTACCTAACCATGTATCTTGGATATCTTTCCATGTCAATAAACAAAGAGATCATCATCATCTTAAATTTCTGTGTAATATCCTTAAAGTGATTTCTACTGCCAAAGAGAAACTTAACACACGCACACACACACTCTGTTCTGCCTGCCTTTGCTTCTCTGAAAATAAAGAAACTGCTTTCTCACATTCTGAAGGTCAGTTCTGGCAGCCAAACGTTAGATCTCATTGTTCCACCTTTTTTTTGGCCAATCCTCTTCTCCCCTTCCTTTACTATGTCTGCTGGCCAGTCTCCAATTGATCTGGAGCCTTATTAATTCCCTTCCTCTTGAATGTTCCTTTTTGTTCTCCTTTTCTTTTCCACTCTTTTTCCTTACTGTCTCTCATGTTCTCTTTCTCCACTTCTCTAATTTTTCCTTCACATTTCTGTTTTCATGTTTTCCTTGGGTTTTCTAAGTCTTACGGTTTTAAACACTATCTCTCTGTAAACATCTTCCAGATTCATACAACCAAACTAGTCCTCCTTTCTTAGACAAATGGCTGTTTGTCAACCAGTATTGATATCTCAGAAACAATACAAAATTAACATGTCTATTTGCTATTCCCCCTCCACTAACACCTGTCTTCCTATCCCAGTAACTGGCATGCCATTCACCTAGGAGTAATTTACAATGATAAAAGTGACCTACTATATGGTCATTATATCTCAAATCTACATTCTTCTAATCATCTCAACAGCCATTTCCTACCCAAGACACAATCACCACCCAAGAGATGTGGAAACCATGAGCGCTGAAGTCGTAAGTGCTTTATTCATCATTTTGCCCCAGTGCTTGGCACAGTGCCTGACACGCAATAGGTAGACTGAAGTGTAGATCTAGTCACCATCATCTCATGCTTGGACTTCTAAGGCTATTTATCAAATGATTTGAGGTTAAAAATCATTTCTTTTTGAAAGTCTTCCCTGATCTCTAAAGTAGATCAAATCCCTAATTACAGACTCGTATTACAGCACCATGTATAAATGTATCTCTTTTCTAACAGTGTTCTAGGTATACTCTATATTATTTTCTATGACAAGTGATTAACTGAAGGCTCAAACATTAGATGTGCTGGGAAGGGAACTTTTTGTTTTTGCTCTCCATTCTACCCACATACTTTGCATATGAGTGAATGAAGGAAAAATAAATTCTAAAAAGTAGCTTTCTACATTGAATACTCTTTCTTTAGATTTTTATGCATATTTTCAATTTCCCCTATTTTAATTAATTTCTGTTTTCTCCTTGAAGTTAAGAAGATTGCTCAATTCTTCATCTACCATAGACTTGTATTTCTTTTAAATCTTTGCCAGCATAAATATTGTGTGTAATTGTTTTACTTTGTATGTTTTAATTACTCATGATTTTAATTCTTTTTTTCTGTTTTTAGGCTACATGTGTTTATTTTCCTATTGGTATATGTTCTTTGCCTTAGTAATTTGTAAGATCTCTTCAAAGCTAGTGAGATTAGTCTCTTCTACACAACATATATGTTATATTTTTCTCAACCTGTCATCTGTGTTATTCCTTTGCAGTTGCACATTTATTAATTCATTAAGCAGATATTTATTGAATCAACATTATTTGTCTAAGAACCAATCAAGGAATGAGAACAAAGCAATAATCAAACAGATGAACATTACTGTCTTCCTGGAGCTTACAGTGCATTCATGAGGATGGGTGGGTAAACAAAAAATAAGTGATACAAAGTTAGTAATATAATAGAATATTGGGTGGCTATATCTGGGTGGTTATTAACATAATTAAACCAGGAAAAGGGTTTAAATAGGGTTAGCAGGTAGGAGTCACAATTTTAAAGAGGATTACCCAAAGAAGGTATATTTGAGAAGGTGGTCTTTGATTAAAGTTCTAAAGAAGGTGTAGAAACTTTGTGGGTATCTGTAGAAACAGACTTCAAAGTAGAAGGAACGTCAAGTGCAAAGATCCTGAGGCAAAAGCACACCTAGAAAGTTTAAGGAACAGGTAAAGAGCTGATAGATACAGGACAGATTTTAAAGGAAGAACATAATAGAATATGAGGTCTAAGGGGCAATGGGTTGGATGGAAGTCTCAGCATATAGAGCAGTGCTGGCTATTCTAAAAACTTTGGTGTCTACCTGGAATGAGATAAGAAGACTGCAGATTTTTGAGTAGAGATGAAACATGATCTGACTACATTTTAACTATAAAACTCTGGTTGCTTTTTTGAGAATAACCTTTGAAAGGCTGATATGCAAAGCAAGGAGGTTGGTTAGAAAATTGCAATAATTTTGCCCAGAGATGACAGTGGATTGGACTAACTGGTTGTGTGTAACACCAGTGTGTTAGCAGTGAAGGTGGTGTTAGTGGTCAGATGATGTGTATATTTTGAAGATAAACTCAATAGTATTTGCAGATGGATTGTATTATGGGATATGAAAGTCAGTGAGTTTAAATTATTAATAGTTTCTTAATTTAGTTTGGGGCCTGAGAAACTAGATGGAGTTGCCAATAAGTGAGATGAAGGAAGACAGTGACTAGAGAGGTTTCAGTGGGGGAAGATCAAGAGTCTTAATTTTGTATCTCTTAAGTCTGAGATTTCTCAGATTTCTTGGTTGAGCTATCAAGTGGGTTGTTGGATTTGTGGTTCCGTTGTCCTAAGGAGGTAGGAATTTGGGTGCCATCATTTGGGTGGATTTACTGTCAGGAGACTAAATGATAACACCAAAGGAATGGTTGTAAATAAGAAACAGAAAATGTTCCAGGACTGAATTATAAAGGGTTCCAAATTTCAAAGGCCAGGTAGATGAAGAAAACACATCAGTGAGACTGAGAAGGATCTGCCAATGAGTGATTGGTACACTTAGGAGAGACTGGAGTCCTGGAGTACAAGTTAACAAAGTGACTCAAGTATCAATGAATGGTCAACTGACATGATGCTGAAAAGTAAAATGAGGATAGATTGAAGGTAAGATATGACAGAGAAAAGAGAGTTTCATTTCAGTGGAGGTAGAAAACCTGATTGAATGGACTCATGAAAGAGAGGAGAGAAATTAAAGACTGAGTAGAAAGAATTCTTTTGAGGAACTCTGTTGTTAGGGGAAGTAGGAAAACGAAGACATGAACTTAAAGGATGTTTGTATCTTAAAATGGGAGAAATGAATATTTTATGTTGATGGAAAAGATCTAGTTTCAGACAGAATAATTTAGCTATCCTTAAATAAGAGAAAAGCATTGGAGAAGGGTGGAGAAGATGGACTCTAGTGCACAAGTAGAAAGCTTGGCCTTTGTTAGGAATATGGATAGTTTGTCCCGAGGAATGGAAGAGAAGGCAGAAGGTATGAGTGCAAGTGGAGGTGGAGGATGGCTATTATAGAACCTCTATTAAGAAAGCTCTTATTTTCTCTGTTCAGTAACAAGAAAAATTATCATCTAGGAGTGCTTATCAGTGTTAGAAATTAGAGGAGAAAAAAAATGTTATGAAATAGTCTTCTAGGAAATTGAGAGTGATTGGAATTGGAAAAGATTTTAGTGTACTGTTCACTCACATATATTTCTGGTACTGGTCTCTGTCTCCTTAATAATGCTAGAATTGTGATCTTAAAACAACAACCAGATTATGCCACTTTTATGCTAAGGAAATGTTCTTTTGGGTCCTAATTAACTACAGTTAAGTACAGGGTAAAACTCAGACTCCTTCACTTGTTGAACAGTATCCTATGATTGGCCTCAAACCTTCCTTTGTAGATTCATCTCTGACCATTCCTACGACTCCACACAATGTAAGTTCCAGGTGAACCTAACTTCTCAGATTTGTCCTAACACCATATACACATTCATAACTCCTTGCCTTTGCCTGGGTAGTTCCCTTTCCTGGAATGCCTTTTTCCCCTATGCGACACTTCATTAAATGTAGTTCATGCTCCACCCATCCCCATTTATTCCCAAGGTAGAACATGTTATTTTCTTCTCTGTGTGCCCCTTAACCTTTGAGCTTGGCTTAGTACTTAGCTTTGCCATAGCACATTATTGCTTAATATGTCTGTCTTCCACCCTAGACCAGATGTTTTCCAAGGATACAGATGATATCTTAGTAATGATTTTATCCTCCCTGTCTCTAGAGTACTAAATATTCATGAACAAATTCATTTTTCAGTATTTAATCTTATATTATCAACTAATTCCAGTTTCTTAGAAGTTAAGAAAGTCTTAAGCTTTGCCTAGACAGTGAAAAATGCATAGGAATAAACATTTGTGGGATAATTACTGTGTGCATGGATATGCAATTGGTTGTGCAAATTTTGGCTTTCATTTTATTACCTCCTTCTTTTCCTCAGAACTTCACAATTTGTGTTTTTAATTTAACCACAAAAAATCCCCTAGCATTAAATTTTGACAATAATGTTAGATACCAAGTTATAATTAGATGAAGAATATGTAATCCATATTGGATACAGTTCAGCATTTCTCTCAAATTGGAATGTCAAATGGAAAATCAAGTAAATAAAGAAATTGGCCTAAACTTGTGGAATATTAAGCTTCAAAGATGTTGTTTTTATTGTAATTTAGTTCATTCCTAGTTTGAGTTCCTGTACTTATCTTTGTGTCTCTAATTTAGCTTACTCCTGCCTCATAATGAGCATTAAAAGTAATTTAAGGGGGCGCCTGGGTGGCACAGTGGTTAAGCGTCTGCCTTCGGCTCAGGGCGTGATCCCAGCATTATGGGATCGAGCCCCACATCAGGCTCCTCTGCTATGATCCTGCTTCTTCCTCTACCACGCCCCCTGCTTGTGTTCCCTCTCTTGCTGGCTGTCTCTATCTCTGTCAAATAAATAAAATTTAAAAAAGTAATTTAAGATAAAATAATCAAATACCTTATTCTGAGAACAAAAGATATATACAGCAGGAACACATAATTAATAAATTCACTCCTTTCAGTACTGTTTTCTCAGAAGTGAATTTTTCTTTCCACTCTCTTGTGGGTAAAAACAAACGAACAAGTTTCCTTGGGAGATTCAAAGACTTTGGTGCTTTGTGAGAGAAACTTTAAGGAGAAGAATCATTTGACCAAATGAAGTCAGTTATAGGTGATCAGCAACGGACTGAGGAGGAAGGTATAGCAGAGAGGTACAGGAAGTACATTTGGATAGGAAGGGTAGGACCTGCTTATAGTAAATGTTGAAAACATTTTTTTGTTGTTGTTATTGCTATGGAACAAAGCATCTCAAGTCTTAGTGGCTCAAAATAATAATTGATTATTATCCTTCAGATTTCTGAAGGTTAACTGGGTTGAGTTGGACAGTTCTTTCATAGAGTCTCTTATGCAGGGCAGTCAGTGGTCAGCACAGACTGCTTTCATCTGAAGATTCAACTGGACTAGGTATTCAAGATGTCTGGCAGTTGTTGTTGATGGTCAGTCAGGATTTCAGCTCAGACTAACTTATCACTAGGGGTGCCAATCATCTCTCCATGTAGTTTGGGATTCTGTCAGCAAGACATGGGCTCTGAGAGGGAATGTCTCAAGAGCAAGCATTCTAAGAAACCCAGAGTGAAGCCACAAAACTTCTTATGACCTGATCTTGAAGACCAAGAAATTTCTTTGTCATATTCTGTTGGTCAAGCAAGTCACTAAGACCAACCCAGATTCAACTGGAGGGAATGAGCTCTACCTCTTAATGAGGGAGGGGACAAGGCCACGCTGCAGAAGAACCAGAAGAACATGAAACATGGGACATACAGCTGCAGCCACCTGTGGAAAAGATAAACTACCACAAAGGCCATAGAGAAATGTTTTAAAGCAATAGGATATCAACTAAGAGGTCCACGTTCACTGCTGCCATTATCCTTGTCCAGATCACCACCATGTCTCACTGGGACTACTGAAGTAACTGCTTTGTTTCCTTCACTCCAGTCTATCCTCATCTCCAATCCAATCTTTCATCGGTGGCCAGAATAACCTTCTTGAAGTCAAATTCCTAACATGTCACTCCTGCATTTAAACCCATAAATATATCTTCCCATACATCTGGAATGACTCAGTTCCAGGCTTCTCTGGCGCTTGCTTCTATCTACTGCCCTCTCCATGTCAGGATCTCCTCTCAGCTTCTGAACTTTACCATGCTTGCTATTGCTTCAGAATTTTCCCAGGTGCTCTTCCCTTAGACTGAAACACTCTTTCTGCCCTCCTTTCCTGGTTATTCATTGCTTATAAATTAGGACTTATTTTGAATGTCATTAGGCCTGTAAAGTATTCCTTTCTTTGTGTTTTCATAATTTCCATAGAAAAGTACTTTTCACACAGAAATACAATTGCTTGGTTTCTTAGTACTTTCTTCAAGTAGACTGTAAGACCCATAAGACTTCCTTCTTGCCCTAAGTTCCTTTAAAGTATCCTTCACTGTCTGTTACTGTCTGTTGTAACAAATTATAAATATACTATTTATTGGCATATTATAGCTTCCATTGACTTTTATTATATATGTGCACTTATATATCTAAAGGACATTTATAGAATATTTCATCCACTAACAGAATAATATACATCAAATTCTTCTCAAGCTCACACGAACATTTCATAAGATATACCACATTCTGGGCCATAAAACACACCTCAACAAATTTAAAAGGATAGAAATCAAATAAAGTATGTTTTCAGACCACAGTGGAATTAAAGTAGATATAAATAGCTGGAAAATCCTAAAATACTTGAAGATTAAATAACATACCTCTAAATAACACATGGGTCAAAGAAGTTGTCTCAGGAAATATTCTGAATTAAATAAAATGAGAATACAATCTATCAAAATTTGGGGGATACAATAAAAGCAGTGTTAAGAGGGAAATTTATAGTATTGAATGAATATATAGAAAAGAAGAAAGATCTAAAATCAATAACGTAAGTTTTCAATTTAGAAAACTAAAAAAAGAAGAAGAAAAAGCATTGTAAAATAAAGCAAGCAGAAGAAAACAGAGAAAAGTTAGAGCAGCAATCAATTAAATTGAAACCAGGAAAACAGTAAAGAAGATCAACAAAATCAAAGAATTTTCTTTTCAAAGGTCAGTAATTGATAAATCTCTGTCCAGGCTAACTATGAGAAAAATAAAGAAGACAGAAATTACTAGTATAAGAAATGAAAGGGGGGCCATCACAACTGACCCCGTGAATATAAAAGTTAATAAAGGAATATTATGAATGCCTATAAGCCCACAAATTTGATAACCTAGATAAAATGAACCAATTCCTTGAAAAATACTTTCTGATGAAACAATAGGGAAATAATCTGAATAGTCTTATATCTATTAAAATTTTTGAATAATTAATAGCTTTCTAAAACAGCATGAGGGTTAGATGAATTCACTGGTGAATTCTACCAGACATTTAAGAAATTACACCAAAAATTCAACAATCTTTTCCAGAAAATAAAAGCAAAGACACTATACTTCCTAACTCATTCTGTGAGACCAAACCAGACAAAGACATCGTAAGAAAGCAAAACGCCAATATCTATCATGAACATACATGCAAAGATTTTTAGCAAATATTGACAAATTGAATTCAACAACATATAAAAAGAATTATTTGCCATGACAAACTGGGATTTATCCTAGAGATACAAGACTGATTCAACATTAGAAAATTACCAGATTCTTGGTGTAAATCTTATGTACACAAAACAAATGTTTCCTATTTGTTCCCTTCTTAACACAAAACATGATGTCTTGTTTATCAAAAAAAAAGAAAGAAAATCAATCAATGTAATTTGTCACATCAAGAGGATGAAGAAGGAAAATCTATGATTCTATCAGTAGATGCAGAAAAAATATTTGGAGGAGCACCTGGGTGGCTCAGTCAGTTAAGCGTCCAACTCGAGTTCAGCTCAGGTCATGAGCTCAGGTTGGTGAGATCAAGCCCCACATTGGGCTCTGCACTGGGCATTGAGTTGCTTAAGATTCTTTCTCGGTCCTCTCAACCCCCCCGGTTGTACATGCTCTCTCTCTCTCAAAAAAAAAAAAAAAAGAAAGAAAGAAAGAAAGAAAGAAAGAAGAAAGAAAAAGAAAAGAAAAGAAAAGAAAAGAAAAGAAAAGAAAAGAAAAGAAAAGAAAAAAAAGAAAAGAACCAGTATTTGGAAGAATCCAGCACACTTTCATGATAAAAACTGTCAACAAAGTAGGAATAGGGAAGAACACCTGCATCTTGATAAAAGCAACTGCATAAAACCCACAGTTAACGTCATACCTACTAATGAGAAACTAGTTGCTTTATCTCTATGATGGTTAATTTCATGTGTTACCTCAACTAGCCACAAGGATCCCAGATTAAGAATTATTTCTGGGTGTGTCTGTGAGGGCTTTTCTGGGTGAGATTAGCATATTAATCTGCTCAGTGAGCAGATGGGCATCACCCAATCCACTGAGTCTGAATAGCAAACAAAATAATGTCAAAGATCAACGTTAAAGGACTGTTGCTACCCAACTTTATGACTTACTGTAAAGATACAGTAATCAGTACAGTATGGTATTGGCCGAAGAATACAAAACCAGTAAATGGAATACAATAGAGACCTCAGAAATAGACCCCACAAAGGATCAAGGGTGACTCAATGAAGAAAGGATAGTCTTTCAACAAATGGTACTGGAACAACTGGGCATCCACTTTCAAAAGGAATGAATCTAGATACAGACTTTAGAATTAAAATTGAAATAAATAACTGGAAAATCCTTTAGAAAAATTAACTCAAAATGGATCTTAGACCTAAGTGTAAAATGCAAAACCATAAAACCTCTAGAAGATAACACAGGAGAAAATCTGTGTGACCTTGGGTTTGGGGATGAGTTTTTAGATACAACACCAAAAGCCTGATTCATGAATGAAAATATTGATAAGATGAACATCATTAAAATTGAAAAAAGGGAAAAAAACTTCTGCTTTGTGAAAGACACTGTTATGAGAATACAGAGAGAAGCTAAAGACTGGGAGACAATAGTTGCAAAACACATATCCCAGAAAAGTATCAAAATATACAAAGAAATCTTAAAACTCAACAATAAGAAAACAGGCAACTCAGTTTAAAAATGGGCAAATATCTGAATGAAAAACTCACTTAAAAATACATACAGAAAGCAAATAATATATGAAAAGATCTTCAATGTCCTATGTCATTAGGGCATTACAAATTTAAACATCAATGAGATTATTATTATATATCTATTAGAATAGCTAAAATCCCTAGAGTGTAGTAATGCCAAACGCAGACAAGGTTGTGGAGTTTCAGGAACTCTCATTCATTTCTGCTGGGAATGCAGAATGAGATTGCCCCTTTGGAAAACAATTCAGCAGGTTTTACAAGCTCGCCATAGTCTGCCCATACAGTCAAGCAATCATGCTCCTGGGTATTTACCCAAATTATTGAAAAACTTATGTAAACACAAAAACCTGCACATCAATGTTTATAGCAGCTTTATAATTGCCAAAACCTGAAAGCCACCAAGATATATTTCAGTGGGTGAATGGATAAGTAAATTCTGATACATCCAAAAAACAGAATATTACTCAGCACTAAAAACAAATGAGCTATTAAGCCATGAAAAGATGTGGAGGAAACGTAAATGCATATTACTAAGTGAAAGAAGCTGATCTGAAAAGGCTGCATGCTGTATGATTCCAACTGTACAGCATTGTGGCAAGGCAAACTACGGAGACAGTAAAATGACAGTGGTTTCTAGGAGTTGGAGGAAGGAGGGGTGAGTAGGCAGAATACTGAGGATTTTTAGAGCAGTGAAAATATTCTGTATTAAGCTATAATGATGGATACATGTCATTATACCATTTTCAAGACCCATAGAGTGTACACCACCAGGAATGAGCCCTAAGGTAAACTATGGAGTTTGCATGATAATGATGTGTGAATGTAGGTTTATCGACTATAACAAACATGTCACTCTGGTGGAGGATACTGATAATGGAGGGGGCTGTGAATGTGTGGGTCAGGGAGTACATGGGAACTCTCTATTTTCTGCTCAATTTTGTTGTGACTCTAAAACTGCTCTAAAATATAAAGACATACAGATGGCCAACAGACATGTGAAAAGATGCTCAACGTCACTCATCATCAGGGAAATGCAAATCAAAACCATGATGAGATACCACCTCACACCTGTCAGAATGGCTAAAATTAACAGCTCTGGAAAAAACAGATATAGGTGAGGATGTGGAGAAAGGGGAACCCTCTTGCACTGTTGGTGGGAATGCAAGCTGGTGCAGCCACTCTGGAAAACAGTATGGAGGTTCCCCAGAAAGTTAAAAATAGAACTACCCTATGACCCAGCAATTGCACTACTAGGTATTTACCCAAAGGATACAAAAATATGGATTTGAAGGGGCATATGCATCCCAATGTTTATAGCAGCACTACCAACCATAGCTAAATTATGGAATGAGCACAAATGCCCATCGATTAATGAATAGATAAAGAAGATGTGGTATGTGTATACACACACATATTATATACATATACATATACATATATATATATATATGTTACTTAGTAATCATAAAGAATGGAATATTGCCATTTGCGACAGTGTTGATGGACGTGGAATGTTTTATGCTAAGTGAAATAAGTCAGTCAGAGAAAGACAAGTATCATATGATTTCACTCATACGTGGAATTTAAGAAACAAAACAGATGAATATAGGGGAAGAGAAGGAAAAATAAAATAAGATAAAAACAGAGAGGGAGGCAAACCATAAGAGACTCTTAAATATAGAGAATAAAATGGAGGGGAGGTGGATGGGGGGGTGGGCTAGATGGGTGATGGGCAGTAAGGAGGGCACTTGTTGTGATAGCACTGTGTGTTATATGTAAGTGATGAATAAAATTATACGCCTGAAACTAATACTACACTGTATGTTAACTAACTTGAATTTAAAAAAAATAAATAAATAAAATACAAAGTCTCAGGGTGCCCGGGTGGCTCAGTTGGTTAAGCATCTGACTCTTGATCTCAGCTCAGGCCTTGATCTTAGGGTCATGAGTTCAAGTCCACTCTGGGCATGGAGCCTACTTTAAATTTTTGTTTTTGAATAAAGTCTATTTTCCAAAAATTCAATTTCTAATGTGAGTTTTTCCTCTTACACATGAACTTGACAGAATGAATCCAAAATAATCTCGAAGAGCAAATAAGTGAGACTGTATAAGAAAATATAAAGAATATTAATGAGGACTTACCCCAGCAAATACTAAAACATATTTTTAGTAAATATCAACAAAATGGTGCTGCACAGACAGTCGAACTTAACGATGATTTAACTTACAATTTTTGGATTTTGTGGTGGTACAAAAGTGATACACATTTCATAGAAATTCTCCTTTGCATTTTGATCTTTTCCTGGGCTAGTAGGATACTCTCTCATTTTGCCAGGCAGTGTCAGTGAGCTGCAGCTCCCAGGCAGCCACGTGATCACAAGGGTAAGAAACTGTTACACTTATAACCGTTCTGTTCCCACACAACCATTCTGTTTTTCACTGTTAGTATAGTATTCAATACATTATATGAGATATTCAATACTTTATCATAAAATGGGCTTTGTGTTAGATGATTGTGCACAACTGTAGACTAATGTGTTCTCAGCACATTTAAGTTTGGGGAGACTAAGTTATGATGTTCAATTAGTTAGGCATATTAAACGCATTTTTGACTTACGATATTTTCAACTTACAATGGGTTTACTGAGATGTAATCCCATCGTAAGTCAAGGAAGAATCGTATTTGTGTAATAGTAGACAAGCAGATCAACAAAGTCAAATTCATACTCAGAAGAAAACCCTACAATACATACATGTAACATACATAAAATGTCACAAAGACAAGAGAGAAGTTAACGTATTATGCAATAAATAATGAGAAAAAATTTGCCCCTAAAAAAAGCCTCTCAAATTATACACTGAAATAAATTCTAGATGTTTGAATATTTTCTTTGAAAAGAACATAAGTGTTTTTTTAATTTGATTGATTGATTTGGGGGGGACAGAGGGAAAGGGACAGAGAAACTCTAAGGAGACTCTGCACTGAGCCTGATGCAGGGCTCGATCTCATCACCCTGAGATCAGGACCTGAGCTGAAACCAAGAATCGCAAGTGTAGCTGACTACATCACTCAGGCACCCGAAAAGAAGAAGTTTAAAGGAGGAGAATAAAATAAAATAGTTTATACTCTTACCAAATTATCTTACTTCAAGGATTCTAGATGTAAGACATAAAGATGTGGAAAGATTTGTATGTATAATATTGTCCATTCTAGCAACATGGACAATAGGGAATAATTGGAAACAGTCTATATGTCTTGTAATAGGGGAATGGTTAAATAAATGTCAACACACCCACAGTCTGTAATACAATGCAGTCATCAAAAATATAAATATGCATAACCAAGACTGGAAGAGAATAAAACACAATTAAAAAATATGCAGAAGACACGAATAGACATTTTCCCAAGGAAGACATCCAGATGGCCAACAGGCACATGAAAAGATGTTCAACATCATGGCTCATCAGGGAAATAGAAATCAAAACTACAATGAGGTATCACCTCACACCTGTCAGAATGGCTAAAATTGACAACACAAGAAATAGCAGGTGTTGGCAAGGATGTAGAGAAAGGGGAACACTTTTATATTGTTGGTGGGAATGTAAACTGGTGCAGCCACTCTGGAAAACAGTATGGAGGTTTCTCAAAAAATTAAAAATAGAACTACCCTATGATGCAGCAATTTACCCAAAGAATAAAAAAATACTAACTCAAAGGGATACATGCACCCTGATGTTTATAGCAGCATTATCTACACTGCACAAATTATGAAAATAGCTCAGGTGTCCCTCGATTGATAAATATGTAAAGATGTGGTATACACACACACACACACACACACACACACACGCAGAAATATTATTCAGCCATAAAAAAGAATGAAATCTTGCCATTTGCAACGATGTGGATGGATCTTAGAGAGTATAATGCTATGTAAAATAAATCTGTCAGAGGAAGGCAAATACCATATGCTTTCGCTCATCTGTGGAATTTAAGAAACAAAACAAATTGAGCAAAGGGAAAAAAAGAGACAAACCAAGAAACAGACTCTTAACTGTAGAGAACATACTGATGGTTACAGAGGGAGGTGGGGGGTTGGGTGAAGTAGGCGATGGGGATTAAAGAGTACACTTGTAATGAGCACTGGGTGTTGTATGGAAGTGTTAAATCACTATACTTTACACCTGAAAGTAATATTACACTGTATGTTAACTAACTAGAATTTAAATAAAAACTTAGAAACACAGTGCCTGTGTTTTGTTTCTTGGTTGTGGAGAACAAATAGTTTTATTTGAGTATTTTCTGTTTTTTTCCAAGTATCATAGAAAGCATACAGATTATTTTTCCAACCTAATCACAATAACAAGCATTTTAATTTCTTGGAGATAAATGAATGCCTAAATTCTAGCAGTGGCAAAGGAAGAAATTAGAGAAAAATATTGTGCATGTTTATATAGACTAGCATTTTGAGAGCATGAGGCTGATTGGAATGGGGGCCACGGAAGCTAAAGGAAGTAAAATATACCTTGGACCCTCTCAGCCTGAGTAATTGAAAGGATATTGGCATCGTAAATACACACAGACCCACACATACATTATCTTATTTATTTTAGAAGTAATAAGTAACTGGGCTGAGGATTGTTAACTCTTTCCAACTCGAGTTTGCGGTGTCGGTGGCATAGTCACAGTGAAATATTGCCCAGGCCTTTAACAATTCTATTTAAAATTCTATCATTATTCATAATATAAAACATATCCTTTGCAATATGATTTCTAGAAAGACTTTAAAAATGGGACTGTATTATATTTTCCTCACCAGGATATTATAGAAACTTTGACTATCATTTTCTGTCATGGTCATTGATTCGATTCAGGCTAGATAAATCTCCCAACGTTTCAGATATTTAAGAGAGAAATCTGCCCTGAAATCCTGCAGAAAAGAACCCACGCAATCATTCCTCTGACCCCAGCCAGCATTTCAGATGTGCACGACAGAAGGAGCAATGCTTCACAGCAAGTTAAAGGTTTCAAAACCGTTCACAGAATTCAAAACATGAATGGAATATGAGTAACGTTCAGAAATGTGTTTCAAATTAAAATAGACATTTGAAAAGCCTCAAGTCAAGTTGAAACGAGTGACTAGTGCTCTTCATTTTGAATGCAGAAAAAGGATCTGCTTCAGCCATCATCCCTGCAAGATACAGAGTTAAATTGTAGCATTTCTTTTTTTCCTAATGGAGGCCCATCTTTTGATAACTGAAACAGTGCCTGTGGGATCGAATCCAAAATTAAGTAGCAAATCTTAGGGGAACAGAAATCCCTAAGAAATTGAAGGGCAACTGCTATCTTTGAAGACATTATCTCAGAGATCTCAACATGGTCCAGAGATACCAATCAGAGATTAGTTGCAAATGAGGACAACTTCTTTGTTCGTGTAAAGTGAGGGGACTATTTTTTTTTTCTTCGAAAAACTTGTTTTGAATTATTTTATAGGTTTTGGGTTTCTGAGAGATCTAGAGCCAGAGTGAATATTGCAGCAAACTGCGTAGAGGTCTTAATATGAGGTAGCATCTGAACAGAATAAATTTAAATTTGAATAATGGGATGAGCAAAACCTTGTGTCTTCAGATGGTAAAAGATTCTCATTTCTTTCTTTCTTTCTCTCTTTCTTCCTTTATCTTTTCCTTCCTCCCTCCCTTCCTTCTTTCCTTCCTTCCCTCCTTTTTCTTTCTCTTTCTTTCTTTCTTTCTTTCTTTCTTTCTTTCTTTCTTTCTTTCTTTCTCTTTCTTTCTTCTTTCTTTCTTTCTTTCTTTCTTTCTTTCTTTCTCTTTCTCTCTCTTTCTTTTCTTTCTTTCCTTCTATTTAAAGATTTATTTATTTGGGGGCGCCTGGGTGGCGCAGTCATTAAGCGTCTGCCTTTGGCTCAGGGCATGATCCGCAGCGTTCTGGGATCGAGCCCCACATCAGGCTTCTCCGGTAGGAGCCTGCTTCTTCCTCTCCCGCTCCCCCTGCTTGTGTTCCCTCTCTCGCTGGCTGTCTCTCTATGTCAAATTAATATATAAAATCTTTATAAAAAAAGATTTATTTATTTGAGAGGGGAGAGAGAATCTGAAGCAGACTCCTGTGCTAATCATCAGGCTGGACATCTCATGACCCTGAAATCACAGCCTAAGCCAAACAATAGTCAGCTGCTTAACCCACTGTGCCACCCAGGTGCCTTGAAGATTCTCATTTCTTAAGCTGCAAGCCAAATTTAAAAGAGTGCTCCTTCTGCCAATCACCTGAATCAAAGTTAATGGAAGTTTGTCACAATAATCAGTAACAAGCAGTATGTTTGGAAAAATATTCCAAAAGACCCACTGGAAAAGACATGGGGCTAAGAACTGCTTACAAGCTATCCACATCCACAAAGCACAGCCTTGACATTTACTGTAACTTGTTACTCAGTAGTTCTTTTTATTCTAATTAGTCAGGTAATAATAATAATAACCACAACAATAATTATCTTTAGTGTCAGTGATGGATTGGGTGCCAGTCGCAATAGGACTTTTTTTTTCAGATTTTTTATTTTATTTATTTGACAGAGATAGAGACAGCCAGCGAGAGAGGGAACACAAGCAGGGGGAGTGGGAGAGGAAGAAGCAGGCTCCCAGCGGAGAAGCCTGATGCAGAGCTCGATCTCAGGACCCTGAGATCACGCCCTGAGATGGAAGCAGACGGTTAATGACTGAGCCACCCAGGCACCCCCGCAATAGGATTATTAAGAAAGCAAGATTTAACTGTTGCTGCGTGTGCATGTGTAGGATATGAATAAATGCCATGTGTAATAATGCATCACACATACATATGCACACTTACTATAACAGATGAAGCATACAATGATTTTAGAAACATTTGAAGGAGGGAAATAAAGTTTTATTTAAGAGAGGTCACAAGTTGAACACTGAAGGTAAAAGGGCATTTATTCAACTTAAAACGGGAGGCATTTTGTGGGGACAGATGTAAAATGAATGTTTAGAAGCCATGGTGGACCAGCTTGATAAGAACAATGGTTTATTTAGGAAATGATGAGAGATGCATCCTCAAGGTCCACTGAAATCATCTTTGGTAGTTGGACTCTGAAGTTTAGACTTTTGAAGACTGCTAGAAATTACTTGACAATTGTAAAATTTCAGCATGATAAAAATGACTACTTCCGTAGTTTCACGCTTATAATTTTTCAGTTAGAAAGTTCCATTAGTTACCATTGCTAATTTTGCTCAGCCTATGTATTTTTATTAAAGTTAGATGCAAATATGACTGACGTGGGGTCTTCTTCCATCATTCCTCAAACCAAGACCTGCAACTGTGGCCTGCGAATGGGCACTGGAATATCTCCAGATTAACATTCTTTAAAAGAGAGAGAAAATCCCCCAGTGGGGAAGGGACTAGCTAAATGGAGACAAAAAAACAGCAGAGAAAAGAAAGCCAATTATTAAAATTACATAACTTATTAAAGTCCTATATTCAAGTTAGTACTTCAACTCTGCATTATAAAAATTAAAACAAAAAAGTTGTTCATTTTATATCATCTCCTGTATGTCCCTTTTATAAGATGTTCATACTTGTGCCCTGTTCATTTGTTTTACTAATCGTCATACTCCAGCATTTTCCAGTGGCTGACATTTACAGGCACCTAGTCAATGTATTGAAAGAATAAATCAAGGCAACCCACACTAGATTTCAAGACTATGCTTTGTGAATGTTGACAGCTCTTAAACGGTCATTCGGCCACGTGTATCTTCAATGAGTATTTTAGAATATTTTTCAAAATGTACTTGTATTAGCAGGGTAGTGCCTAAGCAAGAATTTTGGTTCTAGGAGTATTTAAGAGTCTGGGGAAAGGTCAAATAGTTTATAACAGTACTTGGATTCAGGATTTGGGATATGTCTTCAGTTTTCCAGACAGAACTTAAATGTATAGGAGAACTCTTGGAAGCTCTAGGGACATTATCATTGTTGTCAGTGACCAGCTTGTATCCCTTAGAACTTTCAGTGTACTTCAGCTAGTTCCCAGCTGCCAGTATCTGTATCTCTGTGTGTAGAATCGTTTTTCCCTTCCAGAACTGTAAAGGCTGTTCTGCCTGTGGGAGCAGCAGACCGGAAGTGCCAGGAAATTAACGTCCACTCTTGTTGTCAAGAATCCATGCAGTCATGAATCAGTGACTCAAACTTAATATGTAAACACCCTATGTCCCTATGAAAGGGGAGAGTTTCCCTCCAGATTAAGCTCTAGTGACTACTCTGATAGGTAGCTTCATAACCCGTACTTTTTATTCACTGTCTTCTTTCTCATATCACTGTCCTACTCTCCTATTCATGTGTCCTGGGCCTTCAGATGAAATAATTTGCGCTCCAATGTCTGTCTGAAGATCTGCTCCTTTGGAAACTCAAGTTAATACAGCAACAAACTGGGAAACCCTTGACCAAGTTTTCCCTCATAGGCTAGTCCAGGAGATTCATATCTAAACTATGACCTGGAAATACAATGACCATTGAAAACTCGTGAAGCTCTGGTTTCCACTTCTACCTTCTCCGCTGGCTGGAGTCTTTGTTTGTATCTCTTGGTAATATAAATGTTATTAAGTCTCTTCTTTCATCAAATGAGGATTTTGATGAATTCCAGCTTACTGCTTCACAGAAAAAGCATTAAAACTAACATAGGAACAACCATCTTCATCTCAGATATCATGTGGAATTGAAAGTTTGTGAAATTATATGGATATTTACTCTAACTATTATGAGGAATCTGCCGCTTTAATGACCTGATGTATTTTTTCCCTCTCATCTTGCTGTGGCTACAAGTAGAAATGAGAATGGGGGGGAAGGATGATGAACACTGATCTAAAATGGGATGTAAAACAGGAATCATAAGAAAATAACTTGCTGTACTTAGGTATGATTTTTAGAAATTAATCTCCCTCACCCAGTAAGAATATAAGTATTAAATTCTGCATCTTTTTTTTCTGTTATTACAAACATTTTGGATTTAGTGTCCAGAGATTAAAGTCATGCAGAATGATGGCACTGGAGTACAACTTCTAATTCTTCATCACGAGATCTTAAAGCAGTTAAGATGGTTTAAGAGAGTTCAGAAAGCTTGTTAATATCTCCAAATCCTATTGAAATTACAGGCTGGAAGTGTTCAATATGGAACAAATCCATAGCATTGAAAAATAAAACAAAACAAAAAATCAGACAAAAAAAAAAAACAGGAAGAGGGGCTAGCAATGAATCCAATATTGATTGAATCTGTTTTGATGAAATGCAGACAAGAACAGAGTGATGGATAAACTAAGAGCAAGGGTTGTGGATAAAGAAAAGAAAAGAAAAACAAAACAAAACACAGCCCATGGAGGAGCCCATTTTCTTTTCCAGCAGAACTGAGAGATGAGATGTGCGCACTTGGAGGTGCAAGAATGGAATGCTTTAAGGCACAGTGATCCATTTATTGAATTTAAGAAAAAAATGTATGTCACACTGGGTCAGGATTTGCTATAATGTAAGACTGCATTTTCTGTATTTTTGAGTGATTGAAATATTCATTAAATTAATGATTCAGGGCACAGATCTCAAGCCAGACAACATCTGTTTGAATACCATCAGGTACTAAGTGTGTGCACGTTAGGTAACTTCGTACCTCTGTTCCTTCAACTGGAAAATGAGGATAATAATAATATCAATGACGTGGGTCTCTGGTGCAGAATATATGAGTTCAGATATGTAAAACACATAGAACACATCTTGGTAAATAAAAAGCACCAAATTACATTAGATTTTATTATTATTTGTCAAATTTATCTGAGATCCAAATTTTTTAAATAATTTTTTATTATGTTATGTTAGTCACCATACAGTACATCCACAGTTTTTGATGTAGTGTTCCATGATTCATTATTTGCATATAACACCCAGTGCACCATGCAATATGTGCCCTCCTTAATACCCATCACTGGCCTATCCCAATCCCCCCCCGCCGAAGCCCTCAGTTTGTTTCCCAGAGTCCACAGTCTGTCATGGTTCATTCCCCCTTCTGTTTACCCCCCCTTCATTCTTCCTTTCCTTCTCCTACCGATCTTCCTATTTCTTGTGTTATGATGTTATGATATTTGATATGATAATTGTCTTTCTCTGCTTATTTCACTTAGCATAATGTCCTCCAGTCCCGTCCATGTTGCTGCAAATGTTGTGTAATCGTTCTTTCTGATGGCTGAGTAATATTCCATTGTATAAATGGACCACATCTTCTTAATCCAGTCATCTGTTGAAGGGCATCTCGGCTCCTTCCACAATTTAGCTATTGTGGACAATGCTGTTATGAACATTGGGGTGCATATGGCACTTCTGTTCACTACGTCTGTATCTTTGGGTTAAATACCCAGTAGTGCAATGGCTGGATCATAGGGTAGCTCAATTTTTATCTTTTTAAGGGAACTCCACACTGTTTTCCAAACTGGCTATACCAACTTGTATTCCTACCAACAGTGAAAGAGGGGTCCCCTTTCTCCACATCCTCTCCAGCAATTGCTGTTTCCTGCCTTGTTAATTTTTGCCATTCTAACTGGCATAAGGTGGTATCTCAATGTGGTTTTGATTTAAATTTCCCTGATGGCTAACGATTTTGAACATTTTTTCATGTGTCTGTTAGCCATTTGTATGTCTTCATTGGAAAAGTGTCTGTTCATGTCTTCTGCCCATTTTTTGATTTGAGTATTTATTTCTTGTGTATTGAGTTTGAGAAGTTCTTTGTAGATCTTGGATACTAGTCTTTTATCGGTAGTGTCATTTGCAAATATCTTCTCCCATTCCGTGGGCTGTCTCTTAGTTTTTTTGACTGTTTCCTTGGCTGTGCAGAAGCTTTTTATCTTGATGAAGTCCCACAAATTCATTTTTTCTTTTGTTTCCCTTGCCTTTGGAGATGTGTCATGAAAAAACTTGCTGTGGCCGGTGTCGTAGAGGTTGCTGCCTATGTTCTCCTCTAGGATTTTGATGAATTCCTGTTTCACATTGAGGTCTTTCATCCATTTGGAGTTTATCTTTGTGTATGGTGTGAGAGAGTGGTCAAGTTTCATTCTTTTGCATAGAGCTGTCCAATTTTGCCAGCACCATTTATTGAAGAGACTGTCTTTTTTCCACTGGGTGTTTTTTCCTGCTTTGTCAAAGATTAGTTGCCCAAAGAGCTGAGGGTCCATTTCTGGGTTCTCTATTCTGTTCCACTGGTCTATGTGTCTGTTTTGGTGCCAGTACCATGCTCTCTTTGTGATCACAGCTTTGTAGTATAGCTTGAAATCCCGCAAAGTGATACCCCCAGCTTTGTTTTTCCTTTTCAACAATTCCTTGGCGACTCTGGGTCTTTTCTGGTTCCACACAAATTTAAGGGCTGTTTGTTCCAGTTCTTTGAAAAATGTCATTGGTATTTTGATCTGTATGGCGTTGAAAGTGTAGATTGCTCTGGGTAGCATAGACATTTTAACTATGTTTATTCTTCCAATCCATGAGCATGGGATATTTTTCCATCTTTTTGTGTCTTCTTCAATGTCTTTCAAGAGTGATATGTTGTTTCTAGAATATAGATCCTTTATGTCTCTGGTTAAGTTAATTCCAAAATAACACATGATTTTTGGTGCTATTGTAAATGGAATCGATTCCATAATTTCTCTTTCTTCAGTCTCATTATTCGTGTATAGAAATGCAACTGATTTCTGAGCATTGATTTTGTATCCCACCACATTACTGAATTGTTCTATAAGTTCTAGTAGTTTGGGGGTGGAGTGTTTTGGGTTTTCTGTATAGAATATCATGTCATCTGCAAAGAGAGACAGTTTGACTCCTTCTTTGCTGATTTGGATACCTTTTATCCCTTTTTGTTGTCTGATTGCTGTTGCAAGGACTTCTAGTACTATGTTGAATAATAATGGCGAGAGTGGGCATCCTTGTTGTCTTCCTGATCTCAAGGGAAAGGCTTTCAGCTTTTCCCCATTGAGAAAATATCTCTGCCCCCAACAGGGGAGCAGCTAGGTACACAAGCCAACCCTTAACCAGAATAAAGAGACATATAGATAATAATACGTTAAGAGTAGGGAACCTCAACACTCCACTCTCAGCAATAGACAGATCACCTAAGCAGAAAATCAACAAAGAAACAAGAGCTTTGAATGATATACTGGGCCAGATGGACCTCATAGATACATACAGAACACTACACCCCAGAACAACAGAATACTCACTCTTTTCAAATGCACATGGAACTTTCTCCAGAATAGACCATATACTGGGTCACAAAACAGGTGTCAACAGATACCAAAAGACTGAGATTATTCCCTGCGTATTCTCAGACCACAATGCTTTGAAACTGTAACTCAATCACAAGGAACAATTTGGAAGAAACTCAAACACTTGGAAACTAAGAACCATCCTGCTCAAGAATGGTTAGGTAAACCAGGTAATTAAGAAGGAGATTAAACAATTTTTGGAGACCAACGCAAATGAAAACACGTCTGTCCAAAACCTTTGGGACACTGCAAAGGCAGTCCTAAGGGGAAAATACATAGCCATCCAAGCCTCACTCAAAATAGAAAAATCTAAAATGCAGTTTTTATATTCTCACCTCAAGAAGCTGGAGCTGGAACAGAAGAACAGGCCTAACCTATGCATGAGAAGGCAGTTGATCAAGATTAGAGCAGAGATCAATGAATTAGAAACCAAGAGCACAGTAGAGCAGATCAACAGAACTAGAAGCTGGTTCTATGAAAGAATAAATAAGATTGATAAGCCACTGGCCAGACTTATTCAAAAGAATAGAGAAAGGACCCAAATTAATAAAATTATGAATGAAAGGGGAGAGATCACAATCAACACCAATGAAATAGGAATTATCATTAGAAACTTTTATCAACAGCTTTATGCCAATAAGTTAAACAACCTGGAAGAAATGGATGCCTTCCTGGAAACCTATAAACTACCAAGACTGAAACAGGAAGAAATTGATTATTTAAACAGACCGATTAATTATGAAGAGATGGAAGCAGTGATCAAAAACCTCCCCAAAAACTAGAGTCCAGGGCCTGACGGATTCCCTGGGCCTGACGGGGAATTCTTACCAAACATTCAAAGAAGAAATAATACCTATTCTCCTGAAGCTGTTTCAAAAAATAGAAACAGAAGGAAAACTACCAGACTCATTCTATGAGGTGAGTATTACCTTGATCCCCAAACCAGGCAAAGACCCCATCAAAAGGAGAATTACAGACCGATTTCCCTGATGAATATGGACACCAAAATTCTCAACAAGATCCTAGCTAATAGTATCCAACAGTACATTAAAAGGATTATACATCACGACCAAGTGGGATTCATCCCTGGGATGCAAGCATGGTTCAACATTTGCAAATCGATCAGTGTGATAGATCATATCAACAAGAAAAGAGTCAAGAACCATATGATCCTCTCAATTGATGCAGAAAAAGCATTTGACAAAATACAGCATCCTTTCCTGATTAAAACCCTTCAGAGTGTAGGGATAGAGGGTACATTCCTCAATTTCATAAAAACCATCTATGAAAAGCCTGCAGCGAATATCATTCTCAATGGGGAAAAGCTGAGCTCCAAATTTTTAAACACAACTGACCTCTGGGCATTTCTCCTTTTATGTCTGAAAGGCATCTCAAACTGAATGCATTTCCAAGGAAATTCATGATTGTCTCCTCAAACCTAGGTCAAATTTCAATGTTCCCTCTCTGTGGATGAAATCCCCAGACTCCTTTTTCTACTAGCCAGCAATCTGGGACTTATATTTGGCACCTCCATCAACCTTATCCCTTTATCTATTATAGCCGCAAGGTTACCTTCCAAATAGATCCCAAATCTTTCAATTTCTCTCCATTTCTACCACGAGCACACCAGTTTAACCCATCTGCTCTCAGCCCTATCCCATTCAGAGGAATAGAAGAGTTTATCTGAAATGCAAATCAGATTATACCACGCTATCTTCTATAGGGTCTTTATTTGCTCCCCAGGGCTCTCAGGGTTAAAACCAAAACCCTTAAGCAAACTTCAGACAATCTGACCCCTAACTAACGCTCTGATGTACAGATTACTGAAATGTTACAGGCACTCTTGTATAACTATCACATGGATCAAGAAACCAGAACCACACATGCCCATCTGGTTCTCCCTTCCAGTCACGTGCCCATTCTCCTTCCCAAAGATAAAAACTACCTTCACTGAAGAACAGAGATTTCTTTTTTAAACTTTTTTTTAACTTTCCATTTATGGAAGCGGAAGTATAAGTTCTTTTCCACTTCGTTGTTTTAACTCAACATTATGCTTTGAGCTTTTTTAATTCATTTCATTTCTGTATATTTTATAGTAAAAATACAGCACAGTTTGTGGTATTTATACCTGGTTGTTTTCATTTTCAAGCTATTATCCATAATGCAGGTAGGAACATTCCAATGACTTTATTTGAGTGATTTTATATGTGTGTGTGTGTGTGTGTGTGTGTGTGTGTGTGTGTGTGTACACATACTCCTTTTCTAGTATATGGCTAGAAGTGAAATTCCCAGGTGGTAGGGTTTACATACATTTATATTTAATTAAGCACTGAAGAATAGTTTTCCAAGGTGGCTGTGAAATTTATACCCATATGCAATGGATCAAAGTTCAGTCCCTCCATATCTACACTTCGATATTTTCTGGCTTTTTCACTTACCATGCTGGTGGGTACATGGTAGACTTAATTGCCATTCGTCTCATAACTAATGATGCTGAGTATCTTTTCAATTGTTTATTGACCATTTAGAAAATTTATTTTGTGAAGTATGTGTTCAGGGTTTTTTGCCCATTTTGTGAATATATTGCTTGCTTTTTTCTTACTGACTTATACGAGTATTTCATATATTCTGGATTAACCCTTTTATAAAATATATGCACCTAAGTATCCTCTCCCTATCTGTAGCTTGCTTTTTGAGTCTCTCAGTTCTGTTTTGATAAATAAAAGATCTTTCTTTTTAGTAGACTAAAGTTCATCAATGATTTCTTTTATGGTAAGTGCTTTATTGTCCCATTGGAGAAAAATTTGCCTATACCAAAACCATGAACCGGTGCTCCTGTTTTCTTCGAAGAGTGTTACTATTTTACCTTTTATATTTACTTTTATAATCAATCCAGAATGGATATGTGTAGGATATGAGGTCGAAGTCAGGATTGTTTTCCTCCCCATATGATAGACTATCGATCCAGCACCTTTATTGAAAAGAGCTTCTTTACCAACTACACTGTAATGCCATCTTTGACATAATTGAGTGACTATATATATGTGGGTCCGTTTCTGGAATCTGCCTTTTCCATCACTATTCTATTTTACTATCTTTGTTGGAATTATCACATTGCCTTAATTACTACAGTATAGCAAATATAAATATCTGGTAGGGTAAATCCTTCAGTTTTGCTGTTCTTCAGTATTATCTTACATACATATTCTAGTTCATTTTGTATTTCCACGTGAATTTTACAGTTGGCTTTTTAATGTCCACCCCCCCCAAAAAATCTAGCTTTTTATCTGGATTATATGGAATTTCTAGATAATTTGGAAAGAACTTACATTTTATGATACTGAGTCACACAATTTATCTGTACATTCCTTCACATATTTAGAGGTTCTTCAATTTCTCTCAACATTTTATAGCTCTTAGTGCAGATTTCATGTTCATCTTTTGTTATATTTATTCCTAGAAATTTAGCATTTTTGGTATTATTATAAATGGTGTCTTTTAAAACTTCATTTTCTATTTTTTCTTGCTGGTATATAAATATAATTTTTTTTTGCATATTCGTCTTGTATCCAAGGACCTTGCTAAATAATCTAATAATTTATAATAAATAATTTCATATTTTATATATGCACAAATATTTCTTTTATAAATAATAACATTTGTGTATTTCCTCTTCCTTTTTTTCTATCTATTTATCTTTCTGTTTATCATCTATCTATTTATTTATCTGAGTACCTTATTTCATTGGATACTCCAAGCAGGACAGAGTTGAAAACCATGGTAGTCATTTTTGTCCCCTAACTTAGAGAGAATGCTTTAAATATTTCACCCATGTTTACTGTGGGTCTCTGTGAATATCTGTCATCACATTAAAGAAATTCTCTTCTATTCCCAGAATTTAAGAAGCTATTTAAATTTACGAATGAGTAGTTGAATTTTACAAATGCTTTTTGCTGCTTCCATAGGAATGATAAAATGATCTCTCCCTTTTTTTCTGTTAATATGGCAATAAAATAGTTTGATTTTTGAATGTTAAACTATGGTTCGATAAGCAAATTTTAAATGCTATGTCATGCCTCTCTATGACCGGATCCGATGTGCTAATATTTGTGTCTATGATAATCCAATCTAGCCATGGTTATGAAAGATTGATCTGTACAACTTTTTTTCCTGTAATGCTTTGCCAGGTTTTGGTATCAAAATTATGCTGACCTCTTAAAAAGAGTTGGGAAGCATTTTGTCTTTTTCTTTCCTTTTCTCTGATAACATTTGTAAAAGAGTGATATTATTTCTACCCTAAATAATTGGAAAAGTTTACCAGTCAATCCTTCTGGGCCTGGAGTTTCTTTCATTTTGGATAACAAATTCTACTTCTTTTTTTTTTTTTTTTAAGATTTTATTTATTTATTTGACAGAGATAGAGACAGCCAGCGAGAGAGGAAACACAAGCAGGGGGAGTGGGAGAGGAAGAAGCAGGCTCCTAGCGGAGGAGCCTGATGTGGGGCTCGATCCCATAACGCCGGGATCACGCCCTGAGCCGAAGGCAGACGCTTAACCGCTGTGCCACCCAGGCGCCCCCAAGCTCTACTTCTTCAATAGTTATAGGCACACTCAGGTTGTTTT
This sequence comes from Ailuropoda melanoleuca, assembly GCF_002007445.2. Taxonomy (NCBI): domain Eukaryota; kingdom Metazoa; phylum Chordata; class Mammalia; order Carnivora; family Ursidae; genus Ailuropoda; species Ailuropoda melanoleuca. The sequence goes on along the minus strand of NC_048230.1, from coordinate 77,857,772 downwards.
CCCTTTATTATTGTACAAGTTTTAGTAATTTGTGTTCTTCAAGGAATTTGCCTACTTCATCTTGATTGTCAATTTCATTGGCATAAAATTATTTATGTACTTATAATTATGTTCTTGTTGCTTGAAAGACCTGTAATGATGTCCCTCTTTTTAGTTCTGATATTAATAATTTCTGCTACATCTCTCACTTTCTCTCCCATAATCAGTCTTCTTAGAGGTTTATCAATTTTCCTCATCTTTCCAGACAAACAACTTTTGGATTTGTGAGTTTTGTTTAGTGAGTATTTGGTTTTATGTGTGTGTATGTGTGTGTGTGTGTATATACATATATGTGTATATATATATATATGTATATATGTGTATATATATATGTATATATGTATATATATATATATACACACACACACATATAACTGATTTCTATTCTTACCTTAATTATCACTTTCTTTTATCTTAATTTGTTGGGTTGCTTGCTTGTTATTTTTGTCTTTGAGCCCTTTGAAATTGAATTTTTTCACTAATTATGCATTTCAAGCTTTGACATATCAAACTAGAATTTTAATTCCATTGGATTCTGATACTCATGTAAAATACTCCCTCTTTGCTTTCATATTATTCACCTTTTCCTCTATATTTTTGAAAATATTAATAATAATTTGTGACAGAAAGAAGAAAAAACCAACGATAGAAACAAATTTAGAATGGATTCAGAAATTACCATTAACTGACAAGGATTTAAAAATAACTAAAATTAGTATATTCAAGAAAGCATAAAATAGAAAATATAGAAAAAGAGCATAAAAGATTTGTGATTTATAGTGAACAATTCTTTCTCTTTTTTCTCTTCTAGTCATGACAATATAATTAGTCCTAGAAGGAGAGAAGAGAGGAACTATGACAGAAAGAAATATCTGAAGAGAAAATGGACAGAAAAAAAAAAGAAAAGGAAAGAGAAGAAAAATTAAAACCAAAGAAAGATATCAATTTACAGATTCTTTTTTTATCTCTTTATTTAAGACTGAGTTGATTCTTATCCATTCACTCAAAGAAGCATACTTTTTAAATTAAGGTCCCAGTGAAGTCATCTGACATCATTCACAAGTGGCACAAAAATTTGACCTTTCAACAATATATGACAGATCAGCTCCAAAATCAATGCACAAAGGCAATTCAGAACATAGTGTGATATCACAGAGTAATAGAGTAGAGAGGTATTCTTGGGTTGGAAAGAGGTAATAAATTGGAGGGAGAATTAATGGAATAGGAGTATACAATCATCTTTTCTGCTTCTAAAACTTGGATGCATCTAGCAAGAAAAGAAGTTAAATGTAACTTTCCTTTTAATTTGAGTGTTTCCTTTACAAATCTCAGTGAGGAAAACCTTCTGAGGCTTTATATAGATATATAAATTATCTTTAAATAGATAAAAGATGTATTTATTTATTTTAGAGAGAGATAAAAAGAGAGAGAGCATGTATAAGCGGGGTCAGGGAGGCAGGAAGAATCCTCAAGCAGACTTCCTGCTGAGTGGGAAGCCTGATGCAGGGCTGGACCCCAGGACCCTGTGATCATGACCTGAGCCAAAATCCAGAGTCAGCTGCTTAACCAACTGAGCCACCCAGGCACCTTAAAGGATAAACATTTTTAGGAGATGCTGCAAGAAGTATGGAAATTAAGGATGGATAAACATCTTGATAAAATTTGGGTTTTTTTAAGGCTTAAACTAAAGGAAAAATGAGAAAGTATGTCCATTATAAATCAGAATTAAAATTCCTACAAATAATTATCAAAAGACAATCAACAGACGAGTGGATAAAGAAGATGTAGTCCATATATACAATGGAATATTACTCAGCCATCAGAAAGAACGATTACCCAACATTTGCAGCAACATGGATGGGACTGGAGGAGATTATGCTAAGTGAAATAAGTCAAGCAGAGAAAGACAGTTATCATATAGTTTCACTTATTGGTGGAACATAAGGAATAGCAGGGAGATCAGTAGGAGAAGGAAGGGAAGAATGAAGGGGAGGTAAACAGATGGGGGAATGAACCACGAGAGACCATGGACTCTGGGAAACAAACTGAGGGCTTCAGAGGGGAGGGGGGTGGGGGATTGGGATAGGCCAGTGATGGGTGTTAAGGAGGACACATATTGCATGGAGCACTGGGGGTTATACGCAAACAGTGAATCATGGAACACTACATCAAAAACTAAGAGGGGGAAGAAGAATGAAAAGTTAGACTACTCTCTCCTTTGCTCCAAAGTGCTGGATTGGGAAGAGAAGTAGAAACATAAACCATAGTACCTGTTCACTCCACGTGCTTTACTACCCTGGAAGGGTAGAAAGGTGTAGTAAAACATGAGACCAAAGTTTTAAATTAAATTAGAATGGATTTTTTCAATTATTTATCTTGACCAGAAAGGTATGGGATGTGTTCAAGATGCTGATTGTTACCCCGCAGAGATTGGGGGGAAAAGGCATTTTCAATTTATGTTCCAATAAATTCAGACTTACCAACAAGCCAGTTACGCAAGATTTTATGTGATTTTGCCTTTCTTCCTTGGTTACTAATAAGAAAGACTATATAAAAGAGCTTGAACAAGAAAATTTGTAATTTCTTGTGTCCCGAGTTCCCTAGTTTACTTTCTTCCTTCAACTTGTTGGAGTCTGTGTATGCATGTGTAATATGTCCAGGCTTTAAAACTGTACTTGAGGGAGGAATAGGGAAAAGTATGTCTATTCCATTTTCCCAGAAGCTGAAGTCTGAATTACATTTTTAGAAGTTGTAGAACTTAAAAGGCAGATATGCTGTTTATTCTCCAATTGCCACTCCTGAAAAATTATCTCTGCCAGTCTTTGCCCAAGAAAGTTGTCCTCTGCAAATTGCAACACCTGTGCTCCCATGCCCTCTGGCTTCCCACTGGGTTTAGCCATGGAATGCATCTGCAAAAGACTAGTTCATAAGAGAAAGGTGTTAGGGGAAATATCTTCCTTGCTTACTCCCTGCCAGGCTATAATTCTAGCAGCGACTCCATTCCCCTACCCATGGTCACCACACCCTCTGTACCAGTAGCCCCACGTACTCCTGCAAAGTGGAGTAACAAGCCTAGGACTCATTCCACCTTTTCACAGTTCCTGGTGCTTCCACATTCCTTGTTGGTCTCCTTAGCCCTACCCAGACCTCTGAGTTAGTTGCATCATAAAATTCTCTACAAATATACATTTTCTGCTGGGAACTTGATGGATCTACCAAGAGACTGTTTTATTTCTTTTCCTTTGCTTCTCTTTGGGGCAACTGAAGGTAATGTCCAGGAGTTCAAGTTGCTGTTGGTTACATGCAAACAGGAAGTGAGGAAAGCATATTAGTTAATACCACACCCCCACTGATAAATCTTCACTGTATAACATGTCTAGGTCTTTTTCCTCAAGGTTCAGCTGGTTTCCATGTGATCACTGAATAACTTAGTTATGTGATGATCACGTGGATCGTAGGAGAAATATTCCCGGCTAAACATTCCCAGTTAAACCTTGAGGAAACCATGTTCAGATTAGCCTGTTGAAATAGCCCTAATTTTTTTTTAAAGATTTTATTTTTATTTATTCGACAGAGATAGAGACAGCCAGCGAGAGAGGGAACACAAGCAGGGGGAGTGGGAGAGGAAGAAGCAGGCTCATAGCAGAGGAGCCTGATGTGGGGCTCGATCCCATAACGCTGGGATCACGCCCTGAGCCGAAGGCAGACACTTAACCGCTGTGCCACCCAGGCGCCCCGAAATAGCCCTAATTTTTATAGCTAGAGAGACAAATATACAGTTACAGTTACCAATACAAGTGTAGATGGATGTATACACACACACACATATGATCCATTAAAGAGCTAAATTTTTTGCTTTTGTCAAAGCACTCTCCAATGAATTCCTCTATCCATTCTACCATTTTCCTGATGAAGAATGTACTATTGTTCTTTCCCTTTGATAAGACTCATTTTAAAACCATTTTACAGGCTTGTCACTTCCCCAGTTCTCTCTTCTGTAGAATTCATTTGGTCACCAACATATCTTATTCTTCTGTAAAATCTATTCTCTTTTTTTCCCCAGAGATGAAGCCACTTTGCTGAATAAGGCAATGGACAACTTATAAAGAGATTTTAATGTGTATGTTGGCTCTTGTTCATATAAATGGTCTGCTGAAAATATGTACTATGTGTCCAGCTGATTTTCATCTTAGGTAACGATGGGATTTTCATATTAGGTAACTATAGGAACTGAATCATAGTGCCAGATTAAAGAGCGAGACTGGTGCTAAGAACCTTGGCCAAACCAATGAAACTAGTGAAATCCCCATTCATTTGGAATCTGTGTGTACAGCTTCAGTTCAAATAGAGGACACTGGAGAGGTATCAACAGAACACATAGTGAGAGTGAACCGTTGCCACATAAACACTGGGTTTCAAAAGGATACTCTGACCCTAATTCTGTGAAAGAAGAACTTATAAAAGTAAGTTTGGTGCCATATGATTTCACTTATATGTGGAATCTAAAAAACAAAACAAATGAATAAACAAAGAGCCGAAACAGATCTGTAAATCCAGAGAATAAACTGATGGTTGCCGGGGGGGGGGGGGGGGGGGGGGGGGGGGGGGGGGGGGGGATGGGCAAAACGAGTAAAGGGAAGTGGGAGATGCAGGCTTCCAGTTACACAATGAATAAGTCATGGGAATAAAAGGCACAGCATAGGGAATGAAGCCAGTGGTAATGTAATAGTGTTCTACGGTGACAGATGGCAGCTACACTTGTGGGGAGCACAGCATAACATATAGACTTGCCGAGTCCCTATGAGATACACCTGAAACTCATGTAACATTGTGTGCCAACTACACTTTAATTTAAAAAAATTCAGACTTGATTTAAAAAAAAAAAAAGTTTCAAAGGTTGGGAGAACAAATAGAAAGACCCCAGAGCCTTGTATTTCTATTTCAGCTCTGCTGCTTGACAAAACTGATCTTGGCCGAGTCTCTTAACCTTTCAATCTCAGGTCCTTTCCCTTGAAAGCACTTCTTACTTATACCCATCTCCACTCTTTATTTAAAAATTCTGACAGCTAATATATAATCATCTTAATTTTAGCCCAGAAGAGAGACTGATATTGTCTATATCACAACTTGGCATTCTACAGAATTTTGAGACTTCTTACGTATATACAGCACAAGAAGCCCACAACATAATCCACCCATTGTGTCATGTGGCAAACATAAGTGTGCAGTAAATTTTCAAATAACACGATGGAGTACTTAGTGGATAAAGAGATACGGAAGAAAAAAGTTATCACTTCTGAAAGCTGAGAGTGTTATGTTTGTCCTAAGCTTTTACATATGGATAGAAGTAGAGAGGGAAACATGACAAATGAGTATAACTAGTATTACTTGTTTCTGAGACTGCTGTTGCTCAGGACGAATTCCTAAAAGATGTAGCCTAATCTTAAATAGGGAAAGGAAATGACATATCCCAGTCCTGTGGGGGCATTTGAAGAGTTGCAAGAAGGGCAAACTAGAGGGGACAGCACCCCGAATGCAGTGGCTATTTGTGGGCTGTGCAGTGATGCTGTTTCACAAAGAGCATGGGAATGGAAGTCCGAGCCAGCTGTGGGCACAGATCCTTCAGCAGCTGTGTGACCTGCTGTACTTCACGTAGTCTCTCTGGGCATTGGTTTCTCCTTTTTGTTGAAGGCAAGGGACACTGGATTAGGTATAATTTAAGATCTCTTTTAGGACTGGAAATGTATTCAAATGCCATTCTCCAATGACCATTAGGGAGGTAATTCAGAGTTTTGAGTTGGGAAATAAGATGAAAACAGCATTTCAAGAATGTAAATGTTGTCTTCTTCTGCTGGGTGGGTGAACAAGGAGAGCCCAGGACAAAGGAGCTATGACTTAGGGCTCAACAATTCTTACAGCCATATTTATCATCTTAGGCATTGGTGAAGAGAAAATAAAAATGTTTGGTCTGAGGTCACTTCCCATATCATTTTGAAAGAGCAAACACAAAAGTCACCCTGCTTCTTTCACCTTTTTTTTTAATTTGCCATTTGGTTTTTAAATGAGGGCCCGTATTCCTTGGGAGAACGAAGCCCCACTAACACACAGAAAGTATTTTAGAGAATTTGTTTCTATAGATGTGAAATGAAGTTGAATGTATTTCATCAGATTGCCTCATACAATGCAGCTACCCAAGCACTGCAAGTAAAAATATATGTTTATTTACGTTTAAAAGCTTATGACAAACATAACACTCTCAGCTCTCAGAAGTGATAATTCTATATCTCTTTATCCACTAATCCCTTAGTGAAAATCTGAAGCTGACGAGGAAACTTCAAGAAGGGTCTGATCTAAGTAAATGGAATATTAAGGTCTGATGGAAAGACACTAGTTTAGCCACTTCTTGTCCTGAAAGTCTCTTTCTGACAACTCTATCAACTCTTTGTAAGTCTGACACTTTCAATTTTTCCCAGAACAGCTACTGCCTTGGTTCACATACAGAGTGGATTGGAAGACTACATCCTAGGACGTCAGACTCATCTTCTTCATCTAAGGCAGTCCCATCCTGGGATTCCTTGACTCTTTGTTGCTTCAAACTTTTTTTTTTTTTTTTTTGCTGTAAGACTGACATAATAGCTCACCATGTGGGAGGACCATGAGACCACAGAATTTGAAACTGTTCTGTGGCATTTTTCATGAAATAAATAGCCACCAAATTCTGCGGTAGTTTAATTCTTGGTTCTGTTTTTACACTCTTGTTATGTGATTTTGAAGTCCATGACACTAGGAAAACAGAAGTTATAAATGTAATATCAGGCTACTTTATAAATAAAAGCTCTTACCTGATTTCCCTTTCCAAGAGACATGGGGTAAGGAATCACTATGGCTGCAGGGATCAAAGTGTTTCTCTCAAGGCTGAACCCCTTTTCGTGTGCTTCTGTTATCCCAGCCTAGCAGGGCTGCCAGACCTGCCTCCCTTCATGTTCAGGCTCAAGCACTTGTGATTCTGAGCCAATTGCAGGGAAGACCCAATCTCAGCATCAGATATGGTTTGGGTGAATCCTGCCATTCAAGATTTCATAGCCCATATTCTTGGAATGATTGCTGGAAACCATTTTTCTAATCCATGTGGTCCCTGCCTCAGTTTCTTGATTTGATGCTTCAGTGTTACATCAGAAATACAGACATGGACGATTTCATTGAGATGTGGTCTTTCTCTTCATCTTCCTCTCAGGTCAAGTGAGAATCTTCTCTCAATCCTCCCACTCAAGGCTGTAATTTTCCTCCTAAATTGCTGATTAGTAGGGACTCAGTGGTTTATGTGCTCAGCTATCTGCTCACATCAGCTGCCCTTCCCTACTGAACAGGTCAATTTTTCAGCAGTCCAAGTCAGGTCCAATTTTATATACTCTTATGAAATAAGAATTGGAGCCTGTTGACACGTGGGAGAGCTTTCTCCACTAGAAATTCTTCTCAGTCTCTCCTGTTCTGCTACAGAGGTCCCAGCCAGTGGCCCCATAGAGATGACCATGTCCCTGTATAGTCACAATAGGTTATTTTCTCTCTTCCTTTAAAATGTTTTTCTCATTTTCTAAGTCCCCAATAATCAACCATTTGTGAAAACAGAAACACTTTGTGGATGTGGTTCAATAGCTACAAAGTTCTCCACTAATCTTTTGAGAGAAAATAAGTAAAACTGCACGTGTGAGTAGAGTAAGTATTGAATTAAATAATTTTGCATCCAATGTGGGTCTGTCAATACAGCCCAGTTGGTGAATAAAGAACTCCTTAGAGACATAGCAACTTTAATCCTTGATACCATAAATTTGATCCCCAGATCCTGACTTGAGACCTGAATCAAAATGTACTAACAGCAGAAACCTGCATATTCACTTGCAAAAAAAAAAAAAAAAAGTGAACTTGGACTCTTACCTTACACCATGTACAAAAATTAATACAAAATAGATCAGCAACCTATAAATAAGGGCCATAGTCATAAAACTCTTAAAGGAAAATATAACTAAGTCTTCATGATCTTGAATTTAGCAATGAATTCTTACATATGATCCCCCCAAAATAAATAAATTGGACTTCATCAAAATCTAATAATTCTGTACATCAGAGGATATTGTCAAGAAAATGAAAACAGGATCTAAAGAATGAGAGAAAATATTTGCAAATTATATTCTTGAAAAGGGTTCCGTATCTATAATAAATAAATAACTCCTACAAATCAACAAAAAGACAACACAATTAAAAAGTGAAGAAAGGGCTTAAATAGACATATCTCCAAAGAAGATATACAAATACCCAACAAGCATATGAGAAGATGCTAACCTCACTACTCATTAGGGAAATACAAATAAAAACCACAATGCAATACCACTTCACACCTAGTAGGAAGGTTATAAAAATTGGGGAGGGGGGATAGCAACTATTGGCAGAGATGTGCAGAAATTGGGAACCTTGTACACTGATGGTGGGAACATAAAATGGTGCAGGTGCTTTGGAAACGTTTGGTACTTTTTCCTAAAGTTATATAAAGAATTACCATATAACCCAACAATTCCACTCCTAAGTATATCTATCCAACAAGAATTGAAGACAGGAACTGAAACAGATACCTGGGTGCCAATGTTTATTGCAGCGTTATTCAAGATGGCCAAAAGATGGCTCAAGTGTTCATCAGCAGATGAACGAATTAAAAAAAAAGTGGTATATCTATAATGGAATATTATTCAGACAGAAGAACTGGAACTCTGATACGTGCTACAACTTGGATGAACTATGCTAAGTGAAACAAGCCAGAAAAAAAATTCATTTATGTGAAATATCTAGAATAGACAAATTCATAGAGCCAGAGAGTAGACTGAAGGCTACTAGAAGATGAAAAGAGTGGGAAATGGGGAGTTATGGTTTTAACGGGTAGAGTTTCTGTTTGAGATGGTGACAAAATTTCAGATAGTGGTGACGGGCTTGTACAATATTGTGAATATATATAATTAATGCCACTGAATTGCATACTTTAAAATGATTAGAATGGCTTAAACTGGCTTTTTAATATTATGCATATCAGTTCACAATAAAATCAAGAAATTTAAAAATTCACTTTCAGCACAAACTCAGAGGTATCCAGCAGCATTTCACCCCAAATACTTCGAACCCAAGTATTACTGTAGTACTGAGCTGGGTGTGTGAGGAACTGGCAGAAGAGAAGATGCTAAAAATGATCTTGAGTTATTATCCAGCCCTGGTCTTCTGGAGTCCAGCTGGTACTTTGATTTCCTGTCTTCATTCAACCCCAAGAAAGTGGATTAAAGAATTAATACAGGAAAACTGGACTCGGTCTCTCTTGGTTCTAAACAACTTTATGTACTTTCTGTTTACTTCAGCATTTAAGGGGCTCAAAGGGGAGAGCTGGAAAGTGTCGATGTTCTGTTGAAATTTTAGCAGGGATGGTGGACATTTAGTTTTCTCTACACTGTATATGGCCTCCTAACACTACGCCATCTTGGCACATAACTAGAGGTCGAGGCTGAGATGCAGTATAAATGCTGAGTTAATTAATTATAATCAGTGTTACTATGATGGATTCCATATGACACTGAGGTCTATGGCAGAAACTTCGTTGCGTGCAGCTCTTCACAGCACTTACAGATTAGTCTTCAAACAATATAGCCTGTGTTTGTGCCACAGGATCCCACTCCTGTGGTTCTGGACATTTCCAAAGGGGGAAATTGTAGGGCAATAATGTAGCTAAAAAGACCTTGAGCCAGTAGAGGCTCAGATATGGTGGGTTCTTATTTTTCTGCACCCTCTCTTTATCCAGAAATCTCACCTCAAAAGAAGGTAGAAAGTACATGTGAGGCTTTCCACCAGCTCATCTAAATCCCAAAGGTGAAACGTTCCCCATCAGAACAGGAGGCATTCAGAAGGAGTCACCCCTTTAGTTGCATCTTGGACATACATCCTACTCCCCAGTGTGCCGTTTGCGTCGTCCAAGAGATCATATGTTCATGCCCAGAGTTGCTAGATAAAGGACAAGCAGACGTGTTTGCATAATCTTCATTACCTTTACCATAGTTCAATATAATTTCTCCAAATGTTTCATTTATTTTATTTCAGAGACTGTGACAGTTAGAATCTTGAAGTACAAGCCCGCATCTGTAATCCATTTATGAACTCTCTCCAGTGCAATCGCAAAGCGAGAGGGGAAAAAAATTTGGGGGGGGGAGGAATTATTTGGAGTAAAAAAAAAAAGAAAGAAAAAAAGAAAAGAAAGAAAAAGAAAAAGAAAAAAAGCATTGAAAAACAAGCAGAGGGGAGTAAGAGCACATCTGTTTTCGTAAGAAATCATGGAACCTGGCCCTTTTTCAGTGGGGTATTTTACTACCACATGGCTTTAATCCTACATCTGGGCCTGTTGTTTTATGAAATATTTCCCACAGATGATGTCAATTATAATTTTTGTCCCGGTCGTCAATTTACGGACTCTTGGAATAAGACAAAATGAAACAACCAGAAAAAGAACAACTTATGTGGTCTCCTCTCTGACAAAATTATAGCTGTGTGATACACATCTAAAATCAATAACTCTGCTAATGATTAGCAGAACACATTGCTTGGTTTATGAGCAGAGATGAGGCCCACAGTGTGCACATGTTTGGCACTGGATTGCATTTTTTGTTTGCTGTGTATTTATCAGCAGATGTTCAGCCGTTTATTTAATGCTTCTTCTATGAGCCAGTAGTAGGCCCGTGTCTGTGCAACATTTATAAGTCATCTGCCAGCAATACAGGTGGAATGCTTTCATGGAGCCTTTTTTAGTTCCTTCGGCAGTGATGATCTATCAGAGAAATCAAGGATAATTCTTTATGGAGTTATATGGCTATTAAGATGTGGAGCTCTGATCTTGTGTGTAAAGCTGAAGAAATTTGGATTCCAGCATATGGAATCAGACTCGCTTTTCAGAATCACTTTGAAAGAGTCATTTGGGGCGTTCAACTTTAGCAGCTGGTCTGAGGGTGAAAGGTTTTGCGGAGAAACAAAGAAACTCCATTAGTCCTGGGTAGACCCACAGTTTTGACAGAAATCGTTTCTTTCTTTACTTTTAGGGACTCTTTCGATGCAAAAAGATAAACCAGGTCCTTTAAAAATTATCTCATGACTACTAGATTTTATAATGAATAAAAAGCCAGATAATTTGAGTGCTTTAACACTCCTGGGGGGATGAAATTGAGTGGAGGAAATTCTGTCTTTTTGGGGAGTAGCCAGTGCTCTGGCTATTGAAAGTTTTAAAATAGAAGGGGGAAAAAAAAGGAAAGAAGAAACAGTTCCAGAATATTCTAAATCCTCATGATTTCTTTAGTGTTGTGTGTGTGCTGCATTTTGATAATAATAATTTTAGAAATCCAATGTTTCTTTTTTTTAAAGATTTTATTTATTTGACAGAGAGAGACAGAGCACAAGCAGGGGGAGTGGCAGGCAGGAGGAGAGGGAGAAGCGGACTCCCCACTGAGCAGGGAGCCTGATGTGTGGCTGGAGCCCAGGACCCTGGGATCATGACCTGAGCCGAAGGCAGATGCTTAACTGACTCAGCCACCCAGGCGCCCATAGAAATCCAATGTTTCATTTTAAAGTCCAAATATTGAGCATTTAATAGCATTTAGCATTGATAAATGTGTTTAAAGACATAAATGATTTCATTTCTTAGCATGATACCTGCAGTTCCTCATAAATTTTTCTATTGGCTAGGTTCTTCTTATGATCCCTGCTCCTCCATTTTCTCTCATAGGATTCCCCACTTTATCCACAACTCTCCTAGGTCTGGAGTTCTAGAAGTGGAGGATGCTAAGACTGAGATTCAGGTGCATATGATTCATTAGAGAAGCATCCTCAGGGCAAAGGGAGTGAAGGAAGCAGGACGGGTCAGGGAAGGGAACTGAGCAACGAATCTAACGAGGAGTCTGGCTTCAGCCTGATTCCACAGGGAACTCTGGACTGTCAACTGCACCTTGGCGTTGGCCCCACTTGAGGCAAGGGGGGAGGGAAGTCGTGCGTACACTCTTTCCTGCTCAGCTCGGGGCACTCGTCTGGGGAAGAGGGGAGCTATAAGCCTTTACAGCGGATTTGGACAACCTCTAAAAGAACTGTACAGGCCCTCCGAAGGGGATCTAGATGGGCCACCAAGAGTGTCCAATGACTCACTTTTTTTTATATGAGAGAAAAGATAGTCCAAAAATAAATCTATTGAAAGGAACGTTGACCTAGATGCCTAAGCCCGGAGACATTTGTTTAAATTGTGCAGAGACATTTGACAATAGAGCGTGAAATTCCCAGTTTCTCCTCCTGTCTTCTTTCCAGGTATTTCCGCAGTACTGACAACTGTGGGATGGCCTCACCTGGTGGCAGACCCAGGAGACCTGGAGGTGTTTATGGAGATGAGTATGATGGCCCACAAACAAATATGTCTTCCCACTGCTATTGAACATTAAGTTGCTCTGGCTTGTAGCATGTGTTCTCTTAAACTGTGAAGGGTCCCTCACCTAGAGCCTGGTTAGGGTGTGCTGCGTACCAGAGAAGGAGGGGATGAATGGTAGCCTAACATAATCCTTCACAAAGACAGCACCAAGCACAGCTTACTCAGAATTATCTGCTTGAGATGATTTCAAGGGAAGTCTGAGATGGACCCTTCTTTACAAATTGTCTTGTCCATAGTGCTAGAATTTTCAACACTCCAGACCTCCTTCTATGTTAAGGCTCAGTTGCCTCAACAGTACTCTTTTAAAATAGAAATGTCCTAGGCAGAATTAGAGCTGTGCACCAAAGTGGGCAGAGCTAAAGAAACACTGAAGGATTCCAGAATTTGGGCACTATCCTCAATTCCTGAAATGGGAGAAATTTCCCTATTTCTCTACATGTTTATTTTATCATTTAAACTTGGAAACTGGGCTTATTACACTTCAAAAACTTCACTTATTATAGCTAGTCTTACATAGTGATTGTGAGAATAAAATCTCCCTCACTTATTTTACACTACCCATTTTTTTAAATGTACTTTTTCTCCCCTCTCTGACCACTCTCTCACGTATTCCTTCATTTAACGTTTTGTATTTATCATTTATTCTTTCAGTAGACATTTGACAAGCACTGCATTAAGTGCTGTGAATGAATAGCTCAGTCAAGTGTGAGAAACAGCTTTCAAGCGGATAATCATAACATAATATAAAAAAGCTACAATAGAACTTGGTATAGAATCCTGGAGAAGAATCATGGGGAGCACTGCTTAGACAGATAGCACTCACATTTGAACAGGTGTAGAAATGAGTAGGATTTGCCAGGAAAAAAAGGGAAAGGCAGAAACAGCAACGTACGAAGGCTCAGAAACATACAACTGATAGATAGAACTGGAGACAGTGAGGAGGAGGCAGGGAACGGATTAGGAAAAATCATAAGGCTCTTTTCAAGAGGCAAAGGCATACAGATTTTCTTTTGCAGGAAATGGGAAACAACAAAGGCCTGTAAGTTGATTTGTTTTAAAGACAATGACTCTGATGTTCTTCCTAGAGTCAGCAGGGGTCAGCAAACTTGAAAAACAGTTTTATTGAACACCACCACACCCATTTGTTTATAGGTTGTTGTGTCTGTTTTCATAATCCAACCACAGAATTGAGTACTCATGGCAAGAACGTATGGTTCACAAAGCTGAACATACTTACTGTTTGGCCCTTTACAGAAAAAAAGTTGGTGGACCCCTGCATTAGAGGAAGGAGAGCCCTGGTTGCTTAGGGGAGATGCCAATTTGGGAATACTTCTGTGATGGAATTTAAAATCCCTGTTGACTGACTGGATGTAAGGAGAGAGGAAGGGACACTAAGTGCGACTTCCAGACTTCGATTTGCACAATGACTTGGAGAGTTGGTAGTGATGGTGAATGCAGACAAAAGAACAAATAGATGAGAAGCAAGGAAGAAACAGATAATAATTTTGGACATGTTGGAAGTGAAGTGCCAAATCAAGACCCCAAGGCTGATTTCAAGTTGGCACTTGGAGAAATGAATAAGGAAAGACAGACATTTTGCTTCTCTTAAGTTTCCTTTCTTATGTGAGTGCTCTCTGCCTGAGCCATTGCTCTCCATTATTCTACAGGATTCTATACAAGACTTGATTGTAGCTTTGCTATACCAAGTCATGATTATCTACTTGGAAGCAATTTCTCAAGCTGGACTATGAACTAGTTACTCACAGCACCTAACACAGTGTTTGTCAAATGTCTACAGAAAGGATAGTCTCCCGTCTCCCATCTGTGATCTCACCATATAACCTCATCCACGTTCTCAGGTTTAATTACAATGACAACATCAATGATTCACAAATACATGTCTCCAGCCAGACTTCATCTCTCTGACATCTGTCATTTTTTTAAATGCCCTAAGCCTTTTGAACACCTCCTCTCTTTGCATTGTAATTATTCTTCCTTTTTGTCAATCCTGCCTTCCTAAGGTAGGTAGAATTCCCAACCAACACTTCCGGTGTCCTTGTGGTACTGGTTTATAGGATACGTGGTTGGCTCCCACCAAGCACATCCTTCCTCGTGGTACTTGAAGTCGCACGGGAATGTTGTAAGGTTGTGCAGTTCCTCTGCTACACGGGGGTATGGACCAGCTATACCAGAGGTTCTGACGTCTGGGTTCTGGCTGGATGGATATTAAGTAATCAGTGGTGAAAAGCTTGGGATTTTTCTATGAAATTTCCCCTCGCTGGATCTCTCTTGACTGTGTGGCATTCAGGTTTGGCTCTCTGCCTTCCAGAAATTCTGGTAATGGACTAAAGCCCGTTTCATAACTGCCTTCTTTTTAAGCTACTAAAGTGGTTTCTGTTACCTAGAATTGAATCTTCGTTGAGATAAGCTCCAGATCTCTTCTCCAGCCTTTTTTATAACACAGTTTATGTCATTCTTCGTACTCCAGCTACAGTCAACTTTTAATGGTTCCTCCAACTTCCCATTCTGATTACGACAGGGCCTTTGTGCCTGCTTTTCCTTCTGTCTGGGATGCTTTATTCTCACCTCCCACTCCCGAGCCCAATGTATTGTTTAGTTTCTGCCATTGTAATTTTCCTCACCTCAGTCACTACTTGTTCTAAGACCTGTCTGATCTCCCTGACTGTGTCAAATTCCCCCATGAATATCTTTCACATATTGATGTTCCATATTTCAACTGTAATTTACATTTACTCACATGGTTGTTGGATTAATGTCTTTCCGTCTTCTCCACTGTAAGCTCCATGGAAGCAATGCTAACTAATTTATACCCAGAATTTAAAGCAATACCTGGCACATATTATAAGTATTGGTTGTTTTGATAATTGGTAAAGATTTTTAAGCGGTTCAAACAATTGTCACTGTTCCAAGTTTCTATTACTTTATTCTTTGGAAAGCATTTAAGAACCCTTTATTCTTATTTTATAAATACAAACTTAGTAAACCTACTGTTCAAATTTCAGTAGTTTAGAGGCTTTAATATTTTTAGGTATCCCAGAAACACATTTATTTATCCCATCTCTGATCAAGATTATCAGGCTACAGGATTTGAAATCACAGGGACTCAAGAAAGGTTTAAAAGTAGATGTCATCCTCCTCCAAGATTATGCTTCAGAAAGATATATCTATATCTTGAGGTGGTATGAAGGATGAATTAAGAAGAGGAAACCATAGCAACCCACTATGGCCTGAAGGAGGGGAAGGATGCAAGTAAAAAAAAAAAAAAAAGACAATGATTGAAGTCTAGGCCACTGGAGAATGGGAATGTTATTACCAGAATTGGAGAATAAACATAAGCATGAGGATAACATCTGTGTTTCACTTTTTAGGCTGTACTCGCTGCTTCTGTTT
The DNA here is from genome assembly GCF_002007445.2 of Ailuropoda melanoleuca. Lineage (NCBI taxonomy): Eukaryota > Metazoa > Chordata > Mammalia > Carnivora > Ursidae > Ailuropoda > Ailuropoda melanoleuca. The sequence continues at coordinate 77,841,841 of NC_048230.1, read as the reverse complement.
TTTATTCTTCAGAAGTAGAGAATGATAATCAGAGAAGTTATCATTTGTCCAAGGATGCAGAACAAAAATGGGCAGAGCCAGGATGCAAACCCAGTGCTCTAATCCTATATTCTGTGTCCTTTCCACCATCCTATGCACCTTGGAGGAAGAAAATGGTTTAGAGGGAAGAAGTGGTACTGATTTGGATGCAAATATAAGGGATTTTGTTTTAGACATGATGAGTTTGAAGCAGGAAAAATTAATATAAAAACCACCAGCAGTTTCTCTAAAATATTTATGACATGTATCATTTATAAAATATATTTGGGTTCACATGGGTTGAATCGATCTCTAAAGAAAAGCTATTTTAATACAAATAATCACCCTCCAATTTATCTGCTTGGGGATCTCCACTGACTAACCCTGAAGACATCTGCTTTTGGATTATATTATAGGCCTACTGTTGCACCCCTTAAAATAAAAATTAATTAAGTGCAATCCTGTCTTATTTCGGAGTCCCATCCCGTATACTAAATTATTTTCCAAGAATATCCTCGACATACTAGGACTTGTGTACATCTTATGTCTTGAGTTCTGATACTAATATGTTGGTCTGGAAGAGTCTATGCAGATGGAAGAGACTTTGTTTATTCTCCAAGAGTCAACATGAGATCTAGTTTACCTTTCACTTTTCCACAAAGTATAATGAAAAGTGTCCAAATAAGTGATCCAGGGTTGAAGCAGGACAGATGTTCAAATCAATGAGATTTAGATCTAAGTGGCAAAAAAAGGACTTTTCCATCAACTTTAGAAGTGTCACAAGAGATCAGATGGTGTGCCGTTTGTATTTCACTGAAATCACTAAAATTTCAGCCCAGAGCATGAAATTATACTTAAGAAATATAGTGATGTGCTTGATGGTGAAAGAAGATGACCATGAACACTGTTCTATAAAAAGTAATAAGAATTATTGTTATAAATTTTCTTTAATTAATCTTTATTGTCACTAATAATATCTTTCAGAGCCAGATGTAACATGTAGAATTCGAGAAGTCTGGGATGCTTGCATCTATTATGGGGGAGATAAGGCAGAGCAAAGTGTATAAGGGGCTTGCACACATCCTCTGATTAAGGGAGGGCCAATTTGGGATTTGTCATTTGTCTTGAACTATTTACCAAATGCCTAGGAGCTGGCAAACCCCAAGCCTAGTTTTGTTGAGTGTTTTTCTCTCAGTTTTTAAACCCAAGTGATTCCTTGGGAAATTTAATCCATATGTTTCAGAATCGTTTACACTTAACTCATCAAAATGTTTTGTAAGGGCTATTTGATGTCCAAATGTCTTTTAAAGCCCCCCCTTTTTTATTTAGAAACAGGAAATTGTTCTTTGTTTTTTTGTTTTGTTTTGTTTCTTTTGTAAGAGTAAACAACCTCGGAACATAGAAAGACTGAGACCAACCTCACAATTTTTAACAGTTGGGTTTAAGCATATCCTGTTCACACGGAGTAGTGCGTTCTTAAAGCTATAATTTTAGCATAGCTTATTATTGATTTAGGGTGCTAGACCCAGGATTCCTATTAGTTGACTAATACCAAATAAGTGTTCAATGATCATTGATTTTTCTAGGGAAATATAAAAAATAAGGCTGTCTTCAGAAGACATAGAAAATATTGATACATTGATAGCCATATAAGAAATTAAAATACAGTCAATTATTTCCTAATAAAGGCGTAATGCCGCATTGGTTTTATAGAAGAGTTCTATTAAACTCTAAACAATAACTGAGCAAAATATGTGCAAGCAATTTACAGAAGAACTATAAATAGCTAATATGCTTATGAAAAATATTCAACTGCACTAATATTCAGTAATAATTTTTGGTCATTGGGGAAATAGTGATGAGGGAACAGAAGGCTGGCTGAAGACAAAGCAGAAGCTGACACCCTGCAAACCGCCCCCCCCCCAATGTATGTGATATTCCTCGGCACTCCTGGCTGCCCTAAAACTAAGGAAAGGAAAAAACAAATGATTAACTGACAGAGATCACAATCCTGGGAGGCCTGATTCTCCCTCAGTTTACACATGTCCTAGTGATTTACAAGGAAGAAGATTTCTTATCAATAGCCTAACTTCCAGAGACCCATAATTCAGTTTCCTGAAGCCCTAACATTACCATCCCCTCCATAAAATTGAGGGAAGCTGAGGCAGAAGGAAATGTAAATAAAACGGAATTTCTTTCCGGACCTGCAGCCCATTGATAAGAACACGTGATAGGAGGAAAGTAACATTCTCCAGGGAAGCTCCCAACTATGGGAGCTCCAACTATTAACACCTTCTAGAGGGGTCAATGACCTTAACCTGACAATAGCAAGGCCTCCAGTGCCCTGCGAGAGGAGTCTTCTTTGAGATATGAAAGTGCTTTCTCAGCCTCCCTTTTTCCTCACCTCCCCCAACCCCATGGTATATAATCAGCCACCTCTCACAGCCCAGGGCAGCAGCTCTTTCTGCCCACAGGTCCTGTCCCCGTGCTTTAATAAACCACCCAATTTTGCACCAAAGACGCCTCAAGAATTCTTTCTTGGTCGTCGGCTCCGGACTCCACCCCACTGAACCTCACATATGTTCCACGACTTCATCAATAGGAAGTATTATATAATGGTGGAATGACTAGGAGTCATTAAAGCCTTTATCAAAGGGAATTTGACATTATTAAATTAAAAAATAGGGGCGCCTGGGTGGCTCAGTTGGTTAAGTGTCTGCCTTCTGCTCAGGTCATAATCTCAAGGTACTGGGACCGAGACCCCCACTACCTAGGGCTCCCTTCTCAAGCAGGGAGTCTGTTTGTTCCCTTCCCTCTCACTCTGCCCCCCCTCTCCTGCTTGCTCTGTTGCATGCTCTCTCTCAAATCAATAAAATCTTTTTAAAAAAAAAAGTTGATTAAAAAATAATGTGCAAGCTCCTTGACCCATCCATTTCTCTCTCATGGTCCAACCTAGAGAAACATTTCCACAAATACGAAAAAAGGTTCTTAAAAATATGCAGTGCAACATTGTTTAACACAGTAAAATGATGTATTTTTGTTATATACTCGTCATAAAGACAGTGGAAGCAAAATTATTTAAGAGATCAAACCAGTAGAGGTCTAAAAAATGAGGAAGGCAGAGAATTCTGGAAGGAATTTGCCACAGAAATTGCTGACTATCAGCCGAGATTTTTATCATGTTTGTAGTGAAAATAATTCTCTCCATATACAAGCTTGAAATTGTACTAACATCAGAAGAAGGAATGCCACTCCCTACAGAGGTCCTCGTGAGGTCATTCGGCACATTATGATTCCAGTCCGGGGTCCCTGGATTCCAAATAGGGGTCCTAAATGACTTGGTGATGGAGTGGTTCTTGTCTTCTAGATAGTGGCTCACACATTAGCCAAACGTCTTTTTTTCTCCCCTAAACCTCATGCAGGCGCATCCCAGAACAATGAGTAATGAAAATTACTGTAGTCTCTGTTGGATCTTCTAGGAGAGGCACCACTTCTTAACAGTATCTGGGGATTCGGAAGCTTGCCGTTTCAGCATCAGCCACCTGCAAATGTACTGGCAATGCTTTGGATCAAGGACTACTGACGTTTCACTAATATCTTCCTACCACCAAGATTTAAATATGGTTGAAAATCAATCCATTTATAGATCCTCTTCTGGGAACAGGAACCTGGGTGTTGAAATTGAATAAGCATCTTACCACCTAGCAAACCACCTGTAGTTTAAATCTTACCCACTGCCCTGGATAAACTGGTAGATAGCCTGGGATGCTGAGGAAAGGTCAACTTCTTTAAAATAAAATAGCTCTTTTGAGTTCTGTCAAGGAGGGCTGCCAGTCTGTCAGCGTGGAATCATTACAAGTCAAGAGCAGGGGCGTGAAGTACAAAGTGGAGGTAAGTGTTTCAGGTGATTTTTATAAACTAAAAGAATTTTCCTTCTTGGAGGGAGTCCCTGTTGCTAATTGCGGTCCAGCCACACTGGCCTGGACCAAGGCAGGTTGGATCTCACTTAGAGCTGCAGGCAGTAGAGTGAAGGGTAAGAGCACGGAAGCAGAACCAGGCGGCTGGGTTTCAATGTCAGCTCAACCACTCACACGCTGTGCCATTCCACCCACCCCCCACCCCCTACCTCTGGCAACTACCCATCTGTTCTCTGTATCCATGAGCATGTTTCTGTTGTTGTTTTCTTAGAGTCCACATCTACTGGGCTACTCTTCGTTTCCTCATTTGAAAAGAGGGGATCCCGATGCTAAGCGTAAGGGCAGTACCTCCTCCACGCAGACATGGCGAGGGCTACAGGAGCTAGCACGCAGCACTTAGTGCGTGGCATGTTGCGGGGATCTCAGAAAGATCCGTCCCACTGTCAGCAAAGTCTGGCCCTGAGACTGTTGCGTCTGACTCTCCATTACATCATTTGTATCCTTCCTTCCTTCATTCATTTAGAGCGAGCAGGGGGTAGGAGCAGAGGGAGAGGGACAAGCATGAGATCATGACCTGAGCCGAAACTAAGAGTCAGATGCTCAACCGACTGAGCCAGCCAGGCTCCCCATCATTCATATCTCGCTCAAATGTCCTCATAGAGCCACTCCTAAGCCCCTTTTCCAAATAACCCCAGAAATCCTCTAAAACTCCTATTCTCTGGCCCAGCTTTTTTATTGCTATTATTGAAGCATCAACGACATACAACATTAAAGTGTACAACATGACTCAATAATTGTAAATATTGCACAATGATCACCACACTAAGTGTAGTTAACATCTGTCACCATATATAGTTATAATTTTTTTTCTTGGATGAGAACTTTGAAGATCTACTCTCAGCAACTTTTAAATATGCATAAATGCAGGGCTATTAACTATAGTTGTCATGCTGTACATTGTATCCCCAGGACTTTTTATAGCTGGGATCCTGTACCTTTTGTCTTTTTCTACCCATTTCACCCACCCCTCACCCCCTATCCCCTACCTCTGGCAACTACCCATCTGTTCTCTGCATCCATGAGCCTGTTTTTGTAGGTTTTTTTTAGATCCACATATAAGTGAGATCATATCGTATTTGTTTTTCTTTGTCTGATTTATTTTACTTGGCATAGTGCCCTTGAGATCCATCATCCACATTGTCACAAATGGCAAGATTTCATTCTTTTTTATGGTTAGATAATATTTATCTTTTTTATGGCAGAATAATAAACATATATATCTTATTATCTTGGCTATTGTAAATAATGCTGCAATGAACATGGGAGTGCAGATATTTTTTCAATTAGCGTTTCCATTTTCTTCAATAAATACACAGAAGTAGAACTGCTGAATCATATTGTATTCTATTTTTATTTTCTTGAGGAACTTCCATACTCTTTTCCATAGTGGCTGTACCAGTTTACATTCCTACCAACTGTGCACGAGGGTTCTCTTTTCTCCACATCATTGCCAGCACTTGCTATTTCTTCTCTTTTAGAGAAGAGCCATTCTAACAGGTGTGAGGTCATACTTCATTGTGGTTTTGATTTACTTTCACTGATGATTAGAAACGTTGAGCATCTTTTCACATACCTGTTGGTCCCAGCCCAGCTTTTATAGCTTCATAACAATTATCATTATCAGAAATTATACTGAGCGTGGGTTTATTATCTGTCTCCCACTCCCCCCAAAAATAAACTCTTGAAGATGGAATGTTTGCTTTTGTATTCCTAGCATCTAGAACTGTACCTGGTACCCAACAGATGTTTAATAAAGTGTTCCTTAGTAATGAACAAATGAAGGAATGGTAAATTCTTACTACAAAATACTGGTCAACAGTTAAAAGGAATGAAGTAGATTTATATGTTCTGATATAAAAATGTCTCCAAGGCATATTTTAAGTATAAAAAAGCAAGTTTCATAAAAGTGTGTGTGTGTGTGTATATACACACACATATATAATATATATATATATTAAAATATTTTAAGTATTAAGATTGTACCAATGTGGTGTCACTGGGTATAAAGCACCAGTAGAAGGATATAATTAAGTGTGCATGCCAGACACCTTAACTGTACTGCTAAAATTGTAACTGTTTCATCTTACAAAAGAATTCTTTTATTTAAATCTGTTATTTAAATCACAACAATGTAGTGTTTATTGTAATTTGCATTCCACCCAACCCTCACTTTTATAGGTGTTTCCATCAGTGTCAATTCTCTCAAGAAGGTGATATTTACATGTGTTGCCATTCCTTCCACATTCTTCCATATTTCTCTATAACAAAATGATCTTCCAGGTGGCTTGGCTATTTTCTCCTTTTACTTGCATATGGCAAAACTTTAGCTATCTATATGCTCATAACAGCCTTCTTTAAAGTCACTTATTGATTTAGAAAATTTGACTAGCAGTAGTTCACTTATTTATTTGCTGCTGAGAACATGTTATATACCAAACAATTAATTTCTTGCCCTCAGAGATGCCCAGGCTCTTCACAACTGATTTTTTACCAAAGATTTCCAGCTGGTCAAAATTTACCATAACAATAAATATTTTAGATGATGCTTTAGATGCTCAATCAGAGGTAAATAAGGAAGGTACCAGGTTCTGCGGAGGATGACAAAATAAAACACGAATAAGTTGTGACTTGTCCATAGCTGCACAGCTATTTAGACAAAGACCTGGAATGTGAATTCTAGTCTTCAAGGAAAATTTACTTAATTGACCATGTAAACTAAGGTGGGTAGTCAGATTTATTTTAAATATCTTGTATCAGTTATCTATTCCCTTAGTATGGAGGAATAAGTTAGCACCCAAAGTCTCAGTGGTATGTAGTGTCCACACACAGAAAGACAGCTAAGCAGTATCACTGATCTTGGCTGGAGGCACTCGTGTCTGGGGATCACTGGCTATCAGCTAGTCTAGGCTGGTTTTGGCTGAGGGGACTGAGATGACGCAGGTCTGCCCCTCATGTCTCTCATCCCTGAGCAGACTAGCTGGGCATGTTCTCGGGGTGATGACAGAGGCAAAAGAGAGAGAGAGAAAGCAATCCTGGTTTTACAAGTGCTTTTCCAGACTCTGCTTGTATCATCCTTGTTAACCTCTTGGTGGTCAAATCAAGTCACATGGCTGCCACCAGATTTGAGTTGGGAGGGCTCTAAAAGGTTACATGACAAAAAAATGATTCTAAGGAGGGGAGAAGACTTGGTCATTTTTGCTGTCTACCAAGGTCTCTTCAAGTACTGGGATGCTATGATTGGACTAATATTTAGTTGAATAATTTTGCTTTCTACTTTTAATTTGCACTGTGCATTGTACACGCACACACACACACACACAACCTCCAAGAAACTGGGCCAAGACATAGTTGTGTAAAATGGAAATGAAAAAAACAGAACAGTCCTCCATTTTTTTCCAAGCACTATTCTCAACCCTTGTGTTTTTGTAGTTTAATTGTAAAGCGCTCTTATCAAATTATGAAAATGAACCTGTTTTTCCCCTACGAAGTCCACTATTTTGTATGGCTTTGATTGTTGCTGTTGTTCAATAAGCAGTGTGCTTCTCAGTGATCTATAACATGATGTGTAACATTTGGCAGCTGAATTTCCAACTGTTCCTAAGTGTTGCACTGTCTTAATTACCTCACTACTCATTTTTTTTTTTAAGATTTTATTTATTTATTCGACAGAGATAGAGACAGCCAGCTAGAGAGGGAGCACAAAGAGGGGGAGTGGGAGAGGAAGAAGCAGGCTCATAGCGGAGGAGCCTGATGTGGGGCTCGATCCCATAATGCCGGGATCACGCCCTGAGCCGAAGGCAGATGCTTAACCGCTGTGCCACCCAGGCGCCCCACCTCATTACTCATTCTTATTAATATGTTGGAAAGAGAAGGAATAAAAAGGGGATGAAGCTCAGGAAACATAAAAACTAGATTTAACACAGGGTAAAAACCAATGGGGGGTTGAATGATGTAAAATAGACTTTATTTCTTTATTTTTTAAGTCCTACTGATTTTGCCAGTAAAGAATGTGGAAGCATACACATGCATACACCCACAAACGCACTAAAAAAATACCATAGCAAGCTTCCCATTGTGTCAACCTTACCAACCAGGTAACCGGCTGCACAATTAGTGGCCTTGATCTCATTAGACATGTGTGGGGCTAATGATACAGCTTCATTCACTACTTGGAAAGTCCTTCCCCCTCCTCCGTTTGGTCAGCTCCTTTATGATCCATATCAACTGTCTCATCTCCCACTTCACAGGGCGCATTCTGTTAGATAATAGCTCTGCCTCCTTTAAGTAAATTTGAAACGAGCTGCAAACTATACCAATCACTTGGAATTTCACAGTGCCATTACCAAAGTAAAGATTCTGAAAAGTCCTGCAATAGAAAATCTGATGTAGCTTTGTTTAATTTAGTTTCATGACTTTTTAAATCTATTTGACATGCATAGGTTTTTCGAGGAGCAACTACTGCAATGTTATCAGAAAGTATTTTTCCATGTAATACAATGTGGAAAATGCTAAAAATCTAGTTTTTATTCTTTTTCACAAAAATGTTCAGGAAGGAGCGCTTGGGTGGCTCATTCAGTTAAGTGTCAGACTCTTGGTTTAGGCTCAGGTCGTGATCTCTGGTAGTGGGATCAAGCACCATGTCAGGCTCTGTGCTCAGTGCAGAGTCTGCTTGTCCCTCTCCCTCTCCTCTCCCCCACGCCAATAAATGAATAAATAAAATCTTCAAAAAAAATGTCCAGGGAGATAGGATTTTTAAAGCATATTTTTCACTTAGAACTTCTATGTGCTATAGACCTTCTCCTGCTGTAAGATTAGTGGAAAAAGCTAAAATTCTATGTTAGGCAAGATCTTATCAGGGGGCAAAGTACCCTGTGGCCAAGTTTATATATGAGTCCCAAGAACTCAGAATGGCGTTGTCTGCCAGGATATTGAGTTTGTATGCCATTAAATTCCATTAATGTCCTTGGATTGTTAGGAAATGTTTAGGTATAGCTTAAAATTCTACAACAAGCATTCTTCAATTAGCCACAACTATATAGAGAACCATGAATATCTTTTAGTTTACTTTCACTCTGGTGGTTAAAAAATAATAGCTTCATATAATTTGGCATGTCTTCTTTTGAGAGGCGGAGTTTATGTCCCCTTCCATTTAATCTGGGTGAGTCTGTGGCTCACTAGTAACAGAGTGAGCTGTAAGTGATTCTGTATGACTTGAGAGACTTGATCAAAACGGTGATCCACCTTAAGCCTACTTAGCTGGGATACTCTCCTTTGGAGTCCTGGGTTGCCATATTGGAAGTCTGACTACTTGAACTCATCACACTCTGAGGGAGCCCAGACCACATGGAGAGGTTATGTGATTTGTTCCAACTGACATCCCAGATAACAGGTGGCATCTACTGCCAGATATGTGAATGAAATTGCCTCCAGAAGATTCCTGCCCCAGTTCTTGAATCATTTCAAGTAATCTTTGTTCCTAGCTGAGGCCTCTGATATTACAGAGCAGAGAAAAGCCATCCCCTCTGTGCTGTCTGAATTCCTAACCCACAGAATCCATGAGCATAGTAAAATGATTATTTCATGTCACTAAGTGATGGTGTGCTTTATTATCTAGGATGGTAACTAGAGGAGTGGCCACATAAATTAAGGTTTTTAACACTTTCACCAATATTAATAATTGATATCTTATTGGATACCTACCATAAGCCAAATATTTTGCTATGTACTTTACTTACTCATCTAACTATAATGTAATTCCTGGGAATTAAGTTCTATTATTTCCTTGCTACTGATGAACATATTAAGGTTAGGAGAAGTGAAGTAGATTATCCAATGTTCCTACTTGCAACTTAAACTGCATCACCAGATGAGACCAACTGACAAGCTATGAAGAGGAACTGGGGTGGAAACAGGAATGGCATCAGGGTGCGTTCAGTCCTATGAACTTCATATGCTTTTCAGTTCTTCAAGAACTGAAGACTCAACTAAAGCACTGAAGTAAGAGAAATATCGCCACTAGAGTCCTTATCCCCCATGTTTGGCTAAAATCTTTCTTGCATCCTCTTTTTGCTAGATTTGTTCTTCTTCTAATAATCAGATCCTTTGATTGTAATTTAATTCCAAGAAATGCCATGGCATGCCATGCCATAGTACATGGAAGATTCCCTGTAACATCAGCTTTCCTTCTGGGGTATTTGACTACGTCATGGCTACCTCATCCATAGTTTGTGTGAATTCTAAAATGGATTTCTACTCTCTGGTGTCCTGGTGAAATTATAGAGATACTACTGTTTTGTTATTACTACTGAGATGTTAACCATGATTAAATAATGCAGTAGATAATTTGGTGTCCTGCTCAAATTCTCTTGCATTTCTTTGACCAGTTCTATAAACCTATCTCCCAGCTTTTGCGGCTTGACCTTCAGATGACTGCCCGTGGGCAATGGAATTGCCTCACTGGATTGGAAAGCAGAAGTACTTGAGATGTTGTTTACTCTCCAGAGTTCCCCAGGGTCTTAGGCTGTGTGTGAAACACCAAGCAGTTGTTTGGGCTCTTCCCTTTCCCTGTGCTTTTCCCCTCAATCCCTTCCCGGTTTCTCCTGGGAGCTCTTCATTAAATAAATCACTTGTCTCAGGGGCTGTTCCTGGGACAATGTGGACTATGACAGAAGATCATCATGAAAGCCCAAACCATTGAAGAAACATGTCAAATGTGTCTGACAAGGAGCTCTGTCCTTGGCGCCCAACATGTACATGTGTTCACACTGCACAATGGTTCATCTTCAGCGTTTTGGTGCAATTACTGAGTGGGCATTAGACATAACCTCCCAGGAAATGGCTGATAAATGTCTAAGAAATTTAAAGTCTATCTGGTATATAACATATTTCTCCAACTGAACATGTATCTCATAATTATTACAAAATGATCCACTTACCATGTATTCTAGTTTGGGTGATCTTAGAATTATGATTTGGATCATTAGTCCTTTCTCATCTTCCTTTCTTTCAACCTGTGTGTACTGCCTTGCAAGGCCTTAATATCTTAATATCCTAAACTAAGTATAAAATATGGGAAAGGGGGAACCTGGTTTTTAATATACCTTCAAATGAGAACAGTGATGAGGAGAACCAAGCACTTGATTAATGGGACCTCCCAGCCCATTCTCAGAAATTTCACAGGAGAATCAACCTAAAGAACACTGCACCCAGAATCAGGAGGTGCCACTGCACGTACTCTGCTTCAGAGGTCATCGGGGCACTTGGAGAAGCTGCTCAGGACAACTGGCACCTCAAGCATGAGGGTGGTCATCAAATCAACGTAACTTACTAGAGACGGGTTCTGTATTAGAGGAAAATGTCATATAAAATGGTGAGCTTGGGTTTTAAATAGCAGATCACCCCTGGATCATCTGTTTTCAGGAATGAAGCTGGTAAGCCTAGGTCATGTGGAACAGCACTCACACAAGGCTCTGGGGCCCAGGAGCGGCCCTGTCTTTTAAGAACTGCTATCCAAAGCCATTTGGAATTTAATCTCCATGAAAAGGCACTTTCCCTAGAGCCATCTCAGGTGTGAAATTAAAAATAACCATTTAAACACAGACACTTCCTTCATGCTCATCTATTTCCTCAAGTCTATTCTACACCTCTCCCTAGCCCATGATTTAAATACTTGTTTCAGCAGAAGACTTGATAAAGCAAACAATAAATGCCTAAAAATTCATCCTGGCATATCTCAAGGGGGTTCTGTGTTCAACACCTGGGGTCAACTAAATGACTCATTAGTAGAAGAAAAGATAATAATATCAAAAAATTTAAAAATAATAATTTAAAACGCTTTCAAGTACTCACACCTATGAGACCTACCTACCAAAAAGCAAATTTTGAGAAAAGATGTATTTTTTTAAGACAAGAAGTGAAGAATTATGACTATACCTAACTTACGGCTAAATCTCATGAAGGTAATGTTGAGCAAAAAAAGATGTAAAAAGCCCTTTATGTTTCCATTTATATAAATTTCAGAAACAGGTCAAAGGAATGTATGGTATTAGAAGTCAGGATACCCTTAGTGGGGGCAGTTGCTAGAAATGAGCATAAAGTGGGCTTTTGAGGTGCTCATAACAGTCTCTTTCTTTATGTGGTTGCTAGACAGCAGAAGTGTTTGTTTTGTGAGAATTCACTAAGCTGTACACTTACAATTTGTGCATTTTTATTTAGGTTTGTTATGAAATGTCCAAAAATTATTATATTCCAGCTAACCCTTAAGGTAGTGTTCCTTCTTTCAACAGCACCATAAGCACCCGGTGCTTTAATAAAAGTACAGATTCCTGGGTCTACAATAGATGTGTTGAATCAAACTATCTGGGACAGGGTGCACAAGTCCGAATTCTTATTATCCATCTCTTTGGGCAAACTGGGGCACACTAAAGTTTGAGAACTCATTGGTGCTGATTTGGTCCAACTGCTCCATGGTGAAACTTTGGTCGACTTCAGCAAATGTTTAAGGCATGCCCTGTGTAGGGGAGGAGAAAGTTCTCCTTGACCCTCATAGGGTCCCTGGCTAGGTATGAAAATTAAACTGATAAAGGCAGATTAATAGGAGAAAAACATAAAAATGTATTTAATATAAGTTTTAAATGACACAGTAGGCTTCACAAGGAAATGAAGACCCAAGTAAATGGTTAAACCTGTGTTTTTATGGTAGGTTTGAAGAAGAGTGGAAAGTTATGGAAAGATAGTGTAGGACAAAAAGTATGAGGTAAGTGTAGTCAATGGGGAAATTTAGCAAGACATGTTCATTCTGACTCCTCTCTGTGTCCCTTATTCTTCAGAGATAAGGAAGCCCCTTTCTTCTAGGTATAGGGAGGGTACTTCTCACATGAGGGTTTTATGACCTGCTCATTTCCACACCTGCATTTCTCAGATTCCTTCAACGTGAAATATTCAATATTCCAAGGTGTGATATTTTGGGGTAACATGTCTTAAACTTGTCACCTGTGAGATGACTTCCAAGGCTACATGGTCCTGCATATGGGCTGTGTCCCTCCCTGTATAACTTTTAGAACTGTCATCTGTAGCATTGGCAGTTGTTAGACACCACGCCCTCCCGTCCTCCAACCAGACCCTTTAGTGCCTGTGATGTTATAAGGTAACTACCTCCATCACTGAGGAAAGTGGTGAGTTTGATGAGAATTAGACCCTATAATATCCTGCCTTGTACTTTTAAGTAGACTCTGAAAGGAGATTCAGGGTAAGCCATTGGCTTTAATGAGACAGTTGAGGGGCTAGGGAGTAGGAAATGGTACCAATACTCTGGTATTTTCGCTTAAGCAGCAAAGGGAAGTGTTGATAAGAGGCCCTTTCTTTGTTCTGTCCTGTTCCATGCATTGCATCATCATCTCCAGAAGCTGCTGCCTTGTCTGGGCCAGATGATAACTGGGCACAGGCACAAATCAATACCAGGAATGGGTGCGCGCGGGGAGCATGCACTGTAAGTACTGTGAGTATAAATAGAGCTGGAAGAATAACCTTTTTGTGAACTACTGTGCGGTAATCCTCTGAAAGCCAGAAAGCTAGTATGGCTTCAATGGGCCTTTTATAACATTAAATGCTACCCCCCAACTGCCCTCCTCCAAGCACAGGGGCTGCTTGCTTAAGTTACCATTTTTAATGCAAATCATCATAATGGCTTGATAATTATTTCAATTGGCATTTCTGAAGCCATTCAGTAAAAGAACAGCCAGGGCAAAACCCTCACTAATCTTCCCATCTTTCATATCCTCTGGGTTTGAGGTGGAATAACACAAGAAAGCCCCAAAGCCAGAGGGTTTTTGAAGTTTATTCTTAATGGACTCAACTCTCCCTCCCGGTTTCTCTATGAAGTGAATTCTGCCCAAGTTAAACAAAATAGCAAGAGCATAATATTTGTGGTGGCTGGAAAGGAGAGAAGGCAATGACAAGCATCCCCTTCCTCCTCAGCTCAGCTTTCAGATAGGTTGGACAGCATTTTAACAAGTTGTTGTTATTATTGAAAAAAAAATAAACATTTATTGAATGCTGCGATAAGGTGAGTGACTGTTCTAAAAATGTTTTGTATGAGAGGATCTTATTCAAAAACACCTCTTTAGGTTTCTTGTTTTCCATAAAGGGTGAGTTTCTAATTCTTTCATGGGCTCTTAAAACAGTGTACAGTTTATTTGTATGGGCATCCACAAAATAAAAAGTACTGCTCTCCTACCAGGGTTCTGTCTGTCTCTTCACCTCACCGTGCCCTTGTCTATCATGGTTTGTCAGGCAGTAGCTCAGAAATGAGAAAGCTCAGACATGGCTTTGTGGAGGGGAAGCAAGGCTTAAGGGAATGATCAACTGTGGTTCCTATCTGGAATGACTTGTCTCCCAAATCCAGCGAAGAGCACTAATGCACATCGCTACAAGGTGTCATCCAATCGTGAACACGGGCAGACTGCTTGCCGGACAGGTGGAGCTTTGTTCAAACTGTTTTTAGGTCTACACTTATTCCTTCAGCCCATCAGTGAACCCTATTTCGAAAAGCAGGTTTCTGACTATTTCTTTGAGACCAAGACACTAGCCAGCTCAGTGGAAGGAAGATCGATCAACTAACTGGTAAATGATAAGTTTAAGTAGTTCTTTGTCTTTGCCTAACAGAAAACAGGATGCTCCACGGTATAGTTCAATTATAAAGTTTAATATACTTAATATATGTGTAACCCCCTAGATGGTTCAGTGGATTGAGCTGTTTTCAAAAATTACCCCATGTCCGTCTTCTGTTACCACCGAAGTGAACTGGTACAGCAGAGGTGTTTAATTTTTACAGCATTAGCCTAGACTGGACTATTCTTAACCTGGGGTCTGTGGACCTCCAAGGGGCTGTGAAAGGAATTCAAGGGTTCTGTGAACCTGAATAGAAAAAAATCACACCTTTATTTTCACTAGACTCTAACTGAAATTTAAGCATATTTTTTAATTACTGACATAGGCAACAAAGTGTGTATCAAGAGAACCCCTGATTCTGTCCTACTATAGGAAAGTTGTTGCAGCTAGCTCTGAATATTATTTAATAAGTACACCCAGACCTTGAAATTATGATAATAATGATAATGTATTCAAATGCTTATATTCAATGAATTCATAAATAGGAAAATGTATCACATCTTAATATCTCGATGACTATATTTCAGTATAAGTGCTTCCTTCGTGATTCTACATGCTTTATTTTCATTCACTTAACAAAATTATTCTGAGATGGTTATATAGGCTTTGGCCAGTGGCATGGGTCCATGGCATC
The DNA here is from genome assembly GCF_002007445.2 of Ailuropoda melanoleuca. NCBI lineage: Eukaryota > Metazoa > Chordata > Mammalia > Carnivora > Ursidae > Ailuropoda > Ailuropoda melanoleuca. Next base: position 77,826,544 of record NC_048230.1, on the reverse strand, counting down.
AAAAAAGGTTAGGCTTGACAGCCTATAATGTGCCTACTGATAGAGAAACCAAATTTACTTGTCAGGGCAGTCATACAATCCTGGCAGGTGGTAAAGTCAAAGCACGCGATCCCAGGCCATGGAAAATCGTGACCAATAACCAGAATGGTTAAGGAGAAATCTGAATGGGTTAATTTAAGTAGAGTTTCTTTTACTTCCTCAATTTGCGTTGTGCAACTTTAGGGCTGGCCTTGATGTCAGGGTGACAGGAACACCCAGACACAATGAACAAACACAGTGCCAGATGATTCTGGAAAGCAAATGACAGCCAAATGGCTATTGTCAGCTTAATGCTTAATTGGGTAGCAATCATTTGGGAACAGAAAACAATATTTGGTAATACCGCTTACACAGGGAAGAACTGGACCACTTCACATATAAATTCATCTGTCTTTGGACCATCCATTGATTTCCAAGGGAACTCCAAGTTCAGATGACTTCAGCGGTACACTGAACCAAACAAGTGTCAGTGAGAAATAAAAATTAAAAACAACAACAATAATTTCGGCCACTATGTCTGCCTTTTCCTGTGTAGGTCATTTAGATTCTTGGGCAACACCGCAGTTTGTTTACTTAGGTCTTAGTGGAATCGTAAAGAACTCTGGTGCAGATTCTTTATGCAGAATCCTGTACGGATTCCCTAGAAGTATGAGTGTGTCCATAATGTAAGTATGTGATTAGGATGCACCACACACCACACATGATAACAGACTAATCACTGTAGACACAAATCAATTGCCATCAGATATCAGGCAGGAAATAGAATGGAACCTGAGCAGAATAAGACTATCGATATGGAAGGGTTGCGACTATAGTAATGAAGAGAACATGCACCTCATCTAAAAAGTATAGCATTCGCCTAAATCCCTCCCAGGGTTTCTTTCTTTCTTTTTTTTTTTTTTTAAGATTTTATTTATTTATTCGACAGAGATAGAGACAGCCAGCAAGAGTGGGAACAAGCAGGGGGAGTGGGAGAGGAAGAAGCAGGCTCATAGCAGAAGGAGCCTGATGTGGGGCTCGATCCCATAACACCAGGATCACGCCCTGAGCCCAAGGCAGACGCTTAACCGCTGTGCCACCCAGGCGCCCCCCTCCCAGGGTTTCTATACCAGGAATGTTGGGCCACTTTTGCCAAATAGGCCTTCCTATCAGGAAAAGCTGGAAAAGAGGGCTTGGCATGAAGCTGCCCAATGTTTAGAGTAACTGACTAATTCTTTTAAAATACTCTTGTGTTAGGCAAATATGTCTAAAGGCTAAACCTTACTTCTGGATCCTAAAGTCTGCCTTGCAGAGGTTGCTAGGTCATTCAACAAACCACTAACCAAACTTGGGAATGGGATTTGTTTTCAGCACTTCCTTTCTAACTCTTCCATCCTTGAGTCTTCTGAGTACACCATGATTTAAAACACTTTCCTCGTCTCAGACACCAGAAGGAAAGTTCTTTGGTTAAACTGACCTCTTGAAAGTTGTACCTTCCCGGAGTTTTACCTCAAAAAAAAGAAAAAGAAAAAGAAGGAGGAGGAGGAAGAAGAGAATCACAGCGACAAGTAAAGCCAGCAGGATCACTTATCTGGAGGATGCCCATCAGTGTTCCCAAGAAGTTATAATGTGTTAGTTAATTTGGGGGATCTGCGATGGCTGGCAAAATTCTGATCATTTTAACATGATTTGAATAAACAGGTAAACGTTTGGACTAACATTTGAACTAACGTAGAACTTGCAAGCATGTATGGTGAATATTTTTTTTATATATATATAAGAAAGAAGGTGGTTAGTTTTTAAAGGCAAAGGCCTAGGAACTCAGAACTAGCCCCAGCCTGAACTAAAATATTGGCTTGGTTCAAATTCTGCTCTGAAGGTTCTTAAGTGTTTGATCAAGTAATTGCTGTCAGATTTTCAGCTTGCAGTTTGGTGGTATACAACTGAGTCAAAGCTTGTACTCATCTTTATAATCCCCAGAATTTTGCTAAAGGATCTATCTCCTCTGTCTCTTTCAGTCTCTCTCTCTCCTTCTGTCTTTCTTTAACAAGATTTTTGATTTTTTTTTTTGGGCTAGGAGGAAAGGGAATGATTTTTCCTCTCACTAGTTTCCCCCCCCCCCAATTGAAGTATAGTTGAAACATAATGTTACACTGAGTTTTGGTGTACAACATAGTGGATTTGACAACAATATACCTTATGCTATGCTCACCACAAGTGCAGTTACCATCTGTCACCACACAAGACTATTATAATACCATTGACTATACTCCCTGTGCGGTACCTTTCATCCCTGTGACTTACTCACTCCATAATTGGAAGCCTGTACCTCCCACTGTTCTTCACCTATTTTGCCTATCCTCCCATCCCCCTCCCCTCTGGCGCCCATCAATCTGGCACCTCTGTCATTCAGTTCATTAAATCAGAATTCATTATTATTTCAAAAGCCAGATGCCCCATTATGGTTAACAGATACAGACTTATTTTCCACAAGGCTGTGAATAACAATTAAAGAAAAACTTGTCTGTGCATTGATTATTGACTAGGTCTTCTCTCTAGCAGTCATTCTACCATGATGGCGACAGCCACCCACCTGTCTGTTCCACATCATGCAATCAAGCCCTTAACTCTCCTTCTTTGTCATTTTTCTTTAATTCAGCTGCTTTTCTTGACTCATATCCGTATAGTCACCAGAATCACACACCTGGTCACATTCAGAAGTGTTTTCTTTGACACCCAGATGTCTCTGACTAATATGAGAAAACCCCTTGCCTAGGAAATGGTTTATCACTGACTCAACTCCATTTTTAATTACACTTGAAGGCTGCCTTTCAAATCATAAATTTCTTTCCAATACAGATATGTCCGAGTGGCATCTCCGTCTGTAAAAGTGATTGGCACCTGGGCTGGATACTCTCTCTTTGCCTTTCCAGGTCCACTTTCCCTGTCCTTTTCCATCCTTAGTCTGTGACCTGAACAGACAGCATAAACCAGGTTTCCTTGCTTTCTGGCTCAGTTTGGGTTTGGTCGATGGAATCCGTAAGTAAAAACTTTTTAATGGGACAAAACACAGGTTGGTGCCGGTCACTCTCTTATTGAGGGCCTCAGGTGATGCCGGATGGTCTACAGCTGAAGGTTTTTGCTGGGTCCCTATGACTGCTTTCCTCCTTTGTCCCTTCAGGTCTAATGGTTGTCTTTCCTGCTCTTTCAAGCTCCTGGGTACTTCAGCATCCCTGTTGTTTCGCTTAACCACACTGTACACCTCAAATAGTCAACTCATTAAGCTCCATTTAAGCATGCCTCTATTTACCTATCTCTATTTGAACCCTCCGTGACCTTCTGTCAGGATTCAAATGACATGATAAGGAAACATTTTAGTGCTTCGTAGATGTCTAGCATGAAAAAAGTTTGAGGATCTAAGTTTACGTTCTAATTTCGTGTTCTTGTTGCTGTACAACCTTTATTTTATTTGTCATAAAGTGAGAATAAAGGTCCCCACGTCAAGAAATTGAGAGAAGCAAAGAGGTAAAATGGTGGTGGTGAGTACTTTGCTTACTCTATAAAACTCTATGTGCATGTGAATTTAAGCAGAATCTTAGTGCTTCACAAGTCCCTGGATATTGTTTACTCCAGAAAAATGAGGCTCGGCGGGCTTAAATAATTTTTCCATTATGACTAAAAAAAAAAAATCCATTCTTTTAATTCCATAGTAAGGTCTACAGAAATGTTTGTTATATAAAGTAATAGAATCGCTAAGTAATGTCTGTGTGTGCACATGTCCACAGTGATCCTGTGCCTAAATGAGTTTATGTAACACGTAAATAGAAAAAAATGCTAAAAATGTATGAATAACATCACTATTTCCTTAATGCTAGGTAAATTTAGGAATCTATTTGTGTATGTGTGTGTGTGTTTTCATATGGACTACCTTATAAGTATTTAAATATATTATGTGATTATTTTTTTTAATTTTTAAAAATTAAAAAAAAATCTCGGTGGTAGTTGTAATCAGTATGTAGGGCTGTAGGGCTATGACTGATAGATGATTTCAAGCTTCTATAAATAGATAGATAAAAGAGCAGCTCCTTGCCCTTAGCCAAAACACTGTGATGTTTTTCAAGGATGGCTATTGTGAGAACGGAAAGGAGAGTAGAAGTGTTTTATCTTAACTATCATTTCCAGCACTAGCATACCCATTAGGACAGATGGCCAATGCTTAACTCTTCAAATTCCATTTACTGTTTGTGCCAAGAACAGTGCAGCTCTGACAATCAGGTGATGCAATAGGCATCCCTCTCCCAAAGGTATCTTCTTAGCACACAGGCCCTACATGAAGCACAGCCACATGGAAGAGACACATGAAACAAATTACACCTCCAGGTGCCTGAGTAGCTCAGTCGGTTACGTGTCTGCCTTGTGCTCAGGTCGTGATCCCAGGGTCCTGGGATCAAGTCTGCATCAGGCTCCCTGCTCAGTGACGAGCATGCTTACCCCTTACCTCCTGGCTTATGCTCTCTCTTGCCATCTCTCTCTCTCTCTCTCTCTCTCTCTCAAATAAATAAATAAATAAAATCTTTAAAAAAAAAAGAAATACACCACTTCTTCTAAAATTTTTTTAAAAGATTTTATTTATTTATTTGACAGAGATAGAGACAGCCAGTGAGAGAGGGAACACAAGCAGGGGGAGTGGGAGAGGAAGAAGCAGGCTCATAGCAGAGGAACCTGATGTGGGGCTCGATCCCATAACGCCAGGATCACGCCCTGAGCCGAAGGCAGACGCTTAACCGCTGTGCCACACAGGCGCCCCTCTTCTTCTATATTTTGACCTGGAAATGAGACCCATTGCTTCTTCATAGTTTTTATTATTATTATTATTATCATCTCTGCTAGATAAGAATTTTTATTTATCTTTATTTTTTGAATTTTTTTTTCCTTTTTTAACCCAAGTTTTTATTTAAATTCCAGCTAGTTAACTTACAGTGCAGTATTAGTTTTCGGTGTAGAATGTAATGATTCATCACTTATATACAATACCGGTGCTCACCAGGAATGTCCTCCTTAATTCCCCTTCACCTATTTAACCCATCTTCCCTGCCCACCTCCCTTCCAGGAACCATTTGTTTATTCTCTATAGTTAAGAGTCTGTTTCTTGATTTGCCTCTCTTTCCCCCCCATGTTCATTTGTTTTGTTTCTTAAACTCCACATATGAGTGGATCATATGATATTTGTCTTTCTCTGACAGACTTATTTCACTTAACATAATATTCTCTAGCTCCATCCATGTTGTTGCAAAAGGCAAGACTTCATTCTTTTTTTATGGCTGAATTATATTCCATTGTATATATATACCACATCTTCTTTATCCTTTCATGAGTCGATGAACATTTGGGCTCTTTCTATAATTTGGCTATCGTTGATAATGCTGCTATAAACACCAGAGTGAATTAACAACACAAGAAACAACAGCTGTTGGAGAACATGCAGAGAAAGGAGAACCCTCTGACACTGTTAGTGGGAATGCAAACTGGTGCAGCCACCGTGGAAAACAACATGGAGACTCCTCAAAAAGTTAAAAATAGAACTACCCTACCATCCAGCAATTGTACTACTAGGTATCTACCCAAAGGATACAAAATTTCTCATAGTTTTTTCCCCCGTTGGGAATCAGAATCAGCCACATGGTCCCATGGAAGAGCAACAGGGCTATGAGATATGGAGAAGCTCATAGATATTTGTGGAACAACTAAACATTAACTATCAATGTTATATCACATCTGCAATGTCATTTTAAAGTCAGTAAGACAGGGGCGCCTGGGTGGCACAGCGGTTAAGCATCTGCCTTTGGCTCAGGGCGTGATCCCGGCGTTATGGGATCGAGCCACATCGGGCTCCTCCGCTATGAGCCTGCTTCTTCCTCTCCCACTCCCCCTGCTTGTGTTCCCTCTCTCACTGGCTGTCTGTANTAAAAAAAAAAAAAAAAAAAAAAAAAAAAAAAAGTCAGTAAGACAGGCATATGGAAGGTATGTCACATTTTACATTAAAACTGAAAGTTATGCACCACTTCAGTGAATTGAAAGATGATTCTGAGAAAATATTTGGAGGTCACTATACCCCTTTCCCGGTGCAAAAGTTTTCAGCCATCACTAGTGGGGATACCCATTATATATCATAATTTCTCAATAGAATACTTCTTTGAACATGATAATTTCTATAAGCAAAATTTCTTGATGATTGCATTTATTCTTACTATAGGATAACACAGAGAACATCAGGATTCATTAACAGGAAAAGAGCTTGAAAAAAATCTTCTTGTCTCCTTCAATCAACACAGAGGCATTGGAATGATGTTAGGTAGAAAATAATATTTCAACCAAGATTTTCAGAGAGGAGATTACACACTTTCCCATAGTAATTCACCTTGAAATTGAACAAGTTGAAGATCAGTATTTTTCTCAGAGCAGCTACAATGTTTTCCTTTGGTTTTGATCTCAGAGTAAATGAACCAAAGTTGATCTCTATCCTTGTCCGGGATATTTTTTCATCTTCGTTTTATTTCACTTACTCTAATGTATCGTGTTACTCAGCTACCCTCAGTTTTTTCTTCTCTATGATGAACAGTCCTTGTGCTTTGAGTCATTCCTTCTAGATTTACATCCTTAGGCCTTAATCACTTTTGCAGTTCTTTCTTCATACCCCTCTACCTCTCCCATTTTGCTATTTCATGGTAGAATCTAGATTTTGGACAAGACAAGCAAGAATGAGTAAGGCTTTATTATTCTCCAGTACTAGCACATTAAAGCAATCACACCTGTAGCATCCCTTACAGATGTTAACAAAGAACGATATGCAAAGACCTGCAGTATTCGCACAAGAAGCTAATTCTCCATAACTAGAGTCCACATTGAATTTATTGCTATTTACTTTTACGTCTGTTTTTGTTTTCCAGTCCATTTGGGACCTGTCAGCTGTATGAACTTGAGAAAGTGTGTGGAGTATTTCTGGCTGAGGGTAGAAAGAGAGATCTCATGGGAAAGTAAATCCTCACACGAGTGTCAGCTGGATTTTGGATGGTGAAGAAATTCAGATCGCTTGGATAAATTCTGGATGAACAGATAACATTTTGGAGGAGCATTTGAACTAACTCTGAACTCCCAAGCATGCATGGTTCATCTACCACTGGGTATCCATGAGGCTAATGCATCCCTCTACCCTAATTTCATAGAATATCTTGTTGCACCACATTCAAACAGTTGCAGTATTGAATGTGGACTTCAAAGTCCCTCCAAACCATATAGTGTGATAGGAACAAATATACTCTGGGAAGCTGTTCAGAAGACTGTATCCTATTTCAAAGCCTTCTTTTCAATTGTTGCATTGCGTATGTCAGTGTTTGCTATTTCCCTTTCTCCCTGGTCCTTAGCTGAGAGGTAAGCTTATTCTGTGGGATTATCCAAACCATTAATTAACTTTGAAGCCAGTGCAACTGAGGAAGAACAGAAATTTGGAAGAGCCTGGTTCTCAAGGCATTTAGAATGTGTTCCTCAAGTTTTTGAGATTATAGATCAGTATAACTCAAAAGCAAAGTGGGACTTTAAAGATAGGCGACTAGGCAGAAATGGTACCAGTTTGGCACCTGGTGTCAGAGATGCTCAGGTGGATGTGTGAGAGAACATAAAAGAGATCTAAGGCCCTGGGCTTATATGTGTAGTCCAACTTATGTGACATTAAATGAGATTTTACCTTCCTTTTCTCCGTTTCATTATTTATAGGTGTGTTAGAAGGATACCTGTCTTATTTATATCATATCACATTATGAGGCACACATGATATCAAGGGTTTGTCATTTGTTTCCTTGCAGTGAATCTTTTGGGCAGTCTGGTGAAGCCTATAAAATGTTTCTTAGGAAAGCGTTTTATTTATTTATTCATTTTTTTTTTAAGATCTTATTTATTGGTCAGAGAGAGAGCGCGAACACAAGCAGGGGGAGTGGCAGGCAGAGGGAGAAGCAGGCTCCCTGCTGAGCAAGGAGCTTGATGTGGGACTCGATCCCAGGACCCTGGGATCATGACCTGAGCCGAAGGCAGATGCTTAACCGACTGAGCCACCCAGGCGCTCCAGGGAAAGGATTTTAAAAGTATCATATGTAATGTATACAATGTATGTATATACATATACATATACATACACATACACATGTGTATATAGCTAATAAAATAAGCTTTTGAAAGACAGTTATATAAATGTAAAAAGATGACTTTGTGATAAAGTGATATATTTTGTATTACCAACACTGTATAATAAGGATCCAGTGGCACATCTAATTATTACCATAATTTTAAAGTAGTGATGAGTGTCAATGATATTAAGCAACATCTGCAATAACTGTAACATAATAGAAAAATATCTGTGGTTTCTATTGATGACTAAGTAACAGTTTCTGCCATTACTATTATGGTTTATTACTTACATTCATAATTGAAGGAAATGCTATATTTCAATTATATTTCAATTTTAGAGTTTAATAAAAAATCAAGATCTTTTTTTTTTTATCTGTGTCTCCAGGCATCTTTCCATGGATTCCATGTTAAGAAATAGTAGTTCTTTGACTATTGGAGATCTTAAAAGCCATGAGTTTGGTTTCTTTTGTTTCACAGATGTTGAAATAAAGACCTACAGCAAATCTGAAGGGCCACACTACTCAGCCGAGTTAGTTGTCCTCACTCAGACGCATTTCTCCTGCACCTCAGCATCGCTGCACTGCATGGACAACTGCATGGACAACTTTCTTCACCTCTACATCTAAGGGGATTCCTTCTCGGTTTGCTCTCTATGCTATTTGCGAAATGGGCTCCTTGTTTCTTGTCTCTTCTGATTGCCCTTGAGCCTTCTCAGAGTTCTCCTTCCACTTTTGCTTTTTTAATTCCATGGATCGATTCCATTGAAAAACTCTTCCTAATGGAGTATAAACCTAATTGGCACATTAAAATTATTACTCAATGGTATAGGGCAGTTGTTCTCAAACTTTGCCATGCATCAAAGTTACCTGTGAGGCTTGTTAAAACACAGGACCCTGAGCCCCACCATCATGTGTAGTAATTTCCCACTCCTTTTATAAGAAATTACCTTAAATTTCAGGGCTTAGAGCAACACAAATGATTATCTTACTGTTTATGAAGGTGAGAAGTCCAAAATGGGTTGGCAGGGTTTATTCCTTCTGGAGGTTTTAGGGAGTATCTGTTTCCTTGCCTGTTCCACTTCCTAGAGGCCAACTGTATCCCTTGCATCACTCTGACCCCTGCTTCTGTCTTATCTACTCTCACTCTGATCCTCCCGACCCCCTCTTATTAGGACCCCTGTGATTACACTAGGCCAACCCAGATTACCCAGACTAATCTTCCCATCTCAAGAGTCTTAACTTAATCACATCTGCAAATTCCCTTTTGTCATGTAAGGTGACATAATCACAGGTTCATGGGATTAGGATGTAAACATCTTTGTGAGGCCATTAGCCTACCTACTAGAGGGTGGGATCTGGCAAGTTCAAAGGTGATGCTGCTGCTACTTGTCTGGGGACCTCACACTGGGAACCACGAGCTGAGAGGAATGAGCATTAAGATAGGTACAGAGAGTCACGTGTTTTAAATCGGACCCGCTGCTAACTGATGGAGTGACCTTAAAGATGTCAGGTAATCTCTTTGACTCTAAATTTCCACATCCATAAAGAAAGAAGTCGGTCGTTATGCCTATTTCACATAAATTTATAGTAAAAATTAGAATGAGTGTTGATTATGCTACCTAAGAGCATAAGCCTATTGCTAGTAATGATATGGAAGAGTATCCCTTCACACTCTATGAAGGATGATGAAGACATTGACAGAGGACAGAACTGATCTAGTCTGGGATGGAAGGCACTTGTTTCTTCTGTTATCACCATTTGTGAATAAAGAAAAGAGCTGAATTGATGATCTCAGGTATGGTAAAAATCAACCTTTGACAGAACAATGAAGTTACAAAGAAATTCTGCATGGCTATCTTCCTTCCAAGTCTAAGGAAATTTTAGTCAGAGGCACTTGTCTGAGGCACCAGACATTATTAGGCCTTTCCTAGTTACTTTCAGGTCTAGAGTCACATGTACTATATGTCAGGGCAGCAAAGACACCTGCCGTCTGTGCATGGTTACTAGAGGATTTTATTATCAGACATTAGTACATCAAGTCCCATCTAAAAGTTTACAGTTGTCCACATATGTCCATTATGCTGCCTTTCCACTCCTTTCTCCTACCATATTTTTTGTTTCTTATTTAAACAAAAATCCCCAAATCTTTGTACTTTTAGAACATACACTGTAAGAATTAATTATAACATGGCCTTCATTCTGTGAAATATAAAAATACTGATGAGTTGCAGAGCACTTTACTTATTTTACCCTCGAGAAAAATCCTTCAGTAACATTTAAATAATTGTTAACTTGCTCTGTGGAGAGGATGGAAAGTTATAAACTATATCCTACGTGCATCCTATCCAATCATTTTAGATTGAAAATAATGCAATCCTGTGTTCACTAAACACAGTAAAATAACAGCTACTATTTCTTCTTTAAAATTATACAAGTTACCTGTGATCTAAGAGGTCCAATAGTTTTGATCATAGGTCATGATGATGTTCCTTCAACAACACCATGAAGAATAGAGAGAGATCAAGTTTTATCATACCAATTTTCTAGAAGATAAAGTTAAGCTGCAAAACATAAGTGGCTGGGCTAGCGAAGGGCTGGAAACAGATTGTGGTTTCATGCTCTACCATGTAAGTGTATCTGGATTTCTGATTGACAGGTTTTGATTTCTGCTCTTCTTTCCTACTTGAGACAATTATTTCTTAATGATACCCAATAAAAGCACTTGATGATAGAGAATTATAAAAAGATAGTTACTGAGCTCTCTGAATTCTAGTTTTCCCTATAAATAATGAGAATGTTGAAGAACATTATATTTAAGTTGATGTACTTTTAAAATCCATAATGGATCATGTCTGCTTGATTACTCCCACATCCCAAGAACCTAGAAGATTTTTCTGTCACACAGGTGGTACACAATAACTATTTGGTTAATTAAATTGAATTGACGTGAATAGTTCTTTCCAACTCAAGTTTCTTTGTCCCTGATGATTCGGAAACAGTGAAGTCCTCAGACTTCTGGGGAAGATGGCAGAGTAGGAGGACCCCAAGTTCATTCTGTTCCATGAATACAACTATATAACATTCACATCAGTGTAAATAACCCAGAAAACGACCCCAAAACTGCCAGAACAGACTCTCCACAGCTAAAATAGAGAAGAGGAAGAGGGTAGGAAGGGCAGAGAAGTGGTCAGGAGATAAATGGACTCATGGCATTGTCTGAGAGAAGGAAGGACACCTCCGGCAAGGAAAGGGGAGAGAAACAGACCCTCACGCCAGGCACCCCAGGCACAGGAAACCCACATGGGGAAAACAAATCCCCATAACATTTGGCTTTGAAAACCAGAGGGGTTGAATTTTGGGAGTTCTTATACTCAGTAGGGCTTAACACCTGGAAGTTTAAAAATCAGTGGGCTCAACTCTGGGTGAGCCCAGAGGGTGAAAGGAAACAGAGTTCCCACTCTTAAAGAGACAGCACAAGAAACAGCCTTGCTGAGATAGAGCATAGAAGCAGCCGTTTGAAAAGTGCCTGGGGTATACAAAAGGGAGATGTGCTTAGTAATCTCAGAGCATGTGCTAGGGGGCATGGACCATGGGGAGACTTCTGTTGGCAAGCACCATTTCCCTCCTTTGCTCCCCCAGTCTAGACACAGGGATACTTGCAGGAACCAGCACAGTGTCAACATTCCACTTAGTTTGCTAACGCTGTTCTCTGCCCCTATGTTCTCCTGCAGACATGTTCCCTCCAGCCAGACCTCCATTCCGGGTCTCCTAATACAGCAGACCAGTGTAAACCTTCTTAAGACTGCACATCCTGCCCCTGAATACTTCTGTGGATCCACCCCTCCCACCTGACCATCAGTTTTGGGCGGCTGCAGGTCCCTTTCTGCAGTGGACCAGTGTGGATTTGTAGGCATCACACACCCCACCCCTGTGGATCATTCCTTTCAATATGCCCTTGGCTGGAGCCCATTCAAAGTGCTATCACATGCCTGGCAGTGTGCAAGCAGTGCCAACAGGAGCCAGCACCACTTCAATGTAACTCCTGCCTCAGGAAGAGGAGAAGATACACACACACCAGTCAGATTGTGACCCCAGCAGTCGACTGAGGACAGACATTTGGTCTGACTGCAGGCCCTGCCCACCAATGAAAGCTTTTCAATGGACAACACAGGGAAAGTGCCCTGCAGTTCAGTGCTACTGCATCTCTGGCAAATGCCTGGTCTGACTCAACTCAAGAACAAGATGGCCCCAGTCCGGCCCACTAACAACACAGGGATCAAACCTTGCCCACAACAGGCAAAGAGAGCCATTGCAGAGGAGCGGACTGAAGGAAAAAGTGGCTTAACCACAACATCAGGGCACATGAAACACACATAGGAGATACCCTTGACACGCTAGGTTCTTATGAACAAACAACATTGCACTGCAGGGCACTGAAGAACATCTTCTTCATAAAGCCACTACTTTCAAGAGCTAGAGATATAGCTGACATCCCTAACATAGAGAAACAGAAAAAGAGAGTTAGACAAAATAAGGGACAGACAAATATGTCCTAAATGAAAAAACAGGACAAAATCACAGCAAGAGAGCTAAATGAAATGGAGATAAATAATATGCCTGATAGAGAATTTAAAGTAATGGTCATAAAAATACTTACCGGACTTCGGAAAAAAAAGTAATGGTCATAAAGATACTCACTGGACTTGAAAAAAGAGTGGAGGACCTCAGTGAGATTCTTAACAAAAAGACCCAAGACATAAAAAAGAACCAATCAGAGTTGAAGAACTCAATAACTGAAACTAAAAACATACTAGATGGAATAAATAGTAGACTAGAGAAAGCAAAAGAACAGATCAGTGACATGAAGAACAGAGTAATGGAAAGCAATCAAGCTGAATAAAAGAGAAAAAAATAATAAAAAGTGAAAATAGATTTAAGGAACTCAGTGACACCATCAAGTGTAATAACATTGGCATTATCGAGGTCCCAGAAAAAGAAAAGAGTTAGGGAACTCAGTGACACCATCAAGTGTAATAACATTTGCATTATAGAGATCCCAGAAAAAGAAAAGAGAGGAAAGATGGGAGAAAATTTACTTGGAGAAATAATAGCTGAAAACTTCCCTAATCTATGGAAGGGAAGAGAAATCCAGATAGAGGAAGCACAGAAAGCCCCCAACAAAATCAACCCAAGGAGGTCCACACCAAAACAACGATAAAGTGAGAATTTTAAAAGAAGCAAAAGAAAAGAAAACAGTTGCATATAAGAGAAAAACCATAAGGGTATTAGCTGATTTTTCAGCAGAAACTTTGCAGATCCAAAGACAGTGGCATGACACATTCAAGTGTTGAAAGAAAAAACAAATCCTGCAGCCAAGAATACTCTTTCCAGCAAAGCTATCATTCAGAATAGAAGGAGAGATAAAGAGTTTCCCAGACAAATAAAAATTAAAGGAATTCATGACCACTAAAGCAGCCCTATAAGAAATACTAAAGGGATTCTGAGTGAAAAGGAAAGACGATTAAGTAGGAGTAAGAAAAGTAGGAAGCACAACAACAGTAAATTAAGTATATTTATAATAATCAGCCAAGGGATTTACAAAATAAAAGGATGTAAATTATGACACCCTATACCTAAAACACGGGCAGGGGAAGGAGTAAAGAATGGGTTCAAACTAAAGCCACCATCTACTTAGAATAGACTGCTATATGAATAAGTTGTTATATATAAACCTAATGGTAACCACAGTCAAAACCCATTAATAGATATGCAAAAAATAAAGGGAAAGGAATCCAAGTATATCACTAAAGAAGGCAACAAACCATGAGAAAAGAGAGCAAGAGAAGAGAGGAAAAGAGAAGAACTAAAAAAACCCCATAAAACAAATAACAAAATGTCAATAAGTGCATACCTATCAATAATTACTTTGAATGGAATGGACTAAATGCTCCAATCAAAATACATAGGGCGACAAAGTTGATAAAAAAGAAAGACCTATCTATATGATGCCTACAAGAGACTAATTTTAGACCTAAAGACACATGAAGATTGAAAGTGAAGGGATGGAAAAGAACTTATCATGAAAATGTATGAAAAGAAAGCCAGGGTAGCAATACTCACATCAGACAAAACAGACTTTAAAACAAAGGCTGTACCAAGAGACAAAGAAGGACACTATATATTTCATAAAGAGAATAATCCAATAAGAAGATATAACAATTGTAAATGTTTATGCACCCAACATGGGAGAACCCAATACATAAAGCAGCTAATAACAAACATAAAGGAAGTAACTGATAGTAATACAATAATAGTAGGGGATAGGCAACTTTAACAGCCCACTTACATCAAAGGATAGATGATCCAAACAGAAAACAAGGAAACAGTGGCGTTGATGACACATTGGACCAGATGGATCTAACAGATATATGTAGATCATTCTATCCTTACACAGCAGAATACAGAGTCTTTTCAAGCACACATGAAACATTATCTGGAATAGGTCACATATTAGGCCACAAAACAAATCTCAACAAATTCAAAAAGACTGAAATCATTCCATGCGTCTTTTCTGACCACTATGCTATGAAACTAGAAATAAACCACAAGAAAAAATCTGGAAAGAACACAAATACACGGAGGCTAAATAACATGCTACTAAACAATGAATGGGTTAACCAGGAAATTAAAGAAGAAATAAAAAAAATGTGGAGAAAAATGAAAATGAAAATATAATGGTCCAAATTTTTTGGAATGCAGCAAATTGTCTGTTCTAAGAGGGAAGTTTACAGCAATAGAGACCTACCTAAAGAAGAAAACAAAACAAAACAATAAAACAAAACAAAAAACTCCAATAAACAACCCAACCTTACACTTAAAGGAGGTAGAGAAAGAAGAACAAACAAACCCAAAATCAGTAGAAAGAAGGAAATAATAAAAATTAGAGCAGAAAGAAATGAAATAGAAACTAAAAAAAAACAAAACAAAAAAATAGATCATGAAAACAATTGGTGCTTTGAAAAAAGTCAACAAAATTGACAAGCCTTTAACCAGATTCATAAAAAAAAAGAGAGAGAAAGAGAGAGAAAGAGTAAAATAAACAAAATCAAGAATGAAAGAGGAAAAATAACAACTGACACCACAGTAACAAAATGGATTATAAGAGAATATTATGACGAATTATATGCCAGCAAACTGGACAACCTAGAAGAAATGGATAAATTCCTAGAAACATATAACTTCCCAAAACTGATTCAGTAAGAAGTAGAAAATTTGAACAGACCAATCACCAGCAATGAAATTGAATCAGTAATAAAAAAAACTCTCAATAAAAAAAAGTCCAAGACCAGACAGTTTCACAGGCAAATTCTACCTAACATTTAAAAAAGAGTTAATATCTATTCTTCTCAAACTATCTCAAAAAAACAGAAGTGGGAGGAAAGCTTCCAAATTCATCCTATGAGGCCAGCATTACCATGATAGCAAAATAAGATACAGGCACTACAAAAAAAGAGAACTACAGGCCAATATCTCTGATTACTATAGATGCAAAAATCCTCAATAAAATAATAGCAAACTGAATCCAACAATACATTAAAGAAGTGATTTACCACGATCAAGCAGGATTTATTCCAGGGCTGGAAGAGTGATTCAATATTCACAAATCAATCAACATAATACATCACCCCATAAGAGAAACCATATGATCATTTCAACAGACGCAGAAAAAGCATTAGCCAAAGTACATCTAGTCATGATAAAAACCCTCAAACATACCTAATATAAAAAGGCCATATATGAAAAACCCACAGCTAACATAATACTTAATGGTGAAAAACTGAAAGCTTTCCCCCCGAAGATCAGGGATAAGACAAGGATGTCCACTCTCACTACTTTTATTCAACATAGTATTGGAAGTCCTAGCCATAGCAATCAGACAAGAAAAAGAAATAAAAGGCATCCATATTTGTAAGGAAGAAGGAAAAACTGTCACTATTTGCAGATGAAATGATACTATATATAGAAAACCCAAATGAATCTACCAAAAAATTACTAGAACTAATAAATGAATTCAGTAATGTTGCAGGATACAAAAATCAATATACAGAAATCCACTGCATTTCTATACACTAATAATAAAGCAGCAAAAGAGAAATTAGGAAAACAATCTCATTTATAACTGCAACAAAAATTATAAAATACTTAGGAAAAAACTTCACTAAGGAGGTGAAAGTTACATACTCTAAAAACTATAAACCACTGGTGAAAGAATTTAAAGACAACGCAAACAAATGGCAAGATATTCCATGTTCATAGACTGGAAGAACAAATATCATTAAAATGTCCGTACCACCCAAAGCAATCTACAGATTTAATGCAATCCCTATCAAAATACTAGTAGCATTTTTCACAAACCTAGAACAAATAGTCCTAACATTTGTATGGAACCTCAAAAGACCGAAATAGCCAAAGTACTCTTGAAAAGGAAAACAAAACTGAGGGTATCACAATCCCAGACTTCAAGATATATTACAAAGCTATAGTAATTAAAACAGTATGATACTGGCACAAAAATAGACACTCAGATCAACAGAATAGAACAGACAGCCCACAAATGAACCCAAGATTATACAGTCAATTAATCTTCAAGAAATGAGGCAAGAATAACCTATGGGAAACGGTCCCTTTAACAAGTGGTGTTGGGGAAACCGGACAGCTACATGGAAGAGAATGAAACTCGACCACTTTCTTATACCGTACATAAAAATAAGCTCCAAATGGATTAAGGACCTAAATGTGAGACCTGCAACCATAAAAATCTTAGAAAAAAGCACAGACAATAATTTCTCTGACAACAGCTGTAGCAACATTTTTCTAGATATGTCTCCTGAAGCAAGGAAAACAAAAGCAAAAATAAACTATTGGGACTACGTCAAAATAAAAAGCTTCTACACAGCACAGGAAACAATCAACAAAACTCAAAGACAACTTACTGAATGGGAGAAGATATTTGAAAATGACATAACTGATAAGGCATTAGTATCAAATATATGTAAAGAACTTGTACAACCCAACAGCAAAAAAACAAACAATCCAATAAAAAAATAGGCAGAAGGGGCGCCTGAGTAGCTCATTTGGTTAAAAGTCTGCCTTTGGCTCAGGAATCCCAGGATCAAGCCCCACATCAGACTCCCCACTCAGCAGGGAGTCTGCTTCTCCCTTTGCCTCTCTCTCTGCTTGTGCTCTATCTCAAATAAATAAAATCTTTAAAAATTTTTTAAAAATTAAAAATAGGCAAAGGACATAAATAGACATATCTCCAAAGAAGACATAGAGACGGCCAACAAACACATAAAAAGATACTCAACATCACTCACCATCAGAGAAATGCAAATCAAAACTACAATGAGATATCACCTCCTACGTGTCAGAATGGTAAAATGAAAAACACAAGAAACAACGAATATTGGTGAGGATGTGGAGAAACAGGAACCCTCATGTGCTGTTGGTGGGAATGCAAACTAGTGCAGCCCCTGTGGAAAACAGTATGGAGGTTCCACAAAAAAGTTAAAAATAGAACTACCATGTGATCCAGTAATCGCACTACTGGTTATTTATCCCAAGAATACAAAAACACTAATTCAAAAAGATACATGCACCCTTATGTTTATCGCAGCATTGTTTACAATAGTCAAATTATGGAAACAGCCCAAGTATTGATTGACAGATGAATGGATAAATGCGTGGTGTATATATATATACAAAATGGAATATTATTGTCATAAAAAAGAATGAGTTCTGGGGGCGCCTGGGTGGCTCAGTCGTTAAGCGTCTGCCTTCAGCTCAGGGCGTGATCCCAGCGTTCTGGGATCGAGCCCCACATCAGGCTCCTCCACTGGGAGCCTGCTTCTTCCTCTCCCACTCCCCCTGCTTGTGTTCCCTCTCTCGCTGGCTGTCTCTCTTTGTCAAATAAATTAATTAATTAATCTTTAAAAAAATAATGAGTTCTTGCCATTGGCAACAACATGGATGGTGCTAGAGAGCATAATACTAAGTGAAATAAGTCAGTCAGAGAAAGACAAATACTATGTGATTTCACTGATACGTGGAATTTAAGAAAAAAAGGAATGAAGAAAAAAGAGAGAAACCAAATAATCAGACTGTTAACTACAGAAAACAAACTGATGATTACCAGAAGGGAGGGGGGCTGGGGGATGGGTGAAAAAGGTGAAAAGGATTAAGAGTACATGAGGAGCACTGAGTAATACATAGAATTGCTGAATCACTATATTGTACACCTGAAACTAACAGAACACTCTATGTTAACTATACTGTAATTAAAATAAAAAGTAAATAGATAATATACCTGGGGGGAAAAAAACCCAGTGAATTCCTTGGACAGGTAGTATATACAGAATAAATCCCTCAGGCAAGGGAAAGGAAAATAATCTCAAAGAGAAGCAATGTTACCCCTCGACATACAGTTTTGTAACCAAGGTATTAGAGAAATTTGTGAATCCGAGTCCCATGATATTATCTGAGATTTATTGGCTTGTTCAAAGAGTAAAACCAGAGTATTTCCTAGAAAGTCAGAGTAAAGTCAGGTAAAATCTCGAGCAGAGGTTAAATATGTCCCTGGAAGACGGAAGATGTCTCAGGAGGTTTACAACAATCACGCTCAAGGTGGAACCAATGGGTTTTCGCCCAGAGGTCTCTAAGGGATCTCTGTTGTGTTTTTCTTTATATAGTTTGATTAGGTGAGGACAGAGCATCTGGCTCATAGAATGATGTAAATCTCAATGACTTTCCAATGGACAAATGGTTTGTTCACAGTTCATTTCCCCCAAAATCCATTTCAGTGTGAATAGACCCTGTTACCTTGAAAATGCCTTCTTCAGGCTTCAGTTCATTCTGTAGCTACCTATCATTTACTCCCCCAATTCCCCTCCCTGTAGGAATGACTAAAACATGAACATGATTTAACTGGTATAAATAGTAATATTATGAATATATAATAATTATAATATAAATATTAATATTTATACCAATATAATAGTATTGATAAAATTATTTTCTCTGAGCTAGTTCTTCAGAAAATATCACATAGAAATTTAAAAATATTATATCTATAGCCCAGCTGGTAATTTTCTAAGCACCATTTCTGTTCAGTTTGGAATCAGAAATGCCATTAGCTATTAAAACTGCAATAGCAGGGGCGCCTGGGTGGCACCCCGGTTAAGCGTCCGCCTTCGGCTCAGGGCGTGATCCCGGCGTTATGGGATCGAGCCCCACATCAGGCTCCTCTGCTATGAGCCTGCTTCTTCCTCTCCCACTCCCCCTGCTTGTGTTCCCTCTCTCACTGGCTGTCTCTATCTCTGTCGAATAAATAAATAAAATATTTTAAAAAAAACTGCAATAGCAATAATTAATTTTTTAATTTAGGAAACCTATTTATTATTACTCTAGGTTACCTATGGCTATTATCCATATACAAATATTACCCATAACACAAGAGTGGTATGATACACAATTTCAAATTTAATTTTTTTTCTCTCTTGGATAAGGACCTTGATACCACAAACACACTGCCTTTTTTGGTCTGTTGTTCTTGTAACCACATTCTCTGCCCTGATTTCTAGCACGTACAGTAAGCCTTTTTTTAACATGGTGTATGGGCAAAGGCTCATCTAAGAAAATGTGTGGGGTGTGCCTGTTTCATCGAATGCACAGCTCAAATCTCTTATTTGGTCCCCTTTATATTGTCCCCTAATTCTGAAATGTTATTTTCACAAAAATTAACATATTTTATAGAATGCCTAACCCCAAATACAGCATTGTTTTGGTAATGCAGGTATATATTAGGTAGGTTTTTTTTTTTTCAAAAGATGTTTTTCCCTCTACAAGCCAGATTAATAATAATGAGATAAAATCAGGGAAGGCTGACAATCAAGTCATTTGAAAGAGAAAAAGGTAAATAAAAAAGCAAGTATATGCTGGCTCTTAGGATGTGGCCAGAAGAAAGAACTGAGGTATTAGCCCTTGGAGGAGTGAATCTCTCAGCCTAGGGGGCGAATGGAGGTACTAAGTAGTGCAAATGCAATGGAAAGATCAGTTCAGTTGAAAGAGAAGAAACCCCTGCCAAAGACACTAAATGACAGTACTTGCCTTTCCTGCTTCAATGAACAAGACCCTTGAAAACAAGGATCCTGTCACTATTTTAATGTCTCACTTCCCCTCCTCGGTACCTCATAAGATAACTTCAAAGACTTTGCGTTTATGAATCAAATGAATACACACACACACACACACACACACACACACACAAGAGTGCTTTGTGAGTTATAGAGTACCATCTAAAGGTTTCTTGTGATCACAGTAATTAGGTTGCAGGCAATTTCTTTGGAGTTTTAGATTTATAATAAACTGAAGGCAAAGATTAGTAGAGAACAAATGGCTGACAACGTTTTGATTTTATAGCAGAGTCCTTCCAAGCTAACAGTTTCCATCCATGGTGGATCCTTTGCTTTATGTGGAGCTTATGGATACAAAGGTAAGGAGGATCCAAACAAAAGAAATATGACCAGATGCCAATTTCTTCACTGCCTCTGGGGGAATAAGCAGGTAGGACCCCATATTTCTTATCTCTGGCTGCTACAACAAATACTTATTTCTCATGGTTCTGGAGACTGAAAGTTCAAGATCAGGGTGCCAGCATGGTCGGGTCCTGGTGAGTGCCCTCCTGCAGCTTGTAGACTGTCGACTTCTTACTGTATCCCCCAATGCTGGAAAGAGGATAAGAGAGTTCTCTAGGGTTCATTTCATGAAGGCACTAATCCCATTCATGGGGATTCTAGCTCCTTGGCCTAATTATTTCCCGAAGACACTACCTCCTAATACTATCACTTTGGGGTTGAGGATGTCAATCTAGAAGTTTGGGAGGGACATAAACTTTCAGTTCATGACACCACATTAAGATTTTCATGGCTTCTGGTCATGGCTCTTGGTTGTGCTTCTCTTCCCAAATAACCCTCTTCCCTTTGGCCTTCCATATTTTTATTAAAAGCACTTGAAAACTATTCTACTTTCTGGGCTTGTAAAATGAATCTTTACAGTCTTCAATGCCAGGAGTGGATAGGTTCCTGAGTAGAGGAATGAGAGCCCTTTCACAAATATTTTGTGAATTCCACAAATATTTATTCTTTGAACTGCAGTCAATAGTTTTCCATATTGCTAAGCACCAGGTCTGTGTTCTTGATATCCCATGATTGCTGATAATCAGTATCCAGAAAGCTATATCTTGGGTGGAATTGCCTAAGTTTTCCAGAACACTCTCATGTCAAATAACCCACCTAGTCTGGAAGAAATTGTATTCTAATTAAAATTATGGGGGAAATTATTACTTACATTTCCCAGGGTGTCTCTTTCCCTTAGGGATTTTCTGTTTCTTTGTTTTAATAGTTAGCACCAAAGAACCATTCAGAACATTTTTCAACCCAGTTAAGTGATTCAAGTCATTGAGTGCAGAGGGTCTTATCAACAAAAATAGCATTTTTGTCCTTGTCCCACACATCAACACAGTTTTGCTCTCTCTCCATTTATGCAAATGTTGTTATAATACTAAAGTGAAAGTTTAAATATTTCTTTCTTTTTTTTTTTTTTAGTTATTTTTAGACTTATTCCAGACACTCTGAAGTTTTGTTTTTATTTTGAATGGGATTTTTTTTCCCACTATAATTTCTATTGCTTGTTGCTGGTGTAGATGTTTGTAGTATAGACCTTGCAGTAATATTGCACAGCAACAGCATTGCCTGAAAAATTGTTAGAAAGTCCCAACCTCTGGCATCACTCCAGACCTAGTCAATCAGACTTCCTCTTTCCACAAACCCTCAGCTCATTCACCTGGACATAAAAGCTGAGAAACGTTAGTGTAGAGAAACTTGATTTAGAGAATTTAATTTTCTCTTGGAGAAAAATAGCAGAATGGAGACTGTGGTCCAGTTGTCCCACAGCACTTTCTCTTCTGCCCATTTCTGCTATCTTAAGTCTATTCTTGAATACCCTCCATGAGATTCTTCTGGGAAAATTCACTTTTGAATCTATATGGGATTGCAGATGTTTAGCCCTATGAGATAATACTTTTCATCTGATTTAATATGCATTTTATGTTAAAAATGTTCTTAACTTCTTAGATATTTCAGAGTCTCTATTTCCTAACACTTTATTTAATAATTTATTTTTGGTAATATTGATGAGATATGTGAAAGAAGGAATACACATGAGAGTCCAGCAGCCACCTGGAATCAGAAGTTTTCTAAATATATTTTTAAATCCAGTAAAGTCAATGCAATTGAATAATGTTCTTTTCAGTTCCTAAAGCAAAAATTTTGGAGTTATATGCTACCCTGTCAACTCATACATACACATGAGCACACACACACACGCATATACACATATAATTTTGTAAAAGTGTCGGTTGTGTTGAATTTATACTGAAACTCTCCTTAAAATTCCAAAACATATTCAGGCAAAAGAAGTTTTGTGTTAAAAATGTTTTTAGGGGTGCCTGGGTGGCTCAATCAGTTAAGCATCAAACTCTTGGTTTTGGCTCATGTCATGATCTGAGGGTTGTGAGATCAAGCCCCTTGTTGGGCTCCACGCTGGACATGGAGCCTGCTTAAGATTCTCTCTCTCCCTCTCCCTCTGCCCTCCCCATGCCCCCTAAAAAGGGGAGCTTTAGATTTTGACTGATAATTCCAAATTGTCTTAGTAAACTAAATATTGATTTTTATTATTATTTTTTGGTATATTCAGCTAAGTTAGCCATGTGACATTATTGGATATTCCATTTAATGGAAAAGTAAGTATAAGGATGCTCATTTTCTCCATAATTTGATTAATGTAATCTAGACAGAACTCATACTCTTATGTCCAGATATTTCTGGGATTTACTTATTGATCACTTATTTTTGTAAATTCTTATTCTGAGTGCAACTTATAAATCAGTACTGTTTATCCTCATTTTCCAATTCTTGTTTGGGACAAAAAAAGCTCTGGACCTCTTATAGGTTTTGACTCTGGTATTGGAAATCATTATCAGTCACTTGTTATGATATTAGAACAATTAATTTTGAAAATTAGAGTAGTTATTCTTCAAATAATGTCATTATACTTTTTTTGCCTTTTTAAGATGGGTGTAATTGAGGGGCTCCTGGCTGGCTCAGATAGAAGAGTATGAGATTCTTGGTCTCGGGGTAGTGAGTTTGAGCCCCATGTTGGTTGTAGAGATTACTAAAAAAGTAAATAAACTTAAAGAAAAAAAAGAGGGGTGCAATTGAAATTTCCTGGAAATTACTTTTAACATTAGTTATGTTCAATGACCTATATTACACTTATAAATAACAATAGCAAGCAATGGCTACAAACTACTATTCTAGAAGAGTGTTTCTGCTTCTGGATCTTAAATGTGCATACAAATCACCTGGGGATCTTGTTAAAATAGATTCTGATTTTCTGTGTCTAGATTACAGCCTGAGATTTTGTGTTTCAGCAACCTCCCAGGCTATAACCAATGCTGCTGGTCCACAGAGCGCACTTTGAGAGTAACACTCAAAGAGCAGTGGTTCTGGAAGTGGGGTCCCCGGAGTCAATGTGCATTTTAATAAGAGCTAGAATGATTTTGATGTACACTAATTTTGAAAACCTCTGCTCTAGACAATAGACGTATTTATGTCCTCAAGACCCCAGTGCAAATGTTCACCCTTCATTAAAAGTGAAAGAAAGCAAAGACATCGTCAAATGTCCAAGGATGAATATCCTGAAATAGGTCTGCAAGGCAAGGAAGAAGTTAGTTTTCTTCACTGAAGAGCCTCTCCTTGAAGTGACTTTATCTTTTTATTTAAAGATTTTATATATTTATTTGAGAGAGAGAGAGAAAGAGAGCACGAGTGGAGGGTCAGAGGGAGAGGGAGAAGCAGACTCCCAGCTGAGCTGGGAGCCCGATGTGGGGCTTGATCTCAGCACCCTGGGATCATGATCTGAGCCGAAGGCAGATGCTTAACCAAATGAGTCACCCAGGTGCCCCTTGAAGCGACTTTAATGCCATCATTGATGAGGACGTTATTTCACCTCTCCTTACAGCATATATAGAAAGATGTGAAGACTGGGACTGCTTTCCTGTGGCATGACATGTCCCACTGTGAAGATAGGACCTTACTGCTTACAGTTCCATTTCTTTGGAGCACATGATTAAGATTTCTCAAGGTACACACTGGATGTTAGAGGGTATATCTTAATGGAAGAAGAGAAAAAGTACAATTATTATATTTATATATATATATAACACATTATAAGTATTTTATAAAATACAATATATAAAGGGCCTGGTGCATTACTTTTGCTGTTTTATGAACAATCCACTAAGGCTTTCTTTTTTCCTCAAAAGCTTTGGTGGAAAATTGCAATATTGGCAAAAGTTTTTGAAAAAATATTTTGGAGGCAGTTTACTTAGACTACTGTCCAAAAACAACAGAGAAATAGGTTCGTGCGGGGCCTGAATACAGGTAGCTACTTCAATTAAGCCATTGTCTCATCTCCAAGGGAGCTGAAAGAGGAGAGGGCAACTCAGGAAAGGGGCCCAGCTTGCTCCTGCACATTCATTTTAATAAAGTTCACAGAAAGGTGAGGAGCCTTGGAATTATCAGTAGAGTTGGGGAAGATGGAAAGAGATGCAAACGAGACCAAAGCCTGTACCCAGGAACCCCGAGTTCAAAGTCTTTAGAAATTTGGGAAACTGAGGAGTATTTTCAGAGGGGCAATAGCTGTAGATTGGTCCAGGGTCACCAGAGGCAGGAGGCAACCTGTTATGGACAAACTGTCCAGTTTCTATGAAATATCCAAGCTCATCAGATAATGGTAGTGCTGAGTTGGGCACAAATGGACCATCTCTAGTTTTATAATTGCTTTGATCATAAAATATTCTTCTTTCAAACATTAGCAGCAGTCAGTCAAAGCAGTTTGCAAACTGACCTCTTCATCTTACTTGTGCTTTTCACGTTAACCTAAGATAAAGTAGATGGGCCACCGGTCCAGAAAAATCATGGAAGGTTTTCATTTTGGAGCCACAGAAGTGAGTCAACTTCTTCTTTTTTCTACTCAAAATAAGTTTTTCTCTTCTTCTATTAAGATCCCTCCTCCTATATCCAGTGTGTATTTTGTGGAATCTTAACTACATCTTCCAAAACAATTTAATGTGTAGAAATAAGGATCCTAACTTCAGAATGAGACATGTCATGTTATAATAAAGCAGTCCCAATCTTGAGACAAGAGAAGTAAATCAACCAAATGGCAAACAGTCTGATTCAGAGAACTGAGATGATCTTTATGACAGGCTGCATTTTCCAAAGATCACAGAAAAATATTTTCCATCTCACACACTCTTACAGTGAGACTTCTACCCTCTTCCCATTGAGAAGTGAGATTCGAGTTTCTTCTCCTTAAATGTGGCTTGTGACTTTTGACCAAAGTGAAGCAATGTGACTTCCAATGCTAGTTCATAAGAAGTGATACAGCTTCTGCCTGGTTCTTTTTGGGTACGTGTTCTTGGAACACAACCATCATGCTGTGAGAAAGCCCAAGTATCCACATGAAGGGCTCCTGTGTAGGTGTGTCAGGCCAACTACCCTGCTGAGAGCTCACCATATCAGCCACCAGAGAGGTGAGTAAGACTTCAGATGATTCGATCTCCCAGTGATCAAGTCATCCTCAGCCTTTGAAATTCCAAGTTGAGGTCCCAGATATCACAGAGCAGAAACACAACACCTCATTGTTTCAAATTCCTGACTCACAGAATTCATGAGCATAATGATATGATTATTGTTTTATTGGGTGGTCTGTCATGCAGCCATACTAGGTGGAAGGTCCTTTTCTGAGAAAGACACAAATATACATACAAAATGTGTTTACAGGGAAGTGGTTGACACCATGTCAAGAAAGTTTTTCTTTCTCTTCACAGTATTTCTTACACTTCCAAAGAAGAAAGATATTTCAAAAATTATACATTGCCCCATTTCTTAAACTTATTGTTAGTTGCATGGTCTGATCAGATAATATGGTGACTGCAGTCAGTGACCCCAAAAGGCTGCATAAGAACCATAAATCTTAGGATTTATCTTACCTTTAACATGGTTACACCTTCAGTCATACTGATGAAAATGCACCCAGTGCAGAGGCATAAATACATTCCAAGTCGAGATATTCCAGATTCTTTGCAGGACCAGACTCTCTCTTTGAAAGCAGGTTGCACGGCATGGCATGGGCCTTGCTGAAGGGGTGGGCTAAGCTCTGACATAGTACAGCTTCCTCATGGCCTGTTTTCCCTCCCAATCTTTATCCAGGGTGATGACTGCCAAACAGGCCATCAGGATTTGTTCAATGCCTGATGTTCACATGTTACATCCAGACCCAAGTTTGTCACGTGATTGGAAGGAGATGTTATGAAACATAGACTTTGTGTTTACATTAAGCTCCATATGGACTAGCACAGAGATTTCTCTGGCATAACTTGTTCTTTCACATCTGTGGAGCAGCAGTGAGCTGACTATCTCTTCCCTGCAGATCAAGACTGGTGAACACGTTTGGATAAAAATCAAAGGACTATTTTGGATACCTTAGACTTGAAAAGTATTTAGAGGCATCTTCTCTGTGCTAATACAATCATCGAAGGAGATGATGCAGTAGGATACAGAGGAGTTAAGAGATGTGTTTGTAGGAAACAATAGCAATCATTTTTTATTTTTTTAGAAGTAATCGCTGCTAAATTCCCTCCACTCACAGAACATTTGGGTGGTTCTGGCTAATGTCAGAGAGGGGTGGGTCTCCTAAAAGCACCAGGAGAGATTATAAGGAAAAACATGCATGAGGGAAAGAGGAAAATTAAAGTATTTATAAGTAAGATAAAGAATCATAATATCTAAGATCTGAAAGGAATCTTGGAGTAGAGTGAGAGAGGATTGGACACATCTGGTCCCATCCAAGTATGGTGCTAAGACTTTCTTCATGACATAGGTATCAATACCTCTTTTCATTAAGAGCCCCCATACTTCGCTTTTGTATTTCCAAATAACTGAGCTCTTAAAATCAGTGGGAGCCCAAGAGAGTGTTTACTTGGGATTCAGCAAAATTTCAGAACAGGGCCAAGTACTTTTGCTAAAAGAACATAGGTTAGTAGTTGGTAACTTTGATGGGCCCTCGCCCCCGGGCCCTGGAGAATCTCTTCACTGGGCCAGATGATGTAAATTCTTACTTGACTGGCTGTGAGATGATCTGCATGCATTGTCTGCACTTCCACGTGGGTTTTCCAGAGCTAGCTAGAAGAAAGCCTTCCATCTGGAAGCTTATTTATCAAATCCTCTTGCTGCCTCTGAGCCATTCCCTTATCTCCTTAGTCGCTGGTTCGCAGGTCCATGACTGGCAGCATCAGCTTCAGCTGGGGATTAGTTAGAAATGCAAATTCTTGACCCCCACCCCAGATTTACCTCAGAAAACTGTAGGGATGGGCCCACACTGTCTGTATTTTAGCAAGTCATCCAAGCAATTCTGACACGTGTTAAAGCACCACTGTTTCAAGGTCATACATGACTTTTTGTTGGCCCAGTTAACTCATAGATTGCGTCTGGAGAAGAGGCCAGAAGCAGGTCCATCATCCCCTTCTTCTCCATATCTTCCATG
Organism: Ailuropoda melanoleuca; assembly: GCF_002007445.2. Taxonomy (NCBI): domain Eukaryota; kingdom Metazoa; phylum Chordata; class Mammalia; order Carnivora; family Ursidae; genus Ailuropoda; species Ailuropoda melanoleuca. The sequence goes on along the minus strand of NC_048230.1, from coordinate 77,798,624 downwards.
TTCTGTTCCTGCCAGCACCTGTTCTTTGCAAGTTTAGGAGCCCAGGCTGGAAGTCAAAACAATGGAGTCCTCCTCTTCGTTCTATTTTTTTTTTTTTTTTTTTTTTTTTTAGCAATCCTAATTCTCCTTGAGATAGTGTGGTTTCATCTGACTAAGGAGGGCAGAGGATCAGTAAAAAGGAAGTGCAGAAAAGAAAAAAAAAAACAACACAGGCTCTCACCCTGTGATGAGCTGATACTAGATTAATCATATAGTCCATCTAATTTAACATCTTTTTATTTTTAGCAGATATGTCACATATAGGGAAAATATACCTTTATATAAATAAGAATCAATAAATTTGCTATGCTTTGTGCCTTATCCATGTAAGCGATATTACTATTAAGATGATATTAGGAGTTCTTCATTTTTATTAGAAGTTATATTTTTGATCTATAAATGTTAAATCATTTGTCCTAATGCTTCTATACCTTTAGAATATATGAATTTAAGAAACGACTCTTGGAATGGTCAGCCTGAAGTACTGAAACATTTCAGGTCATTAAAACTATTTCACTGTTCTTCAGCTTCTAGTAAAGCTCCAGCCATAAAAATACCATAATCAGAACTTGCATTTATAGTTGAACTTAAGTTGCCACCTCCTGTTACAGATAGGTCAATGCTTCCTCAAAAGTCCTATTCAGACACAATATTCTTGGTTCGAATGTTTATGTCTATTGTTCAGGAAAGAAAAGTTGTATGTGTATTATGTGGTGCAGTGTGGGTGTTTCTGTGTGTGTTCAATCTCTTTTTCTCTGCCATCTTTTTCTTTCCCTTCTTCCTTTAAACATGTTTATGTTTCTTCCACCCTACTAAAACAAGATAGAATAAGATAAAATCTGATCCTTCTCTCCTGAACCCTGTTCTGAGACACTATCTCTGTATCTTCACTGAAAAATATTAATGTGAGTTACATTAAGTCCGAGGAAAGCCTATCATATGGAAATAGCTTGTTATAATTATTTTGGTTCTAAATAATATTCCATTAACTAAGGTTGCAAGTTCAAAAGCCACGTTATTTTTGTAATGTCGAGTTCATCTTTCCAAACTTGTTTTTTATACATAAAGCTTTTTTTGTGACAACTCCAATCAACTGCACTATTCATAAATATTCAATTAACTGAAGTTTATCATGTTAAATATTAATAATGATTAGCCTCACTTAATTAAATGCCTTTAAACATTTTAAACTATAATCAATCCTCAATTAAACATATTTAATTTAATTAAGTACTTCTAATGCTTGTCAGGACAAACTTACTTCCCTAAAGCAAAACGCCTGTAAGTTCTGAAGTAACTCTTTGAAATCTATAAGCTCAAACTTATAAACATGGTGAATGAGGTGTTTCAAGCATTCTGTTATTGTTTATAAACAATTAAATTTTATTACACCTTTGAATTTAAAATCATAATTCTTAATCAATTATTCATTTCCAACTGAAATCATAAAGTAAATTTGCCAGGTGCTCTAACATGCCAGATTCTCTTAAAAATGCAAACCTTTTTATGACAAACACAGAGGACATTCCGAAGTTTAACAAGAAAAGTCTTGTTATGAGGATTTGATTAATTTCATCATCTCATAATTTAGTTTTAAATATTCAAAGTGATTGTAAAGTGATGTGCTCAAATAATTTGCCATCTCAAAAGTTATTGAGGAAAATTTTGGGACAATGAGATAGTACCTAATTGATAAGAGATCCCAGACCAGGATACAGGACCCAGCAATTACGTGCTTTCAGGATGAATCAGTGGGCGTCACGGGTCAACACACTCTTCTCTTTCCTTTGGTCTATTTCCTTTTGCTACCCTGAACACAGGCTCCAACATCCATGTGTACCCACTGGGATTGTATTTGCTTCTCTCACGACTTGGACATCTTTAATCGTATACCTTAATTCAGTGTTTTATCTTGCTGCTAATTACCTTTATCATTTGATGCATTCAATTGCCCTCTTCACTTCCTAATTGGATTCTGCCTTTTGTTTCCACACGAATTCTCTGACCTTGATATAATTTCTTTGTTATATTTTGAAATAAGATTTCTTAAAGAAAGGTTTACATGTTGTAACAGTTAGGGATTGCATTTGGCTACATATAGCAAACACCCCGCTATCATAGTTAAATCAAATCAGGGTTTAATTTTCTTCCAGAGTCCAGGACTGGGCAGTTCTATGATGTCAATGCCTCAGTCTCTTTCATCTTCCTGCTCATCCTTAATTATTACTTTCATCCTCACTGTTACTGCCAAGTGCATGATGGGAGCTCAGTCGTGACTTTCTAGCTATACAGCAGGCAAGAAAATGAAGACAGAGATCATGAGAGGTGGGTGCTACCTCAGGTACCAAAATCTCCCTCACATTTTCAGTGTTTTCATTACATCTCTTTGACTATAATTGTTTTCATCCTTATGGTTTTCCCCATCTCTTCCTTTCTGTGAGGTAAATATATATATATATATATATATATATATATATATATATGTCTTTGCTCTTTGCCCCTGGTTTTTGGCACAGAGCTCCTAAAACCTTCGTAGTTTCCTAAGTGATTAGAACAGTAGAAGCATCTCTTGTTCTAATATTTGTTTTTGATTCCGTCCCCGACACAGGGTTCCTAAAACTTCTGTAAATTCCCAGTGTTAAGAGCCCTAGGTGCATATTTTGTTTTAATGAGGGGCTCTGGTGGGCTTTTGACAGCTCCTGGGTAAGGGCTGGTCACCAGAAAGATCAACCCATGAATGAAGCTTGGATTTTCAGCCTCACTCCCGATCTTCCAGAGAGGGAAGAGCGGCTGGAAATGGAATTAATAATTGTGCCTATGCGAGGAAGCCTCCATAAAAACCTAACAGTAGGCAGATCAGAGAGTTTTCAGGTTGGTGAACATATCCACACCAGGAGGGTGACACACCCCAACTCCACAGGTAAGACAGGAATAAATAAAGGGAGAAATATTGTTTCTACAAAAATGAATTTAAATACTTTGGGAAAATTCAATGAATATGAGTTTGTGAAAATGATACAATTGAAGTAAGGATAGGTTAAACTACGGCAAAACCGGGAAAACTGTTGAAGTATAGAAGGATTCAGTACTATTACTACTTTGCAGGTAGATAAATTCTTAATCCACTTTTAAGAAAGCAAATCTGGATATTATAGAAATTATTTTATGATTTGTGGAGGAAAAGCAAAATAAAATTGCAGCCTGCAAACACTTGTTCTAAGAATAAAGGCAATACTAATGTAATAGACGTCATTCTGATAACTTACATGAAAAGTTCTCACCTTAAGGGCACTAAGAAGTTTGTTTTTTAATGGAATCTGTGGTCATTTAAAATTGATTGTCTTTTTTGACTTTTTTTAAAAAATGCAAACAGCAACCTGATAAAAAGCTTATTGTATGGATATGGGTTTTGAATAATACATTTTCTGAAAGCAAAGTCCACTGTATATTACTTCTTAAGTGGCATGGATCTCATCAGTAGATCCGCCATATCTACCAAAGAAGGACGTTAGACATGACTTTTTATCACTTCCATGGTGTCATTCCAGCTCCCCCGCACACCCGCACAATCCATATTTATTCCTCATAGAATGAAAGACTTCCTTCTTTGTGCTTTTAGAGAACTCTGGACATACTGCAAGTTTAACATTTACCTTTGCTTGGTGCTGTGGGCTACACGTGTCCCCTCAAGATTCCTAGGTTGACATCTAATCCCCAGTACGATGGTATCCCCTGCCATAAGAGGGTGCAAAAAGAAAATGAACAACTGCCAACCAGGAAGGGGTCTCTCTCTAGATACTGATTGGCCAGCACCTTGGTATGAACTTCCCATCTTCCAGAACTGTAGGAAATACATTGTTTAAGTCACTCAGTCTATGGTAGCTTGTTACAGCAGCCCAAACTGACTAAGATACTTAGTAATTGAGTTTTACTTGTATTAACAAGCAAGAGGACAGGCCCAAAATGGAGTCACTTGATGCTAAAGCCCCACTCACCAAACTGAGACTTAATTATAGTTTCAGCTCTCCCAGAAACGGAATCTTAAACTAGTTGATCAGGAGTCACCTGATCAGCACTAGTGAGGTAATCAGCTTGATAGACCCCTGCTGTCCCCTAAAAGGAAGTGACTTTGCCATAACGGTCTGCTTTAAGAGAGAGAGAGCACAAGCAGGGAGAGGAGCAGAGGGAGAGGGACAACCAGACTCTGCGTTGAGCACAGAGCCTGACATAGGGCCCGATCCCACGACCCCGAGATCATGACCTGAGCCGAAATCAACAGCTGGATGCTCAACTGACTGAGCCACCCAGGTGCCCCAAAAGTCTTTTATTTTGTACAGCTCCTAGGAGCTTCTTTCTATCTGCTAGATCAGATGTTGCCCAATTTATTCACCATTGATTAAAGCCAATAAGATCTTTAAAATTTATTCAGTTGAATTTTGGGTTTTTTTCTAACACTTGATTATTTCTCAACGATACTCTGAGTTGCCAGAGGCCAAGGTTTGTGTATCACTGAATTATTTTACCCCTAACTCCCAAAGTAGTGCCCAATACATATCAGTTCTGCTGTGGTTATTTTTTTTTATTTTATTTTATTATGTTAATCACCATACAGTACATCCCCAGATTCCGATGTAAAGTTTGATGCTTCATTAGTTGCGTATAACACCCAGTGCACCATGCAATACGTGCCCTCCTTACTACCCATCACCAGTCTATCCCATTCCCCCACCCCCTCCCCTCTGAAGTCTTCAGTTTGTTTCTCATAGTCCATAGTCTCTCATGTTTCATTCCCCCTTCTGATTACCCCCCTTTTCTTTATCCCTTTCTTCCCCTACCGATCATCCTAGTTCTTATGTTCCATAGATGAGAGAAATCATATGATAATTGTCTTTCTCTGCTTGACTTATTTCACTTAGCATTATCTCCTCCAGTGCCGTCCATGTTGCAGCAAATGTTGAGAATTCGTTCTTTCTGATAGCTGAGTAATATTCCATTGTATATATGGACCACAGCTTCTTAATCCAGTCATCTGTTGAAGGGCATCTCGGCTCCTTCCATGATTTGGCTATTGTGGACAATGCAGCTATGAACATTGGGGTGCATATGGCCCTTCTCTTTACTACGTCTGTATCTTTGGGGTAAACACCCAGTAGTGCAATGGCTGGGTCATAGGGTAGTTCAATTTTTAACTTTTTAAGGGACCTCCACACTGTTTTCCAGAGTGGCTGTACCAACTTGCATTCCCACCAACAATGTAGGAGGGATCCCCTTTCTCCACATCCTCTCCAACAATTGTTGTTTCTTGCCTTGTCTATCTTTGCCATTCTAACTGGCGTAAGGTGGTATCTCAGTGTGGTTTTGATTTGAATTTCCCTGATGGCTAATGATTTTGAACATTTTTTCATGTGTCTGTTAGCCATTTGTATGTCTTCATTGGAAAAGTGTCTGTTCATATCTTCTGCCCATTTTATGATTTGTTTATTTGTTTCTCGTGTATTGAGTTTGAGAAGTTCTTTGTAGATCTTGGATACCAGTCCTTTATCTGTGGTGTCCTTTGCAAATATATTCTCCCATTCCGTGGGCTGTCTCTTAGTTTTTTTGACTGTTTCCTTGGCTGTGCAGAAGCTCTTTATCCTGATAAAGTCCCATAAGTTCATTTTATCTTTTATTTCTCTTGCCTTTGGAGATGTGTCGTGAAAAAGGTTGCTCTGGCCGATGTCATAGAAGTTGTTGCCTATGTTCTCCTCTAGAATTTTGATGGATTCCTGTCTCACATTGAGGTCTTTCATCCATTTGGAGTTTATTTTTGTGTATGGTGTGAGAGAGTGGTCAAGTTTCATTCTTTTGCATGTAGCTGTCCAATTTTCCCAGCACCATTTATTGAAGAGACTGTCTTTTTTCCACCGGATGTTTTTTCCTGCTTTATCAAAGATTAGTTGCCCAAAGAGCCGAGGGTCCATTTCTGGGTTCTCTATTCTGTTCCATTGGTCGATGTGTCTGTTTTTGTGCCAGTACCATGCTGTCTTTGTGATCACAGCTTTGTAGTACAGCTCGAAATCCGGCATTGTGATGCCCCCAGCTTTGTTTTTCCTTTTCAACAGTTCCTTGGAGATTCGGGGCCTTTTCTGGTTCCATACAAATTTAAGGACTATTTGTTCCAGTTCTTTGAAAAATGTCCTCGGTATTTTGATCGGGATAGCATTGAAAGTGTAGATTGCTCTGGGTAGTATGGACATTTTAACTATGTTAATTCTTCCAATCCATGAGCATGGAATATTTTTCCATCTTTTTATGTCTTCCTCAATATCTTTCAAAAGTGATCTATAGTTTCTAGGATATAGGTCCTTTACGTCTCTGGTTAAGTTAATTCCAAGGTAACGTATGGTTTTTGGTGTTATTGTAAATGGGATGGATTCCCTAATTTCTCTTTCTTCAGTCTCGTTATTCGTGTATAGAAATGCAACTGATTTCTGGGCATTGATTTTGTATCCTGCCACCTTACTGAATTGTTCTATAACTTCTGCTGTGGTTATTTTTATGTTTGATTTGTCTTTAGAAAATAATGCCAAGATTACGTGACCATGTCACACATCAAATTTTCTTTCACCCTTCCTTGCCTTTTACCTGGCAAAAATGTGCATTACCTCACATGGGATATTCCCTATCTGCTAACTCCAGATTGCTTAGAAATACCCCAAGAAACCTGATAAAGCCAATACACTGATTGAGAAAAACTAAATACTGAAACTTCATTAGTCATCAGGAAATAAAATTAAAACCACAGTGAGAGGCCACTACAAATCTACCACAATAGCTTAAATAACAATAGAAAATAAAAAACACAAAGTTTCAGCTACAGTGTAGAAGTCAGAACTCGCATACGCAGCTGCTCCAAGTGCGGATTGGTTTAGTGACATCTGAAAACTGTCTGGCTGTTACGAATACTGAACGTACGCATGCCCTCCGACGGATGCAGCGACGGACTCAGGAGTGTGCACACCACAGAAACACGCACGCATGTGAGCAAAAGCCACGTAGTAGAATCGCTGCTATTCATAACAGCCGAAAGCTGAACAATGCCCCAACTCAACAACAATGGAATGGATAACTAAATTATGAGAATTCAGGCAATGAAATGAGAATGAATGATGGACGGTTACACACAACAATATCGATGAATCTCATAAACATGACGTTGTCTGAAAGAAACCAGCCACAAGAAAAAAGGCACGTTGTATTTTTCCACTTATACAAAGTACAAAAACTGGCAGAGCTAATTTATGCTGCTAGGAGGCAGGAGAATGACTGAACGTGAGGCAAGCACAGCGCTGGAGGGAGTTACCAGGGGGAATTCTGGGGGTGCTGGTGATGCTTTGTTTCTCAAGCCGGGTACTGATTCAGTTTGTAAAAAATCATCAAGCTCATTTGCATTCTTCTTTTGTACGTCCTTCAGTTTAAAAACAGTGTACCTTTGGAGTGATGCACCCATACAGACCCAGAGGCTGGTTTAACAGCGTATGCAGCTGTGGTTCTTAGTATCGTGTGCACTATTTCTATTTTCTCGAGCTTAGCCATTTAGAACCAACACCAAAGACTTGATGCTGGTTCCTCTGGTGCCATCTCTGGACTAAGTAGAGCTGTTTCCAGGGATTAACTTTAGTCCTTCCTGGTAGGGAAGAAAGGGAGGACATCCTCACAAATTTATGTCCTGCTTTTAGGCAAATAGGTAGAGAGCTTTTCTTGCATCTGCGTCTTCACCATTGTCTTCCGTTCCAAATAATATGATAAAATAGAGTATTTGGGGGTGGCATACTCTGCCACCCTTCAGGGATTATTACCCCAATTAAGAAAGCAGATGGTTTGGAGTATTTTATGTATTTAATAAGAGCTACAACACATTAATGGCTTCCGCGGGGTCAGTGTTACTTGGGGATCAGTGAGGTTAAGCTAAAGCATACGGAACCTTGATGGCAGGCCTAGTACCCACACCCTGATCTGATTTCTAGAAAACCTTCTACAGATCACCTACGCTTATTTACTAGAAGGAACTATTTCCCCACGTTTATTAAACAAGGACATTTAATTTTCATCAGCTGGAGAAGGGCAACATTGCCGTCAGAAGTTAGTGTAACTGCAATACTAATGAATAAAGCCTGGTCCTCTAGGCTTTGTAGGCTCACTACGGAAGACTGCACGATTTCCCATTCTCCTCTGATTACATTTATAATAAACAGGTCTAGGTCTCACCCAGAGGCCCTGTGAGCTCTAGGTCTTTCATTTCTCATTACTGTGGCCCTGGACAGAATGATTGGCCTCTCTGGGGCACCAGTGTGCTCCTGGCCAAAGAAAACAGGTAACAGACACACCATGGCTCTTTCACCCATGCTTGGAGTGGCATAATCATTCCTGCCCACATTTCATTGACCAAAACAAGTCATATTGTCACACCTGACTTCAGTAGGATGGGGAGATTAAAACTCAAAATTACAAGTATCAGCATTAGTTGCCAGATAAGGGTGCATTTAAGAATAATACCACAGGGCGCCTGGGTGGTTCAGTGGTTTAAGCCTCTGACCCTTGATTTCGGCTCAAGTCATGACCTCAGGGTCATGAGATTGAGCTCTGAGGCTCCGTGTTCAAAGAAAGTCTGCTTAAGAGTCTCTGTCTCCCTTTCCCTCTGCCCCTCACCCTGCTTGCTCGCTCTCTAAAAATAAATAAATAAATAAATAAATAAATAAATAAATAAATAAATAAATAAAATCTTAAAAAAAAAAGAAAAAGAGTACCACAGGCTACTGCAAGCATTCTAAATGCTACTTAATATCTTCCACTCTGGCAATACAATAATTTACTTATCTATTAATCAGTGGAGAGACAGCTATACTATTTTGCAGTTTATTGTTACAAACGGTGCTTACAAATGTTTCCTAAGAGGCATTTGCAAGAGTTTCTCTAAGACGGACACCTGGAGATGTGATTGCTAGGTAGTACTTTCATATATATCTTCCACTTTACTAGACTGTGCCAAAGTTTTCTCTAAAAAGTACAAATTTACTCTTTCCAGCAATACATAGGAGTTTCAGATTCTCTGCTTACGAGTTACCTATACAGCAATACAATACTGCACGTGTTATTATCAGGTTTCTTTAGAAATGCTAACTCTGGGTGCTATTAACATGGATATTCATTATACTTGTCCTTGTATTTTCCGTGTCATTGAAACATTTCTTCACTCTTAATTAATTTAATTAATACTTCATAAGAATATTTTTAAAACTAAAGGAAAATGAAGAGAAGGTCCATAGAAGCACGTTGATGTGACGAATCTCTGAATCTACTGTCATAACCTTTTAAAACAATATATACCCAGATAAAGAGTTTATATGGAGTTATACAGAAGTTTTCTTCTGAATGTTCAAACATGGTCTTCTGTTATTTCCTCCTCCAACCACTAAGGACTTCTACAAGTACAAATACCTGATGAAAAGAAATTTCCTTTGCTGCCTTTGAAATATTACTGGATAGAGAAGATATCGTTAATGGCCTTCTACCCTGTGGTCCTCAGCCCACTGGAGTTCCTTGAGGTGGTAAACAAGTCCTCCACGTGCCAACTCTTTGTTTTCCTTTAAGGGCGGCCTCTCTCTCCTGTGAGCTGCCTCCGGCTTCAGGAGCCTGACCCACAGTGGCAGACTGAAAGTTCCAGTACAATGAATTCCCCAAGAGCCACTTTCAACAAACAAGGGGCAGGGGTCCCAGATTCCTGAACCTTCGCGGGGACTGTGTTCTACGGAGTCTCTTTCAAAGGGTCCTCGGTGGAACTGAGCTGCTCTTGTCCATGGTGGTAACCTACCCATGAACACACCCTCCTTATTGGTCTCCTTGCCCTTCTCCTTTCTTGCCCTGGTTTCCTGGGATCACTCTCAAACAAGCTACTTGCATTTGAATATTGGTCTCAGTCCTGCTTTGGGGGTGGAGGGGAGGGAAACAACCTTTTTTTTCCCCTGGCCTTGTGAATTGGACTGACAAAAGACAGATTAGCAAGAGAAAAACACAAGTTTATCAACATGTGCATCACACAGACACATGGGAGTACTCAGTGATGAGGAACTCAAAGGGGGGGGGGGTCGGCACTAGCAATTCAGCAAGGAACAGGAAATTTGTGGAGAACTGACAAGATGAAGAAAAAGAACTTTGAGATTGTAGGCTTGGAAATTTGCCGGAAGGTAAATACATGGGGAAACTAATGGAAGACAAAAGTTGCTTTAGCAAGGTTTGTTATGTAGATTCCTCTGGTGCCATCTCTGGACTAAGTAGAGTTGTTTCCAGGGGTTAACTTTAGTCCTTCCTGGTAGGGAGGAAAGGGAGGACATCCTCACAAATTTATGTCCTGCTTTTAAGCAAATAGGTAGAGAGCTTTTCTTGCATGTGTCTTCTCCATTGTCTTCTGTTCCAAATAATATGATAAAATAGCATATTTGGGGGTGGCATACTCTTCCACCCTTCAGGGATTATTACCGCAATTAAGAAAGAGAAATTTCAGTTTTAGCCAAACAGATGCCTTGCTCCTGCCCCTTACCACCACACTAAGTCCCCCAGCTCTCCAGAATCATTCTTTTCTTTCTTTTTTTTTTTTTTTTAAAGATTTTATTTATTTATTTGACAGAGATAGAGACAGCCAGAGAGAGAGGGAACAAGCAGGGGGAGTGGGAGAGGAAGAAGCAGGCTCATAGCAGAGGAGCCTGATGTGGGGCTCGATCCCATAACGCCGGGATCACGCCCTGAGCAGAAGGCAGACGCTTACCTGCTGTGCCACCCAGGCGCCCCCATTCTGGCTTTTAATACTCAAATAAATTGGTCTTCACCCTTTGAAATGTCTCTGAAGATTTCTGAGGGAGCAGAAGGGGAGTGTGCAACCTTGTGAGTCAGTGTGCCTGCACCGCCCTTCCCTGTCACTTGCCCCACATATGCACCCAGGCCCTCTGGTTGCCCTCTCTTCTCCTCAGTCTGCTCTGCCCACAGAGGTCAACACCGCTTCAGTTCATCTCTCCCAAAGAACTCAACACACAAGTCTCTTACATTTAACAGCCTTTTACTCAATCTTGAGTTAATGCAGTGGATTATAGAAAAAAGTAAAAAAATTGAACACTGGATCTCCCTGTCCTAAAAATCCATTAATTCTTCCCAGCCATGGGAAACTTTTCATAGGTTTCATTTGCCTTAATCTTCCAAATCCTCACTTTAAACTGCTTCCTCTGCCTCCTGGCTGCTTGATTCCAAAACCACATTTCTGTTATTTGCTTTGATTAGAAGTTTACCTCTACTCCTACTTTAACCCCTGTGTTAGCCTTGTACAGCCCCAGCCCCTTTAAGTGTTTTCCCAAACAAAAAGCCATGTAATCATGGTCTTTGCCCCTGAGCCTCAGAAAGCACAGTCAGGGCTTATTAAATGACATGTTTTTCTTAACATAAGTCAAATTTTTCTGCCCGTGTTACCCTTTGTTTAGGGGAGAGGAACAGCCCAAATATTCATTCTCCTTTATTTCAACCCAGAGCTTAAGGGTGGAGGTTTTAAAGAAATTTTTTTAGTTGCATTTAACTGCAAAAATAACATTGTAAACTCTTTTATTTTTTATTTTATTTCTTTAAGTAGGCTCCACACCCAGTGCGGAGCCCAATTCAGGGCTTGAACTCATGACCCTGAGATCAAGACCTGAGCTAAGATCAAAAGTTGGATGCTTAACTGACTGAGCCACTCAGATGCCCCCGGTTAATTCTTTAAATTAAACATTTCAGTATTTCTTATCTCTATGATCGCTATGATTTAGGACAATTTCAGTCTCAAGTGATGAAAGTCAAACCCAGTATGTCTTAATGGAGAAAAGGCATAATACTACTCATATGGCAGCAAAACCTCAGGACTGACTTCAGGTTCAGCTAGATCCAGGGGATTATGTATTTCCAGGACACAATGTCTTTCCACCATTGCTTCTCAATTTTTTTTTTCTTATGTTGGCCCCATTTCCATGCATAAGAAGCTGCTTTTAGTTGGGGACTTGTTTCTAGAAGCCAGTTAGTAACTCAGTCACAGTGAAGCCTGTGGAATTTATCTAATTTTCTCTATCTACAGACTGGCATATTATTATTAAGATGTCTTTCGCCATCATTTGATATCTATTTGCCAATAGAAAAAAAAAACACTTTTTGGTTTGACTTCTAATTCTAAGATCATGTTTTATTTTTTTAGTAGTCTTTTTTTTAAGCTTTTATTTATTCATTTGACAGAGAGAAAGAGAGAGCAGAAGCAGGGGGAGGAGGAGAGGGAGAAGCAGGCTCCCTGCTGATCAGGGAGCCCAATGCGGGGCTCTATCCCAGGACCCTGGAATCACGACCTGAGCTGAAGGCAGATGCTTAACTGACTGAGCCACCCAGGTGCCCCTAAGGTCACATTTTAGAAAGCCAGCCAGAAATTGATGAAGAAATGTATGCTTTGTACGGGTTTTGCCCAGGACGTTTCTTGGGCGAAAAGGGAAAATTATTCCTGAACTTTTCGTCTAGAGGGGGGTTATTTAAAAATAATGAGAAAGGTTGTACTTAAAACATTCTTTGCAGAGTAGTATATTATAAGCATTATAAGAGGTCAAAGAAGAGAGAAATTACTGTAGGTTTGAGAAATTACAGAGGAGTTGATGTAAAACACAGATCGTGAATTCTGCCTTTAAGAGTAGGTAGGATTTAAAAAAAACAGAGCAGAAAGATGAATTTGAGGTTCAAATTAAATTATTTTTAAGGAACTAACTTCAGAACTAAATGTGTCTTAGAAACAAGAAGAATTTTTAAGGTAATAATTTCAGACTTTGTGATGAGTGCTGGTGATATATTTCTGTATTATTTTGCCCGTGTTTATCAGAACCAAATTGACTGAAAAAAATTATTTATTACACAAACTTTTGGGCTGCACTATTTTGTTGGATACTGAAGAATAGAAGTTTTCAGATGCTCATTACTTGGATAGTTCATCAAATGACTCTGTCAATTTGATCTCTAGAATTTTGTCCTCAAAATGCCTCAAACTTAACCATTCCGCAATTAAAAAAAAAAGCTTCAATCAATGATGTTTCTTTTATCCTTCTGTTATTGATCGTGAAAGTTATTACTTGCCTGGTTCTCTTGGTTCTTTGAAAAGGAACACAGTATGAAAAGTAACCAAAAGACTAAATCAAAACCCATTACTGGGTAGCTATCGGGTCAAACAATTTAGGATATGCCTTTTAAGATTTAAGACAATCTCCATGAAGTGGGCAGAGATGTAGTAACCACCGGATTGGACCATCTACTATCCAGTATCTGGGCTTGTGAATGGCTAGATTATCAGTGGCATGTTAGAAAATCAACCTGATATCAGCTTCAAAAGATGTGGCGTCTTTCTCAATGTTTCTAACTTTCCTTAAAACTCTGTGGTGGAACCCTTGTCCTTGATTTTGTCTAAGTATTTATTCCCAAACATACTATTTATTTCAGAAATGCTACCAAGAATGGCTTATTCCATAGAAATCCCGTAGAAAAATTGGATAGGATGAATGCCATCACTGGAGATGAATGGATCTGTGAAGGTTAACCCATGAAGACAGATAAGCATCACAAGGTTTAAGTACTTCTCTGAATAGTATCCAAACCTCTCTGGTCTGGAAGTCACATAAGATCTCACCCTCCTGCAAAGCTTCTCATCCTTCCCAATCATCATCAGCCATAAAGAAGGAACAGGTTCTCTTCACGTATTTCGAAAGCCCTGCTTTTGTCCCAGGCTGAAATCACCACAAAGCAAGGCATACAATTAAACAAAAAAGTGCAACTGAACTTATTTGAACCTTAATTTTTTTTTTAAAGATTTAGATTTGAAGTAATTTTCAGGCCAGTTAGAATTTGTAACTAAACTTACAGGGTCAAAGCCAATGAACTAAAAATGAAAGAGAGAGGACATAAAACACAACAAAACTTGGCTAAAAGGAAAATGAAAAGTACTACAATTCAGGTATTATCTTTTGAGTCATAGGTAGTCAATTATTAGTTCTTCTAGAGCTTACAAATAAATTTGTGGATCAACAATCTCTTTGGCTTCTCAGCTGTGGTCCATGGCAGTGCAGACTTATGTCCCCTGCATATGACTGAAGAGAAAAGTTGTGGATCTTGACTGAATGTGCTTCCTTTGAAATCAGATACAATATGAGATTAGGGAAGGGAGGGCATTTGTGGTTAAAATGTACCCCCTTGAGTCCTCATTTTTCTACCACTGAATCTAAAATTCTTCTTGTATCTTAATTCTTTTCTCTTACTACAATGGAAAAATATCTTGTAAAATGAAAGGCAAATGCTTGCACATTTGTTCTCTATCATATATCTTCCCTCATCCACTCATAAGGTTTTGCTCCCATAGTTATTCTCTTACAAACTTATTTTTAAGTATAGTGTCAAGAAGAGATATTTATTTTTCTCATGGTAAAGGCAATTTTCCAATAAGTACATAGGTCTTTTTTATTGTTACTTTTGTTTCAGCATTCTATTTGTATGTATATGTTCCCATAAACACTTTCGATTATTGTTGTTTCTAAAAATGTGTATTTTATAAGTCAGGTCTTACATTGTGCATGTTTACCAAAAATGTCTTTGTTATTATTTTCCCTCCAGGCTAACTTTAGAATGAGATTATCAATTATACTAAAAGGATAAAATCCTTTTGAAATTATTATTTGATTCTTACACATTGCTTTTTCTTATTTAGTTCAGAAAAATGTATTGAATTCCGCAAAAACAAACAAAAGAATTTTGGAGTTGCATTGTATGCAAAGATTTGGATGAAAATTGAAAACTTTACAATATAATTTTCCCCATCTCAAAATAACATTTTTTTCATAAAACTGTTGATTTTTTATTAGTTGTAAATTTCTGCTTGAGTAACTACTAATAATTCAAGTTTTTCTTTCCATTGCAAATGGACTTATAGTTTTCATTACATTTGCTAATCACTCTGCTTATTAGGAAAGATACTAATTTTGTGTATGTTGTGCCTATATCTGGTCACTTTATTGAATTACTTATTCTAAGAATTTATAATTCATTCCCTTTGTGTAGGTATTACTTATTTGTAAATATTTTAAACAGAAAAAATTAATGGAAAATTACATAATAAAAATGTCTATTAATCATCTTCCATAAATCTTCACATTGTATCCTTCTGCTTTACATTTTTTAAGAGAAAATATTGTTAAGCTCCATGTATTAAAAAATTGAATTCCACCACTGTGTTAGTGAATGTATTCATTATCAAGAAATTGGGAGTTACAATTTTTATTCATTTTTATATAATTACAAAAACAGATATATGTGTATAATTGTTCATATATTACAATATTTTATACAAATGACAACATGTCATGCATATTACACTATTTTTATTGAAATATATTTTATGGCATATATCTGTGTGATTCATTAATCTATTGTCTCTTCATGTTGGTGTTATTAAATGTACCAAAGTGTATTTATTCGATCTCCTCTTGAGGGACAGACCAACACTTTAGTACTACACATAGAGCAGTGATGGACATCCTTGTGCAAGTCCCCTTATATCTCTTTGGCAACTTTTGCCACTCCTGTGTTCTAATTCATGTTTTCTATTGCTTCTTGAGTACTTCTGCATAGCATATTTTTGTAAAAAATAAATATTTAGGTTTTCAAAATTTTAGCTTGGAATTATGTATACTATTCTATTGTAAAAATGTAAACTTAATTTGTACATCACGTTGTATCAATTTTAACCTATTCAATAACTTTCACTTTGAGTTCTCTTACTATCATTACCTTCTTTTGTTACTTTCATACTTTCGTCCATACATTCATTTTTGAGATGTGCCTCTTGTAAACAGCATATTCATACATTTAGACAGTTTACACGCTAGTTTGTACACAGGTATGTTTTGCCTAGTTCAGAGCTCTGTCTTTGCTAGGTAAACCCAAACATTTATTGTCATTAATGATGTATCTTACACTTTCTATTCATTAGGAATTACAGGAGGCTGCTAGGAAAAAATGTCAAAAATTGCTAAAATTGGGTTTTTATTTTTCTCACATAACAAGATTTGCTGAGGTAGAATAAAAGTCTTTTAGGTAAAAGTCTCACTCCTTCCCAATGTATTCTGTTGTGATTTTAATAAAACCCTTATAATCTCAAGATTTAACTTGGAGATAACATTTCTTTAGCTCTTGGCAGTTGTTCCCTATTGAGGGTAGTAACTTTCTCTGCTCTCTAGATGTTGAAAGATGTTGTTCTTCAAGCCTGTTAACTCTATTTCACAAATTCTTTTTTTTTAACTTCATATTTCATTCTTTAAGAATCCCCTCCTGACTTACCCCACTGTCATCCCTGCAACTCCGTCCATACATTCTTCTGTAATAATAGATATAACTTCTAAGAATACTGATGGCTTGTTTCTTTGTCATTGCGCATCTCTTCTTAATGGATCTGACAGCCTTTTAAGTAACACTGGGTGCTAATTCCTAGAGAGCTTATTTGAAGTTGATCCCTTTCTTTCATGATATCTCTGTTTTATTCCAGTGTTTAGTGATTCTTAGATATATGATTAAATATCCATTTGATGACCAAAAATGAAATAGGTAGCAGGACTCTTCTTTACCAACCCAGTGAGTATCCCTATTTGCAGAGTCGGGTTCTAATTTTACGAGGGCTTGTGATGGACAGACAAGATTTAACCACAGAACACTAGGTGCCTGAAGCTTCCCTTCTAGGGATGAGCACTCTTGACCTCTCCCTGTGGCTATACATTAACTACTTTCTAGCCCAATGACCCCTCTGTCAGGTTTCTGTGTCAGACCCACAGAACTGACAGTGGCATTAAGGACTTTCTTCCGAAGAAAGCCTTCTGTAATTGATTCATGCTCTGCTCAGCATTTCAGTCCCTAAACTCATGACAAAGGCATGCATTAGGCTGATTATTATTCTTGTTTACAGGGGACTTTGTACTTCTGGGAGCGGGGGCAACAGTGCTGCCTCTATACACTCTGAGTTTAAGTAAAGAGACATCTCCTTCAAACTGAGCTTTTATCTCTCTTGATTACCCCAGGCTTCTCTGGTTCCTACTGAATTTTGGGGTTACTCTAAGGCTGTGTTAGGAAGAATTCTCACTGCCTCGAAAACCTTTTTCTCGCTATAGTTCGGGTTATGTTTTTACCCATTGGGTTGTTTCCTTCATTCTCAAGCCATCCTCCATCTACTGGAGATTTCTAAAGAATTGCTGGTCTAATGAAGATACACTTGTTCTTTCCCATGCCTACTGTTTACTTATTTCCCCTTTTTTCTGTCATTTCAATAGTATGGGGACAGAATAAGGAGACACAATTTATCATCTTTTTCCAAACAAATTCCCTATTATTGGAAAATCTTTCCTCTTGAATTCCTTTGATACTGAAAACTTTTGACACATTCCCTAATCCCTTTTCTTCAGGCACCTGCCATGTGGGCTTTGCCAAGGTGCCGTTTATAGTTCTGAGTGTTCTACCCTCTCCAGTATATCATACAATCTAGTAGCTATTTGCGTGTGTGTGTGTGTGTGTGTGAGCTTACCACTTAAAGCTTTACACTGTATATATGAAGCTCCAAATGGTGTTAAAATGATGTTTAACATGCATCAGATACTTATTAGGTGCCAGGCATTTTGCTAATTACTCTGTTTAATTTTCTCTACTCTTCCACCACTAAAATTCTTCATTTCATAAATGGGGAAACCAAAGCTGAGAGAGTTTAAGTAAACAGCTCAGGGTTTCTAGGCTCACGGGTGGGTATCAGAGCCAGGATTATACCCAGGACATGGATTCCAGAACCATCACTCGTAAAAACTCTGTCATAATGCTGCTCCTGTGTATTTACAATTAATTACCCAAGCAGAAGTTAAGACCTCATGTTCTCCCAAGTATTGAAAAACGAGAAGAAACACAGACTCTTGGAGACTTCTGCATTGAACAGCCAAACATTAAGTGGCAAAGCAAATTGCATGTGGGAAAAATTCCAGTAATTCAGAGTGAGGAATAAATTGCAAATTGCAGCATGGAAATTTACCATAGAGTCTGGGGGCTGGGATGGTTTTCTAATGATTTCATGAGGGAAAAACAGTGCTTTGCCTTTTCTTTTGTGCATCCGTGTCAATTTCTGCTATCATGTCCAGATTAGCAAATGCCCTTTCTCTTTTAACATCAGAAATATACCTTGAGCTACATTTCCCTCCTCATATTCTCCAACCCTATAGGGCCTCTTACAAGTTCACTGGCCAGTCAGAAGCTCTGACCCAACTTTTGTAGGTCATCGACTTAGAAAGCCAATAATTCCCTGTCCTTCACCCTTTCTGAAATGAACCTAAATTCAACTTTAACTAACTTTCCTCTGATATAACAAAGTCCCTATAGATTACTGTCTTAGTTGTCTCAGTCAAAACCAAACCAAACCAACATAATGGACTAAAGGCTCAAAACAACAGACTTGGAAGCACAGCTATGTTCAAACCTTGTACCATCACTTATGTTTCTCTGAGTATGTTTTGCAGTGACTGTATATCCCCAAGTTTTGTTTTCCTAATTTTTAAAAATGAGAGTTAATATACTTAAGATTCTGAAAAATTAATTACATGATAACAGATATTAGCCTTACACTAGAAACATAGTTTAAATCTAAATAGAGTGTTTTCCCTACAAGATAAATACAATATGAAGTGTTTCGTAAACTAAAGTAGGACACACACACACACAGTGAAAAACAAATAAGGTCTGAGAGCAAACAGATTCTGACCCACATAGCTTCACAAAAGCAGGGTAGCCTAGATAAGTGTCCCACTTTTCTTAAAATTCAACTTATTTACTGACAAATTGTTGTAATAAAAACCATTTTGAAATCTAGATGGAGAATAAAATTTGGCTGACTGTGCAAATGTTGATTTATATCTTATACCTGTGATATTCTGTACTTTCTCTTGATAAAACTTTTTGTATTATACCCACCAAACTGCCCAAAGCTAAAAGTGTACACACACATATTGCACACACACACACACACACACACACACACACACACACACACACCATGCAGTGCTCAGGGGGAGAGACAGAGAGAGAGAGAGAAATACCATTCTTCCTATATTGTGCTGTGTATTCATGTATACTGAGGAAATTGATAGCAAGTGTTGGTAAAGATATGGAGAAATGGTAACTTTCACACTGTCTTCTTGTGAGAATGTAAATGGCTATAACTATTTTGAAAGCATTATGGCAATTCCCAGAAAAACACAACAAAGATGTTTATAGTTTATGATGTAGCAATTTAACGTTGAGTTATTTGTTGTGGAAAAACTCCTAAACATGTGCCCAAGAAGGCCTGCTTAAAGGTAGGCATTGTATCATTATTTAAAAGATCAATGAATTGCTAACAGCCTAAATGCCACCAGTAAATCAGTAGGTGAATAAATTGTGGTCTGTTTATATAATGGAATACCATGGAGCAATTGAATACTGAGTGAATAAATGAGTAACACAAGAATACATAAGGATGCTAACATATATTTAAATAAAAGCACATAAAAATATCACTGTTTACAGACCACATGAAGGTAGTAAAGTGTAAGACCCTACATGGGATTGATATTCAGCAGTTTCATTGTAAAAGTAGTTTATGGAAAGAAATGAGAGGAAGGGTGGCATCAACTGTATCTGCCACACTGTATTTATTTGAGAGAAGAGATGATGTGAAAGCAAGTGTGTCCAATGTCAACATCATTTGTTAAATCTGGGTGGTAGGCGTAGGGTGTTGACAATATTGATCTCTGCATTTGTCTTTTTATTGGTATGGTCATAAAAACACATAAACAAACTATGAAAAAAACTATGAAAAACCTCCAATTGCCTTAAATTCTTTCCGGACAATGGGCATGTGGATGGGAGAGCATATGTTTGTATTTACTACACACACAGCACTATAGAAAGGATGTGATACACATATGGACACATGGATAGGCATACATATGCTATATATATTATATATGCACATGTGGTATATAGAGTACACCCTTCCTATATTCATACCATATGTACAATGAATTGTGCCCTGATCTTCCTTCTGACTGCAAATTACTTTGAATTTTTACAAACGGCAATGTCACATTAATTTATAAAAATATTTTCTGCCTTGTCTTTGACATTGCAAAGCCACTTAATTCTTTTAACAGATTTTATTGACAGATTCTTGCCATAACTTTTCTTATACATACTATACTTTTTTCTCTAACCATCGGCCAAAGCAGACCCATGATTTTGTTCCACTCTGCTTTGCTTCACCACTTTCTGTAAAAATAGGCTGGACACACTTTAATAACATTTGCTATTAATGTATTTTAACTTTAAATCTGTTAACTAAGATACACTGTATTCAGAATGTACTTGGGTCATAAAAAGGCCGGAAATATGCCTTTACATCTCATGGAAATGTCTTATGAAATGTCTAGTAATACACCCAGCTAATTGCAATTTCCTGTAACTTCGAGTGGCTTTTAATAAAGCTTATTCTTTTTATGTTTTACTATAGCCTGACTTCTGGATTGTGTGATTTGACATCAGAAATAACTTAGATGAGATTATTTCCTTGAATTTTTACTCCCAGGATATGTGCAGTCACATTCTTTTCCATAATGAAAAAAATTAATAAAATGCTCCAGAAACAAATGGACTACAATTCCACCAATTTGAAATAATTACAAGGAGAGTTGGTTTGAATCTGGAAACAAAGGAAATGTTAAAAGAGGCGCCATATGTTTACTTTCAATGAGGGGTGCTATGGGAGCCCCTTAAAATAGTATGTGTAAGCATGGGTCCTGCTGAGCCCATTATAATGAACAGAAAATACTTTCTTAGAACTCTGTTAATTATTGATGGTACAGCTGAGGTGGTTTTAAAAGTGCTTAAAAACCGTAGTTTATTAAGCAAGTTAAATATTCCTTTTCTGCCCCCCCCAATCTCTTTTAAACCAAGATTTCTTTTAAAAAGTACATTTCTCCCCCAGATGTTATGAATTCTGATGTATTATGTCAGATACATAAAATCACCCATGCTCATCAATCCACACAGACAATCTGAGCTGTTTTTCGGTAAATCTAAAATCATCATGTTAGGTCATACTTACAAGTTAGGAAAACTAACCCATTTTAGGGTACATCTTTTAAAATCTTTTATTACTGTCAAGTACTATGCAATGTAACAAGGAGTATATGGGAGGTAACATTTCTGAGTCCTTGAATATTGAAAAATCTCTCTAATTTTGCCATAATTGACCCTTTGGCTAGTCTTAGAATGTAGATCAAATGTATTTTCTTTTTTCTAGGACCAGAGAAAACATTACTGAACACATTTCTTTCTGAGATCCAGAGTTGCCAGTTAAATTTGTTTTAGTCTGATCCTTGTTTCTTTGTAAGAGGTCATTACTTTCTGGACATTTTAATAGCTCTGCATATCCTCGATGTTCTGCAAATTCATGAATTACATAAAGCACTTGAAAAAAATATATTTTGTTCAGCAGTTTATGACACCTTAAATCTTAATGCCTATGTCATTCAGTTTCTTAACATGGCCTATACTCTGGGTAGGCTAGTTTTCAAAAATAATTTCCTTGATAATTATTGTTTCATCTCCACATTTTATTCTAATTTCTCTTTCAGAGATTCCTTTTATCACATGTTTTAACTGCTACATGTGTCAAATTTTGTCTTTTTGGTCATATTCTCTCTCTCTGTCTTACACACACACACACCTGCTCAAATTTATTTTTCAATTCTTCTATGAAATTATATTTTCTCTGGATGTTCTTTGGCCATTGCATCATTTACTTTTTCCTTTCTTTTTCTTTTTTTTTTAGGTAAAAATATCATCTTTCTCAGGCAGTCACAAATTACACTTGCTTTCTGCTAATATTTTCAACAACCAAACAACTCACATATGCCAGTTTTGTTTGTTTGTCTGTTTTAGATTCAAATAGTCTGTCTGATACAGGAATAATTGTTCATCTGTTAAGCCATGGTTGTGGCGAATTGTGTAACCTGGTTCAGGTTTTCCTACTTCAATTGGGTGCTAAAATGGCTTACATGTAAACTAGTGGTCTCTTCTTATTAATTTTTAAATTTTTTTAAAATTTTTTATTATGTTATCTTAGTCACCATACAGTACATCCTTAGTTTTTGATGTAGTGTTCCATGATTCATTGTTTGCGTATAACACCCAGTGCTCCATGCAATATGTGCTTTCCTTAATACCCATCACCAGCTAATTTTTAAAATTTTTAAAATTTATTTTTATTTACTTATTTTTTAGGTAAATGTGGGGCTTGAACTCATGAACCTGAGATCAGGAGTCACGTGCTTCACCCACTGAGCCAGCCAGGTGCCCCTCTTTTTATTAATTGTAAAGAATACATTAGTATTATTTTTATTTTTTATTTTACTTTATTTTTTTTTAAGGTTTATTTATTTATTTTAGAGAGAGAGAAAGAGAAAATGGAGAGGAAGGGCAGAGGGAGAGATTCCTAAGCTGACTGTCCACTGAGTGCAGAGTCCACTGTGGGGCTCGATCTCATGCCCCTGAGATCAAGACCTTTAACTGACTAAGCCACCCAGGTGCCCCTATTTTTAAATCTATGTGTTTCATTCACTATCCTTATTTTTTTCTTTTCTTTCTGACTTATTACTAATTTCAGATCACGTGTTATATTTCATACTCTTTGAAATCCACTGTTAGTCCTTCTCAGAGTATATACTATGTTAAAAAACTTATCACAGTGAAGAAATAAACAGAGTGAACTATCTAGCTATTGTTTCCATCGGCATTTATACCCAACAGACTTTGTACTGATACTTGAGTTAGAAGATACAAACAAAATACTAATAGCAAAGAGTCAGTATGTGTTGCATACACATGAAATGAATTTTCAAAAATTAAATGAAGATAATTTTAATCAGTACAAGATTTCCAGATACTTCCTATTTCATGAAATATTTCTTGAGTATGTTAAAAAAAACACCTCTCTCTTTTTGAAGATATTTTGGTGTTACATCTTGTGGAGAGAGAGCGATTTCTTTTTGCTTTGGAGGAAATTATCTCTTGACAATTTTTGTACGTGAAAATGAAAGCCAATTAGTCATGGTACCCATTTTTGCAATGCCACATTCAATAGATTCATTTAACCTACAATATGGAAGTGTCTGGTTGGTGTCTGTATCACTGGTCTTTTGCCACAACATTGTTGCATAGCAAACCACTCCCTAAAATTAGTGGCTCAAAACAACCACCATTTATTATTTCACAAATGCTTGGGTCAGCTGGGTGGTTCTGGTGATCTGGTGATCTGGTCTCATTTAATCCTGTCTGGGCTCACTCCTGCCTCTGCATTCATATGGTAGGCTGGCTGGATTACTAACACAGGATGTGGCAGATTGTAACTAGAAAAAGAGTCACATATATTCATTTATGTTTGTGTGTATTTTATTTTAAATGACAAAAATGAAGAGCTCATCCTTTAGAGGAATTATTTTTCTTTCCAAATTTAAAATATGAAAGCCATATAGAAATGGAGCTGGTATGGAATAACAGTGAAATGAGGAAGGAAAATCAGGAGGAAAATGGTAACATTGATAATGCAAAAGCATGAATAAAGTACGGAGTTCCCATTATTTATCTTCTCTAAACTCCTTTCGCCAAGGCAAAAACATAACAAATTTGACTAATTTCCTTTTATATCCCTTCAGTTCCTCTGTTACTGCTTTTGTTTTCCACAGAGGAGCTGACACCAGCTAAGAGACAACAGAAGGGAAAGAAATTAAAAAAAAATAATAATAAGTTGGGGCTTTCAGCCTTCACACAAAAGTAGGCTGACAAATCAAATGATGCTGTAGATGACCCAAAAGAAAAGTCATAAAGTAAAATAAAATTAAAAATAAAAGCCCCAATCCCATGCATTCATTTGTCAAAGAAAACTAATGTAAAACAATAACTCAGTACTTAAGTGGCATATGCATTTATTTTCATTGCCAGTATTTTTACATGTGGTAGAAATGAAGCCAATTTTTAAATAGGATGAATTAGTTGTAAAGTTTGTTTGGGGCTTGTCTTCATTCTGCCCTGGCCTATTTACTTTATTAGTTGCATATTACTGTTCATGCAGAGATACATGAAAGGAAAAAGAAGGCAGAGATTTTCCAATCAGCCATAATAGAAGCTGCCCAGCCATGAAACCGATAAAAAGAACATTCCCTGCATGGCAGCCATCGCTTTCCAAAGCCCCTCAAGGAGTGAGAAAGCAGTGCCTGATCATTGAGTAAAAAGGACCACATTTTCCTTCATCTTCAAATGAAGTGGAGAAAGGATTATCCATGCACACTTGCAGCTGAGTGAATTTTGACTTTTCTCGTAATCCCTGCTAAAAACAAAATCTTGACAAAAAATAGGGAGAATGGTGGTGTGCTCATTTGGAAATGAAGACATTTCTTTTTTTCCCAGGAGTTCTATATCCAGAAGTTGATGGACAGAGAAGAGAATTATCCCTCTGGGAACTTGAACACAGGGAGAGATTTTGCAAGATCTTTTTTAGAATTGCACCCAAATGGCTTTTCTCCATCTCTCCTTCTGAATGAACTCTAGCCATGTACTTATACAAAATCTTTTCAGACATGAGTGCCAACATGTTTCACAAGAGATAATCTCTCTTAAAATACCTCGAAGGCAAAGATGAGAGGCAAAATGATTGGCATGTTATTTGGAGTTTCTAAAAAGTCTACTAAATAAACATCATGAAGAGTTTAATTAATATGAGTGTAACAATTTGGTTTTCCTGTATATGCGGTTCACTGTGAGAACCTGATTGAGGATTCCCTGGATTTGAGCTGGATTCCACAGAGGAGGCCAGTTTCTTATTTTTCTTACATTTCATCCTCTCTACCCCTGCACACTTCAGTGTTTGCTATGGATTATCTGAGGCTTGGAAGCAAGGGTTTGTCTCTTAGGAGAACATTTTTGCCTAAAATTGTCTTCATTAGACATATGTTGCTTGTCAGTAAGACGAGTCTCAGCTCTAGGACATGTAAAATTACAAGATTTAAATGCCTAAATAGTCCACATTGTGTAATTAATTCTTTGCCCAGAGATTATTTAACTACCTAAATTACTTTTTCATGATGAAAGGAAAAAAAATTGACAGGTACACTCCTTTAAGGAGGCAAAGACTTACTTAGGCAGAAGTCATCTATTTCGGATATGAAATACAAACTTTTGGAGAAAAGAATAATTCTGAGTTGTTCTTATTAAAGAAGAGACTATCAAATATCGCCTACTTGATTCCTCAAACAAGCACTATAAAAATAATTGTCTTGGAAGGCATTATGTAGCCCATAGTCTTTCATGCATTCAGGAAGAGATACTCATTTATTCATTCTTAATTATTCAGTAAACGAGTGCCTATTTTCTTCTACGGGCACAGAGCCGAAAGGGGCCTATTTCCACAAGCTTAGAGAATAACTAAAATTCATTCAGTCATCTACTCATCCATCCATCCACTTTTAAAATAATTACTGAGTGTCTACTACAAAGAAAGTATGATGCTTTTTCCTGCAGAGAAAGCTTTAAGAGAAGAAATTGTCTAAAAGCTAAAACAACATAAAACAGGTGTATTAAGCTGTGTAAGAGGAAAGTTGGCTTATCAGGCATAAGCCAAACACTAAAAAATAAAATAATTCTTGTTTACAAAACTCAGTGCATTCTAGTGTGATTACAATGCTGGAAATCTGAAGGCTAGTAGCAAGCTAAGTGTTTTATAGTAAACAATGCAGGATCTTTTTTTTTTTTTTTAAGTATAGTTGACACACAATGTTACATTAGCTCCAGGTGTACAGCATAGTGATTCCACAAGCTTATTCCTTCTGCTACCTTTATGGCAAATGTAGCTACTATCTTCCATCATATAACATTATTACAATCATGCAGTCTTATTATGATAGTTTAAAGAATCTGCATGTGGAACTAGTGGACACTGAGGAAGTCTGAACATGAGTATGAGATAATCAAACTGTTATTTGGGTTTTAGAGATCGTCTACATCAGCGTGCAGAATATGCATTGAAACTGAAAAAGCAAAAACCAAAGCAGAGTAATCATTACAGTGACAACATGAATGGATGAGGTAAAAGGGTCACCGCTAGGAAGGTGGCAGTTGGTGGAATCGAAAGGATGAGAAGACAGAATGAATAGGAAGGATCTTTATGATGTTCATTTAAGTTACTGAAAATATGGGTGATGAAGAGGCAAGAGTCAGAGAGGTCTCTCAATGCCATTTGTGAGGACGGAGGAGTTTATAACGAACAAATATTTAAAATCATAACACCCACAGGCCTATTATTTTTGTATAAGAGACCAAGCAATCATAAACCCTTGCCCAAATCAAGGCATATGTTCATCACCATATTAATACCTTTTACAGAGAGATAAACTCTTCTCTGTAAGTTTATCATAGAGATGATTGCTATGTGTGTTTGCGTATGCATGTATGAGTATGCATGTTTGCATGTTTAACTTATATGTCTTCTTTGGTCAGGTGTCCATTCAATGTTTTTTATCCATTTATTAACTGGGTTGTTTGTTTTCTTACTGTTGATTTTTAAGAGTTCTTTATATATTTTGGATACAAGTCCTTATTAGATATGTTTGGCAAATATTAACTACAAGTTTGTGGCTTGGCTTTTCATTTTCTTAGTGTCTTTCACAAAGAAGAGCTTTTTAATTTGAATTTAAATTTTTTAAATGTTACCAATTTTGAATTTATAATATTAACAGATTTAATCAATTCTTTTTTTTTTCATGGATCACATTTTTGGTGTATGTAAAAACTCATTGCCAAACTTAATGTCACTCAGATTTTTTCCTATATTATCTTCTAGAAGTTTTTATAGTTTTGTGTTTTACATTGAGATTTGTAATCTATTTTGAGTCAATATTTGTAAAAGGTATAAAGACAGTGTCTAGATTGATTGACTGACTGATTGTCTCCTGTTGTTCAGGAGACAGTGTTCAAAAACACTATCCTCTCTCCATTGAATTGTCTGTGCTTCTTTGTCAAAGATAAGTTGACCATTTTTCTGTGGTTGTAACTGGATTCCATTCTGTTCCATTGATTTATCTGGCTATTCTTTCACCAATACCACACTGTCCTTATTAATGTAACTTTATAATATGTCTTGAATTCAGGAAATTGCCATCCTCCAAATTTGTTCTTCTTCAGGGTTGTGTGGGCTATTTCGGATTTTTTTTTTTTTACTTTTCATATAAATTTTATTTAATTTATTTTTAATTTATTTGTTTATTTATTTTTTTGGGGAGAGAGAGCATGCATGCAAACCAGGGGGTGGAGATGGGACGGCAGGAGAGGGAGAGAGAGTATCCTAAGCAGGCTCCACGCTCAGTGTAGAGCTCAATGCAGGGCTCGATATTACAACCCTGAGATCATGACCTGAGCCAAAATCAAGAGTAGGACGCTTAGCCAACTGAGCCACCCAGGTGCCCCTATTTTCATATAAATTTTAGAATCAATTTATCAATATCTGCAATGTAATAATATATATGTATTATAATATGCATTTTGTTAGATTTGTTTCTGAGTATCTGCCCCCTCTTTTTTGGTGCTATTGAAAGTGGTATTTTGTTTTTAATTTCAAATAGCACTTGTTAATTTTGGGTGCATAGAAAAGCAGCTGACTTTTGTAATTTACCTTATATCTAGCAATTGTGCTTTAACCGCTTATTGGTTCCCAGAATTTTTTTGTCAATTCTTTGGGATTTTTGCAGACAATCATGCTGTCTGTAAAGAAAGTTTTAGCCCTTTCTTCCAAAACTGGAAGCCTTTAATTTCCTGTTCTTGTCTTAATGCATTAACTAGAACATCTACTATAATATCAAACAGGGGTGGTGAGAAGGATACATTTGCCTTTTTCCTGATCTGAGTGAGGAGGCATTCATTTCTCACCATTATGTATGATGTTCACCGCAGGTTTTTTTCTAGATGATTTTATCAACCCGAGAAAGCTCTCCTTTGCATTAGTCAGAAATCTTCAGAGAAACAGAGCCAGTAGGATCTGTATATGTAGAAGAAATGATTTATTGTAAAGATTTGGTTCACATGATTATGGAGACTGTCAAGTCTAAAATCTGAGAGGATGGTCCAGCAGGCTGGAGACTCATTGTTGCAGTTTGAGTCTGTAGGATGTCTGCTGCAGAATTCCCTTTTGCTTGGGGAATGTGAGACTTTTGTTCAATAAAGGCCTTCAAGTGATTGAATGAGGCTTATTCACATATTGGAGAGTGATCCACTTTCCTCAAAGCCCACTGATTTAAATGTTAATCTCACCTAAAACCACCCCTACAGAAACATACAGAGTAATGCTGAGCACATATCTGGGAAGCAAGGCCCAGGTAAATTGACACATAAAATTAATTATCACAAGTCTACCCCTCATCATCCTGGCACATATGCATATCCTTAAACCACATTTAAGCTCCAAATAAAAGCAATAACGAGGTCATATTTCCACATAATGTGATACACCTGCCATACACACAACAGAAAATGCACTAACCCTTTCCCCAAAAGATGAAGCAATGTCTTTGGGTAACATTTACTTTTCTCCTTGACATTCTGTAACTAATACTATAAATTGAATACTATGATTTAAATTAATAATACTTGAATACTATGGTGTAAATCAAGCATTTATGTTACAAAATATGGGGACAAGAGAGGGGAAAAAACCAAAAATATTGTACACACATACAAACATATTCATAAGAAAGGAAGAGGAAATAGTCATGAAAATTACCTTTGTTTCTGTAACTACTAACATAGTTGTAGCTGGTATTTATAACTGTATTATTCTACTATTCATTTCATAATCTTTGCCCTTGGCGAGGAACTCAGCCAACCCTAGTCCTTTACCTGATAGGGAACCAAACCCTTCATTTCTGAAAGGTCTGCTTCATTAGTAGTCTTGCCTGGATTGAGGTGGTGTAGTTTTCCATTGACCTGACTCATGGGGCGTGATAATATAAGAGACAACTTAAAGGCTCTCCTGTATTCTACATATACTCTTCCTTACCTCCATTGTCAAGTAGTAGTCCAATTTCCATTTCGTACTCAACATCAGTCACCCCAGTCAGCACAGCAATTCCCTTCTGTGCTTATCGATTCAAAGACAAGAGGAACCCAAAGTGGATGGGCAGTAGTCTAAGTTCACAGGAATCATTGTTGTGTGTCTTGGTTGGTAGAATATTTCTCCTTTTGGAACTATGATCTCTAGGCCAACAGAATACAGAGTTGAAGGAACAGGAAGTAAAATTTTGTTAGTGGATCGCTAGGGGTAATAGTGAATGGTGCTGTTCCTTTTCCCACCCCTCGATTCCTGGACGCCTGAATTCTGGCCATAGGAGAAGGATACCGGATGCTGATTCAGAGTATATATAGCCTCCTGAAAAACCTTGCCCCAGCTACCTGGCACTGTAATAGTCTTCAAAAGACCATTTCACCATTCTTTCAAGCCAGCTATTTCAAGACAGTGGAGAACATGGTGAGATCAGTGAATTTCATAAGCACAGGCCCATTGCCACTTCTCTTGCAGCGAAATGAGTTCCTTCATCAGAAGCAATGCTGTCTGGAATACCAAAGTGGTAGACAAGGCATTCTGTAAGTCCATGGATGATAGTTTTGGCAGAAGCACTGCAGGCAGGGAATTCACACCCAGAATAAGTGTCTGTTTCAGTAAGAACAAAACACTTCTCCTTTGACAGAAGTGGTCGAATGTAAGCAACCAGCCACCAGATAACTAGCTGATCAACACAAAGAATGGTGGTGTATTAGAGACTTGTGTTAGTCTCTGCTACTGACAGATAGGCACACACCAGCAGCTATAGCCAGATCAGTCTTAATGAGTGGAAGTCCACATTACTGAGCCCATGCACAATATCCATTCCTGCCTTTGGATACACTGCTCATGAGTCTGTAGGGCAAGGACAAGGGTGGCTGGGTGAAGAGGCTGACTTGCACCCACAATATAAGCCATCCTATCCACTTGATTATTAAAATCCTCTTCTGCTAAGGTCACCTTTTAGTGGGCACTGACATAAGACACAAACATCTTCACATTTTTTGCCCACTCAGAGGGTTCTATCTATATAACTGTTCCTCAGACTTTCTTGTCACCAATATCCCAATCATGTTCATTACAAGTCCCTGACCATCCTGCCAAGCCATTGGTCACAGTCCATGAATCAATATATAATCATACATCTGGCCATTCCTGTGTCTAAGCAAATTTAAAAACCGGGTGTACTGCTTGAAGTTCTTTCCACTGGGAGGATTGCCTTTCGCCTTCAGTGAGGTCTCAGAAAGGGGCTGTAGTGCCACAGCTTTCTGGTGGGGCCTGCGTATCATGCAGACTGTAAACTAGGCCTGGCTTTTCCTCTGAAAACTGACCCAGAGGTGCAGACTGGGAGAGAGAAGGTAGTATAACACAAGTGGAGACCAGGGGCATTTGGGCCACTTCTTACTTGTAGCTTCAGGCATGCTGGGGTCCAATCTTGCATATACCCCTTCCATTTGATGATGGAGTACTGCTGTACACACATTCTATGGCTCAGTTGTCAGATAACTCCAAGTTCATGATGGGCAGTTCAGTTTTCATGGTAACTTGCTGGCCTGTGGATTAGTGTGCAGTGCCCCTTAAGCCCCCTTAGCAGGCCAAAAGCTGTTTCTCAAAAGAAGAGTAGTTATCTTTACAGAATGGCAGGGCTTTGCTCTAAATCTTAAGGTCTTGTGCTCTGATTCACGTATTGGGATCTGTCAAAGGCTCCAAACATCTCTATCGGCCACTGACATTGCTTCAAGTACCATCGGATCTGCTGGATCATATGGCCCAAGTGGTAGTACTTGGACTTGTGACATAGCCCTCTCTTGTTCTGCATACCACGCAAAACTTGTAGTTTTTGGGTCACTCAGTAAATACGCCTTAGTATCACAACCAAATGAAGAATATGTTTCTTCTAAAATCCAAAGAAGCCCAATAAGCAATGTGCATTTGTTGTTGTTGTTATAGAAGGGGTAGATGCAACAATTTATCTTTTACCTTAGAAGGGATATCTTGACACGCCCCACACCATGGACCCCTAAAAAATAAAACTGAAGTAGAAAGCTTTTAAATTTTAGTTGAATTTTTCTTTTTTAGCCTGGTGATGTGTTGATGTGATGTGATTTTTGAATGTTGATTTACTTTGCATACTTGGGATAAATTTAACTTGATCATAGTGTATAATTCTTTTTATACATTGTTTTGGACTCAATTTGCCAATATTTTGTTGAGAATTTTTTCATCTATCTTCATAAAAGATACTGGTTTGTATTTTTCTTATTTGTAGACTTTGCATGGTTTTGGTGTTTGGGTAATGCTAACCTCATAGATGAGTTAGGAAGTATTCCCTCTGCTCCTATTTTCTGGAAGAGATTGTAGGAAATTGGTATACTTTCTTCCTTAAATGTTCAGTAGAATTCACCAGTGAACTCAACTGGCCCTGGTGCCTTTTGCTATAAAAGGTTATTATTATTATTATTTAAAGATTTTATTTATTTATTTGAGGTGGGGGAGAGAGAGAATCTGAAGCAGACTCTGTGCTGAGCACAGAGCCTGACGTTGGGCTCGATCCCACAACCATGAGATCATGGCCTGAGCTGAAACCAAGAGCTGGGGGCTTAACAGACTGAGACACCAGGTGCCCCTAAAAGGTTATTATTGATTCAATACATTTAATAGATATGAAGCTATTCACAGATTCTCTTTCTTCTTGTATGAGTTTTGGTAGATTGTGTCTTTCTAGGTATTCGTCCATTTATATAATTTATCAAAGTGGGCATAGAGATTTTTGTAATATTCCTTTCTAATCATTTTATCTGACAAAAACTTGTATCTGGAATATAAAAATAACTCTCAAAACTAAGAAGTAGGGATGCCTGCATGGCTCAGTTGGTTAAACGCCTGCCTTTGGCTCAGGTCATGAGCTTGGGGTCCTGGGCTCAAGCCCCATGTTGGGTTCTCTGCTCAGCAGGGAGTCTGCTTCTCCCTCTCTCTCTGTGCTCTTTCTCTCTCTTGCTCTTCTCTCTCTCAAATAAATAAATAAAATCTTCAAGAAAAAAAACAAAGAACAACTAAGAAGTAAAAACCAAACCAGAAAATCCATTTAAAAGTAGTCAAAAGACATGAAAAACAGATATTTCACCAAAAAGAATACACAGATGGCAAATAAGCACACAAGAAGATGTTGAACATCATTAGCCATTAAGAAAATGCCATTTAATACCACAGTGTGATTATCACTACACACACATCAAAATGGATAAAGTAAGGAAAAGTGGTAAAACCAAAGGCTCTGCAAGGATGCAGAGAAGCTAGATCACATATACACTGCTGGTGAGAATGGAAAATGATACGACTATCCTTGAAAAGATATGTCATTTACTAACAAAACTAGCTATACATTTACTATACAACCCGGCAACGGCACTCTTGGGCTTTTATTTCAGGAATGGAAACTTATATTCATTTAAAAAACCTGCACATAAATGTTCATATTGGTTTTATTCTAAATAGCCACAAACTGGAAACTCAAATGTTCTCCAACACATGAATGGTTAAACAAAATGTGGTACATTCATACCATAGAATACTACTGAAAATAAAAAAGGATCAAACTCTTAATACATGTGACAACTTGGATGGATCACCAGGGAATTATGCTGACTAGAAAAAGTCAATCTCAAATGGTTACATATTGTATGATTCCATTTACACAGCATTCTTGAAATAACAAAATTCCAGAGATGGAGAACATACTGATGGGGTTCGTGAGAAGGAAGGGTCAGGAGATGGCTGTGGATTTGAGAGTGCAACATGAGGGATCCTTATGTTGGAACTCTGGTGTTGGTCCCACCAAATGTTCACATGTGATAAAACTGCACAGATACTCCTTCTCTCACACGTGCACATTGATGAGTACAGGTAAAGTGGTGAAATCTGAATAAGGTCAACGGACTTTTTCAATATTGATTTCCTGGTTGTAATTCTATACTAAAGTACAGCAAAATGTTAGCCTTGGGGAAAACTGGGTAAAGGTTATACATGATCTCTATAGTATTTCTTTTTTATTTTTAAAGATTTATTTATTTATTTATTATTTATTTGAGAGAGAGAAAGGGAGCTGGGGGGGAGGGGCAAAGGGAGAGGGAGAATCCTCAAGCAGACTCCCCTCTGAGCCTGAGTGTGCAGCCTGATTTGGGGCTCAATCTCACCAGCCTGAGACCATGACCTGAGCTGAAATCAAGAGTTGGCTGCTTAACCAACTGAGCCACTCAGGTGCCCCAATCTCTGTAGTATTTTTTTAAACTGCATGTGAATCTATAATTATCTTGTATATTCAAATAATATAATATGATGCAGCCTTAAGAGAAAAGAGAAAATTCTGATGTATGCTACAACATGGGTGAACTTTGAACACATTAGGCTGAATTAAATAGACACAAAAGGACGAATATATTATTATACTATATACAGTAACTAGAAGAGTGAAATTAATAGACACAGAAAGTAAGGCAGTGGTTCCTGGGGGCTGGGAAAAGGAAGAGGATGAGAAATTACTATTTAGTGGACACAGAGTTTTAGTATGGGATGGCAAAAATGTTCTGGAGATGGACAGTAGTCATTGTTGCAGAACTATGTGAATGTACGTACTTAATGCCACTAAACTGCAAACTTAAAAAATGGTTTTAAAATGGAAAATTTTATGTTCTGTACATCTTATCACAATAAAAAAGCTAAAATTATCTCAAAGTAAAAAGTTTAAAAAGGCAGGAGGAGAGGAGGACATTCAAAAATTAAACCAGAGACAATTAGTTGAAAGCACTGAAATTTTACTCAGATATCATTTCTTAAGAGGAGGAAGAGCATCTGTGATGTATGAATCCTAGGCTTAAGGCAAGTGTGAGATTGACAATGGAAAATTCCACAGAATTTCACAGGAAAAGATGACCAGTAAGTTTAACTCATACTTGGACTGTCAGCTCAAGACTGGTTGGTTGTGGTGGAACTTGGTGCCGGATGGCTGCTGAGCCCCAAATCCACTGTGTTTAAGGAACAATATTGACCCAACAAATCCATTTACATTAGTCCAAATTTCTTACAGGGTCACAGACTTTGGACAGTTTGCTCCTGGTATGTTCTTATACAGATCATAATCAACTCTTCTTAAAGTAAAGAAGTGGTTTCACTTGTTACTTTCTTCTGCAGGCTTGGAAGCTCTCGCAGTCCCCAGGGTTACTTAGGGCCCTACATGTAGGCTCACAGCTCAATGGAAATGTCCTTTATCATGATCTTCAGTCACCAAAGTTGGTTTAGGGGAACTTCTCCTTAAGCAGCTTCCCTTAGTTTATGGTTTAGTGGAGAATCACCAGGGAAGCTTTACAAAGTCCTGGTGCCTGGGTCCCATCCCTAGAATTTCTGATTTAATTGGTTTGGGAAATGGCCTAGACCTTGGGATTTTTAAAAGCTCCCTAAAGGATTTCATTTTTCTCTTTGCATCTGAGAAGAAGTGAGGTATAAAGAAGGGGGTGAAGCAGAAGGTTGTTGTATTGGGAAATATGACACCTCAGCAAAAAAATAATGACATTGGCCCTACCTGGCAAAAGCTTCCATCTCCTTCACCAATCCATTCCTTTTTTTTTTTTTTAAGATTTTATTTATTTATTTGAGAGAGAGAGAGAGAATGAGGGGGGAGGGGCAGAGAGAGAAGTAGACTCCCTGCTGAAAATCATAAAGTCCTTTGATTTTTTCAGTGAAGACGCAGATTTAAAAATTTTATTTTTAAGGGAAAAAAAGAAGGCTTCTCTTAGTGTAGCATGTTACCATCAAAACGAACGTATCAAATAACTGTATTTATAAGACCTGAAGGTTTTTTGTATTTGGACTTCTGCACAAGTAGCTATACATTTAATAGCTCAGATTTAATTTATCTGACAGAGAAAGGAAGGTTCAACTCCACTTGGCTTACTCTTAGACGCAAAGTACTTTTGTAGCCTTTGACCTATGTTATGCTCACAATCAGCTTCCACAACCCCAGCTATGCATGTGGAAAATGGCTTCTTCTGTCTTCAGTCAGAGGAAATGGATGCAATCTCTCAGCCCTCAAAAGCTATGCTGAGATTTTAGTGTCTGTGTCTGCACTGAGTATGTGAGGACAAGAAGAGCAGTTCACCTCTGGTCTTCCATTCACTGAGAGGCACGAAGGCTGAGTGTGTGATAATGTTGGGGATGAGGTAAAGGAATGGCTGCGGAGGAAACAATTAACCCTGGAGAAGCCAGATACCAGTCCCAGCTCTACCACTAACTGGCTGTGTGAAATGGGGCGGGTGATTTAGCGTATTCGGGGCTCATCGATAAAAAGAAGAGATTAGATTTCTTTCTAGATCTCACAGTTTGTGTTTCATTTAGACTTGGAATTTATAATATGTGGACATAAACTGGGCAATGGTTTAACTAAGGAGGGAATTGTATTCTAGGTATAAAAACAAGACCTGAAGCAGGATTAACTCACTAATATATTACAGGAGATTCAAGCCTTCCAAGCATCTTCACTCAAGATTTTTTAGTAACGGTATTTTAAGAAAGGCCAAGGCAGGTATAAGGATTTCATAAGTTTCAAATATATAAATATATAACCTGTGATGTATCTTGTAATCTCCATAGAATAATTTTAGCCAAAAGCAAATATAAAATGTTCATTATTTATAGGAAGCTTTGAAATAAATGATTAACTTTTTTTAAAAAAGATTTTATTTATTTTAGAAAGAGAGAGAGGGGCGCCTGGGTGGCACAGCGGTTAAGCGTCTGCCTTTGGCTCAGGGTGTGATCCCGGCATTCTGGGATCGAGCACCACATCAGGCTCCTCCGCTATGAGCCTGCTTCTTCCTCTCCCACTCCCCCTGCTTGAGTTCCCTCTCTCGCTGGCTGTCTCTATCTCTGTCAAATAAATAAATAAAATCTTAAAAAAAAAAAAAAGAGAGAGAGAGAGCACATGTGCTCGAGTGGGGAGGGGGCAAAGGGGCAGGGAGAGGGAAAGGGAGAGAATCTCTAGCAGACTCTGCACTGAGCATGGAGCCCAACACAGGGCTCAATCCCATGACCCTTAGATCATGACCTGAGGTGAAACCAAAAGTCAGACTGAGCCTCCCAGGTGCCCTGAAATAATTAGCTTTAAGTTGGCCAATAATTCTTGTTGTGTACCCATAATTATTCATCTATTTTTAAGAAAGGGATTTTTAAGAAAGGGATGTCTCTCAATCTAGATTCCCAATATATCCTATGGTTTCCATTAAGTAATTTCATTAAGTAGTTTATAATTGTTTTATTTTATTAGAGCCCAGCTAATATAGTCATAAAAATCTCTCTGACACATGTGCTTTCTACTACAATCATCCTGTATAAACAGAATGGACCTCCACCCAAAACTTGGTTCAGAGACTGAGACTAATAATACCAAAATAGCAAGAGGTATTTGAAAATGTATACTGCTTATATAATGACTATTTTGGGGAGATACAGAATGGGCTTCTGAAGCAGGCCCAAAAATGGCTTGAAAAAGCTGGGAAAGGGGCGCCTGGGTGGCTCAGTCGTTAAGCGTCTGCCTTCGGCTCAGGGCGTGATCCCGGCGTTCTGGGATAGAGCCCCACATCAGGCTCCTCCGCTGGGAGCCTGCTTCTTCCTCTCCCACTCCCCCTGCTTGTGTTCCCTCTCTCACTGGCTGTCTCTCTCTCTGTTGAATGAATAAATAAAATCTTTAAAAAAAAAAAAAAAGAAAAAGCTGGGAAAGGCTGGTGTCACTTTTATGGTGCTAGTGGGTGTGGTCGAGGTGAGGTTTCCAACGTGCAACAAGGGTTTGTGCCCACAGGCACCAAAAGAGGGGATAGCCAGGCTTTTTTAGCTTCCTTAAATATGGGGCAGAAGGGGAAGAGGGTGGAGTGAGGCTTAAAATTTGTTAGCAGTCAAATATCAAAAAAGGGGCACCTTTCTTTTACACTTTTTATATAATTAATTTCCACTGAATTTTTTAAAAGTCTAGGTAGAGGGTTCATCAGCTTCGCTTAAATTATCAACTGATGTGCTCAAATATTTTCAAAGTGTGATTTGGGCTTTTGTTTTATTACTGAAACTTTGTATTCTTTAATTGTGTCAATTGTGAGTGATTTGTTTGGATATTTTACAAAGATACTAATTCCTAAGTCTTGTTTTGCCCTGCCTCTCCCCAAGCTGTATAGGCTGATGACTAAGCCTCACATTTAAAGGCAAGATCACTGAGGATGCACAAAGCTGGACCAACATTCATAGATCCTGTGTACAACTGAAGCCTAAGTTATGGAAAGGAACAAAAATGATGGGCATTTCACATACATCTTTCCCTCCTGAACCTCTGTGAACCTCTTTCCCTATAGTCCTATGACAGGATGAAGTTAATTATCTTTTCCTTTTAGGTCATTTACGATGTGATACAAACTGCTAAGCATCTTGAACCATGTATAAAGTGTTTCTTTTTAGTATTTAGAAACACTGTTTCAAATAAAAAACATCTCCAAAGGAAATTCCTTGCTGTTTCTATTATTTTAGTGTTATTTTATGCACAAATTCTTCATTATCCTATTGGGTGAAAGGCAATTCAGTCAAAAAGATGGAAAGCATATTTTCTATTTGAGCCTAAAACATGAATGTTTTCATGGTGTTACTGTTTCTAGAATAAGAGCTTAAAACTTTTTAAAGATGAGCAGTCCTAATTCTTTCAACTCTTAGAATTGATGTCAATAAAGGATTAAAGAAAGATGTACAGTACGATCTTTGATGACAGTTGATAATAAAAGAAAGGAAAAAAAAGTAAAGGAGGGTAACTGAAATTATAGAGAGGGTTAGGGTGCCTGGGTGGCTCAGTCAGTTAAGCATCCAACTCTTGATCTCAGCTCAGGTCTTGATCTCAGGGTTGTGAGCATGTATTTAATAATTAGGGGTTATGTTGTACTTAGTAAATCAAAGCAAATATATGACCTTTAAAACAGATATATTTTTAGCACTTTTATTACAGTCATCTATAAGCACTATCACCCATAACGAATGCTCATATAAAATAATGTGGTGTATATTGTTACCACCTAGATATTGTTTTCTAATTCAATTAATCACTTAATGTATGATTGAATGCATTGGAGTAAGGAATCCAAGATAAGCAGAGTGCATATCTGTTGCCAGAGAACAAAAATACTGTCGTAATCATTGAAAGAACCAAAGCTAGCTCAAGAGAGGTTTTCCTTTACCAAGTTGTGAAGATGTCATTTTCTAAAGAAAATAGAATTTTGTGAATGATATATTTTTTAAGCTTTTATTTAAATTCTATTTAACATACAGTGTAATATTGGCTTCAGGTGTACAATATAGTGTTTCAACACTTCCATACAACAGTCAGTGCTCGTCACAAGTGTACACCTTAATCCCCATCACCTATTTCACCCATCCCCTACCCACTTCCCGTCTGGTAACCATCAGTTTGTTCTCTATTGCTAAGAGTCTGTTTCCTGGTTTGCTGCTCTCTTTTTCCCGTTTGCTCGTTTGTTTCTTAAATTCCACATATGGGTGAAATAATATGGTATTTGCCTTTCTCTGATCGACTTATTTCACTTAGCATTATACCCTCCAGCTCCATCCACATTGTTGTAAATGACAAGATTTCATTCTTTTTGACGGTTTAGTAATATTCATATATATATATATATATATATATATATATATATNCATATATATATATATATATATATATATATATATATATATATACCACATCTTTATCCATTCCTCAGTCAATGGATATCTGGGCTATTTCCGTATTTTGGCTATTGTAGATAAAGCAGCAGGGTGCATGTGTCCCTTTGAATTACTATGTTTGTACTATTTGGGTAAATGCCTAACAGTGCAATTGCTGGATCAGAGAGTATTCCATTTTAAACTTTTTGAGGAGCCTCCATACTGTTTTCTAGAGTGGCTGCACCAGTTTGCATTCCCACCAACAGTGAAAGAGGGTTCTCTTTCTCTACATCCTGTTGTTTCTTGCATTGTTGACTTTTGCAAGGGTGGTTCAATATTCACATATCAATCAACATGATACACCACATTAATAAAAGAACCATATGATCATTTCATTAGATGCAGAAAAAGCATTTGACAAAGTACAACATCCATTCATGATAAAAACCCTCAGCAAGGTAGGTTTAGAGGGAACATACATCAACATAATGAAGGTCATATATGAAAAACCCACAGCTAATGTCATTCTCAATGGTGGAAAAACTGAGAGCTTTTCCTCTATGGTCAGGAACAAGTCAGGGATGTCAACTCTCACCACTGTTATTTAACATAGTACCAGAAGTCCTAGCCACAGCAATCAGAAAACAAACAAAAGGCACCCAAATCAGCAAGGAAGTTGTCAAATGTTCACTATTTGCAGATGACATGATACTCTATATAGAAAACCCAAAAGACTCCACCAAAAAATTGCTAGAACTGATGCGCAAATTCAGTAAAGTCACAGGATACATAATGATATTTAAAAGGGGGCAAATAATATGAGGTATGCTAGAAAAAATATAAAAGTTTCCAATAACATTAATAGATAACTCTATATTGATCTATATTGATCCATCCAGCTTTATGTAGCATAGTATTTATGGTTTTGTGTAAGCTGTGTTTTTATACAAATTTGGTAAGGTTTGTAAGCAGTTTGCCACTACGTATATGCTTCATTTGTTTTAAGATGTATAAAAGCAGTTAAAGAACTTATCAATGACATTTCTAAATTGGATTTATTACACTCAAGTGCTTTGGAAGGTTTTCCTTCTTTGATTGTAAGGTGGACCTACAGGGTATTTTTAATACTTGAGAAAAAATATATATTATATTTGTAACTATGGTTTGAAATACCTGGAAAATATTATTAGGTAAATATTGCTAAGTATTTACAGGTTATTTAATAGGATAAATTGACTAAACTAGTGTAACTAATAATTTTCTTTTAATTAATTGATTAATTTGAGAAACAGTGTGAGTGGGGGGAGGGAGAGGGAGAGAGAATCTCAAGCAGACTCCTTGCTGAGTGTGGAGCCTGACTAGGGGCTGGATCTCATGACCAATGAGATCATGACCTGAACCAGAATCACGTGTCCGACAATTAATCAACTGAGCCACCCAGGCACCCCTGAAAGTAACTGTTTTCTTATGAATAAAAACGTATTTGTAAATTATGGGCTTAAGAAAACTATATCTCATATTTAAATTTTAACAAATGGGTATTTATTAAAATACAATAGCTGTAGATATATTTTCTAATCTCAAAATCCCCTTGTGAGACTTTAATCCCAAACTGTTGACTGATACCAGATCACCTCACTACTTATTATTTGTGGTCTCACATGATGTTATATATTCTTCATTATGCAAGATTCTCTCTCTTCCCAGTTTACTGTAATCTCCCTGAGGACACACTCACCACAAATCAAGCCCAGTGTCAGAAACACCACAGGCTTCTCTCACTTCTCTGAAATTTCCTTTGTCAAAGTTACCCAGTAAGCTAGGCAGATGTTGCCAAATTCAATGATCAATTTCAGTCTCAATTTACTTGAATTCCCAGCAGAGATTACTCCAGTTGTTCACTCCATCTTCTTTAAACATTATCAGGACAACATACTCTTTCTTTCCTTCTTACCTCAAGAGCCACTCCTCATTTCCCAGTGCTGAACAGTCACCCTCTGCCAGATCTCTGTGCTGGAGCTCTCCAGGGCTCACTTTTCATTGCATTTCTATTCTATGTTATAACACCATGTCTCTCTCTCTCTCTCTTTTTTTTTTTTTATGTTAGTCACCGAAAAATACATCATTAGTTTTTGATGTTGTGTTCCATGATTCATTGTTTGCTTATAACACCCAGTGCTCCATGCAATACGTGCCCTCCTTAATACCCATGTTACTACTCCATGTCTTATGGCTACACATCCCAATTAGACATTTAGAATGCTCAAACTTGTATCTCGAACCTGGATACCTTTCTATTTATCTTCCTTACCTGGATGTTCAATGAGAATATCAAATATAAGATGCCCAAGTAGAAATCTTGTTCACCTACCCACCCAAGACAATTCTCCCTAATTTCTCTATGCCACCTGATGGGGACTATTCTTCTAGTTTCCTAGGTCAAAGGAGGCAGTCTTGATTCCTCACTTTCTCTACAACCCATGTGAAATTTAAAAACAAGTCCTGCTTGCTTTATCTTCAAAGCAAATCTCAAATCCCACCACTTCTCTCTTC
This sequence comes from Ailuropoda melanoleuca, assembly GCF_002007445.2. NCBI lineage: Eukaryota > Metazoa > Chordata > Mammalia > Carnivora > Ursidae > Ailuropoda > Ailuropoda melanoleuca. The sequence continues at coordinate 77,757,028 of NC_048230.1, read as the reverse complement.
CTTCCAGCTACTAGTGATTAGAACCATCTAGTTAATTCCCACAATTCTATTCCTGACCAGCTTCTGTCTATTCTCCACAAAGCATTCAGAGAAATATTTTCAGTAAGTAAATCATATCATATCTAGATGAACTGGAACCATGGACCTAAAATCCTCTGAATTCTACTAGTAGTAATTGCTAGATGAATAATCAAGTACAATACGCAAGAATAAAAAGTCTTTATCATGTCATATACATCCTCACATCTGGTCCACAATTGCCTCTCAGACCTCATCTATTGCTTGTTCCCCTTGGCCATTCTGCTTCATAAACACTGGACTTCTTACTGTTCCTCCTTCAAAGAAAACTTCTTCCTGTGTCACATCATCACCTTTGTTTTTCCCTCTGTGGTCTGTGCCACCCTGCTAGATTCCTTTTTCTGTAATACTTTTAGTATTATGATTTTTAAATTAATTCTTCCAGTGGATGGAGTCTTGTAATTTCTCACATATATCATTACCTGATATTTATTAATTTATTTATTATCTGTGTTCCCCAACTAAAGTGTAAGCTTCAGGACAATAGGGAATTTTTCTTTTAAGTTAAGTTTCATATCACCAAGAGCCCCCACTCTGCTTGGCATTTTGTGATTTGCTTAAAAAAATATTTGTTGAAAAAGTGGATTTTTGTAGAAAATATTATGATAGGTAAAATTAAAAGAGAAAATTAACATAATTTCAAATATGGGTTTATGTTACCCTTTGATTAGACTCTTTAGTAGACAATGAACTGTAAATTTCCTAGGGGATTAAACAATAAACAACAAAGAAATAGAGTATGCATTATCTGTGCTTTCATCATCAGTTCAAAGTTCGGAAATTCTTTTCGATTAGTAACAATAATTCTAGTTGCCATTTACTGAATATGTAGTGTGTGTCAAATGGGGTTCTACAAGATGTGCATAAGCTGTCTTTCTTTAATTCTCACAAAACCCATATGATGTATATATTCCTGTTTTCACTTCATTGATGAGGAGCGGGAATCTTAAAGAGATTAAGTAACTTTCCAATTCCCACAGTTACTAGGATAATTAATAAAGCCTGGTTTAGAACTCAGCTCTCCTAAGTACAGTGCCCATGACCTTTGAACTTCATTTCTCAGTATTTCAAGGAACTAAAAGAATGCCATGGAAAGTTCAAATCAAGGATGTCTAATAGAAATAGAATGTGAGCTATATGTGTAATTTTAAATTTTCAAACAGATAATTTAAAAAACAAAGAAAAACTAATTTCAATAATGTATTTCATATTTCCTGATATATAAAAATATAATTTCAGCATACAATAGACATAAAATTTAATGAAAGTGTTTTGCATTCTTTTCTTCATACTAAGTTTTTGAAATCTGGTTTGTATTTATATTTATAGCCTATCTCAATCTGATCAGCCATATTTCAATAGCAGCTAGTGGCTAGTGGCTACTGTGTTGAACAATACAAAGCTCTCTATTTACTTTGATAAAGTATATTTCCTAGCTGTCTTCACTTTCTCTATTACCCGAAGTACCCAGAATGGATCTGTTTTAAATGCTTACTGTTAAAAGGATTCACATTCAACCTAGTTGAAAACTTTAGTTCCCCCAATTTCTAGAGTGGAGATGAAGGGAAAATTCCTTAATTTTAAAGATACTTGACAATTGTCTGATCAATTGCTTGTGTGGCAGGTGATTATTTCAGATGGCTGTGTTTTTTTCCTGTTGAGAATAAAGTAGGAATATCATATTCAACAGCTTTGAGCAAGCATTTCTAATATTCAACTTATCGTGTCATAATCTGATAGAAAAACATTATGCTTCAGTACTCAGGTCAAGGTATGAAGGCTCGTTAGCTAATACATAATACAACTCAAGCAGAAAAAGAAATGGCGCGCACCGAGGTCATAACCGTTTAAGGCAACATCCACCAAGGACTACTAAAATCAGTGGGCACAAAGAAACAGAATATTTAAGAAACAGGATACTGGTAATAGTCTCAAAGTACCCCTCAACATATTTATTCATTACAAAGAGAAAAACAATAGATGTACAGAAAAATGACCAAGTAATCAGGTCTAAGATTATTAAAATTGAGACATCTCAATCTCATGCATGAGCTCAACCTAATCATGAGAACACATCAAACAAAAATTAATTGAAGGTCATATCTGATAATCACTCTTTCAAAAGCCTCAAGGTCATGAAGGACAAGGAAAGACTAAAGAATTATTGTAGATAGAAGACACTAAAGAGACATAAAACTAAAAACAGTGTAGGATCCTGGACCAGGAAAAGTACATTAATGGAAACACTATTGAAATTCTAATAAAATCTTTTATTTATTAGTATTATACTGATGTTAATTTCTTAGTTGTACTATGGTTAATGCAAGATGTTCAAATTAGAAAAAGCTGGATGAACAGGAGAATATGTGAACTTCACATTATTTTTACAATTTTTCCTATAAATATAAAACTATCTTAAAATTAATTTTTTAAGACAAAGTTTGAACAAATCACTGCTCAGTACTCTTCTCACATGGCCATCCTACACTTTGTCAATGTTCACCTAACATGGAAGCAATTATTCATGTGAGTTAAAAAAGCATGGCTAACTGGGGCACCTGGATGGTGCAGTTGGTTAAGCATCTGACTTTTGGTTTCATCTCAGGGCCTGATCTCAGGTCCTGAGCTCAGGTTCGTGGAATGGAGCCCCACATCAGATTCTGTGCTCAACCTGGAATCTGCTTAAAGATTCTCTCTTCCTTTCCCTCTGCGTCTCCTCTCCTGCTCGGTCTCTCTTTCTCTCTCTCTCTCTCTAATAAATAAAAAAAATCTTTAAAAAAAAAAAGCATAGCTAATTATTAATTTGCATAGGCAAAATTATCCATTAATGGAGTTTCTCACTTTTCAACTAGTTGTTCACTGTTGGTTAGCCTCAACCCAAGAAGAGTACTCTTAGGGAACTAATGAGGATTCTTTTTATTTCCAAATATTTGCAAACTCAGAAACTCTTACCCAACTAAAATCTCTTTGTTATGCCAGATATTGTGCATTATGATGATATATGGTATTTTAAAATATATAATCATAATATTGATTATATTTTCTTGAGCGTTCCAAGAAGAAATGACTTTTTTTTAGTATGTCATAAAATGTTATGTAGTCAAAGTAAAGAATAATTCCTACAACTTATTAGAAAAGGCTGAATGCTATTCAATGTAGAAAGAAAGAAAATGAAGTTTGTCGCTACCATTGGCAGGACCTAGGAAGAAAATCCATTTCACACCTCCCTCTTAATTTGTATACACAGGCAGAGGGACTCCAATTTGAAAGAAAGAATATTTTCACACAATGGTATTCTGTTCCCAGGAGCATTTTAGTGCCTGGAAAAGGTGGATCTCAGGGACCTACTAACAGTATCAATATCACTCACTGACAAATGGGTGTGAAGCCCAGAAACCCATGGGAGTGGGGACAACCTGGCTTTCTCTCTACAGGGCTTTTTAGGATAAAATTATATTGCTTGTTTCTACAAACGATTGTCTTTCTGTAGCACCAGAAATGTTTGCAAATAGGCTGTATAGTGTGAGAAATGGGAAATACAAAAACTCTACCCCGGGGGTGCTTAGAATCCAAAGGGATTCCCAACACACTCTGGAAATCCTGTGTAATCTGACTGTAGGTTTAGCAAGCCCGCCTCGATTTATACTCTCACCACAAAGTACCTGATCTGAAAGGGAGCACCAGGGGCTTGAAATTGGAGATTGAATTTGAGTGAAGACCAGGTTTAAATGATCCTTTGTTCTATTTATTTTTTTCCACATAAATGTAAATGAGCCCTTTATAGAAGTCATGGTAAATGCACCATTTTAGAGTTTACAGAGAATGTTTATTTAAAATACTTAAACAACCCAGTCTGTAGGGTTGGCCTTCCCTTGAAAAATAAACAGCCACCCATTTGATAACCATTAGTGCATATAGGGGCTTAAAGAGCAAGAACTCACATAAAGCAGGTTCAAACACATCCTTTTAATTAAGTAGAATGATACAGTGGTTAGGTGTTAATACTTAATTATTAGGACTATCTTGATGCCCTTTTCTTTTTATTGCTTGGAATGCATAAATGTGATGTTTCTAAATTATTGATTATTTTTCTCTTTGGGAAAGTTAATTCTAAAGAGGTAAAAGACACAGAGAGTTTTATTTGGCTTCATGCAATGCTGAAAGCTACTGATGTTTCCATTGGCCTAAATCTATAGCTAAATAAGCATAATGTAATTAAATTTTTAGAAACTTGGTCGTTTGATTTCAGAGGATCAATCAGGATTATTTGAGTTCAGTCCTCCTCTCCTCATATAAAACATTTCTTTTAGGTACCACTCAATTTTCTTCTCTGAATAACTGTCTCAGCTTCTATTGTTTCTGGAGAGCATGAAGGAGGTTGTGAAGTCTTACAGGAAGAGCATGGACTTTGAGTTTGGTAGCTGTCTTCTTTTTACACTGAATAATATTCCATTGTCTACATGTACACAGTTTACTTAGCCATTCACCTGCTGACGGGTATCTTGGATGCTTCCAAGTTTTGGCAATTATGAATAAAACTCCTATACACAACTATGCACATATTTTTGTGTGAACATAGGTTTTCAACTCCTTTGATAAATACCAAGGAGCATGATTGCTGAATCAGATAATAAGAATAAAATAGTAATATGCTGAAATCCTGGTGTTTTGTTTTAGCTTCAATAAAATGTACTCCATTTCACCCTCCAATTTTTTCTTTTGAGAGAGAGAGAGGGAGGGAGAGAGAGGGAGAGAATAGGGGGAGAACACAGGGAGAGAGAATCTTAAGCGGGTTCCATGCCCAGCATGAAGCCAGACACAGGGCTTGATTTCATGACCCTGAGATCATGACCTGAGCTAAAATCAAGAGTTGGACACGTAACAGACTGAGCCACCCTGGTGCCCCTTACCATACAAATTTTAAAATGAATCTTTATTCCATTCATTTGGTTAGCATACTATTAATTAATTCACTATTTCTTGGGATTACCCTTCGATCAGTAAAGAGAAGCAATTTTTAGAATTAATCTTCTTCATTTTTTACTCATAACCAAGAAATGTCATTCATGTAGAGTGGCAAATACATTCTAGTTAATGGCCCTCTCATAGCAATAGCATATTTTAGGACCAAAGTCATCTTACTGGATGTCAAGTATGCTTAATGGAATGTCTAATTTCTCCACCCAGATTGAGAATGTTGTTTCCTACATGTTTTACATTACCAGTTTTCCTGAAGCATCCATCATCTGGGCACAATATCAATCAGAAGAGAAGAGACGCAGAGGAACCATTTTTACTGCATAACTGCAACAGCCAAAGATACCACATTCTCTCTAAATACAGATTTACCTCAGTAATGGTTCCTCAGGTAATGAATTTTCACCCTAATGGGTCTTTAAAAATGGTATTTGACGTCACAGTTTCAGGGCAAAATCATACTCACTCCCTTAACACAACAGTCAGAGGACTTCATATGGAATGAATTAGAATTGTATGCCCTGTTCAGATAACACCAACAGCAGTTGCTTTGTGTACTCACACTAAGAGGAAGCAGTGAAGAAAGAGCATTCACAACTATTCAGGCTATTGTGTGCATGCCCTATTACTATGTATTTTGAGCCCTTCAATGAAAGGTTTAACATTTAATTTGACTAAAGATATTCTCTGTGTTAGAATTTTACTTTAAATTTCAATTTGAATGTGAGAAAATAATGAGCCTCAGAAAGGTTCAAATATTAGTGAAAATAATGGTACAGAAAAAATAAGCCTTCCAAAAAATGACTCCCTGGAGCCTACCTTCAACTGCTATTATCCACCCTCAACTCTTCATATTTTGGAAAGTAAAATAAAGATTTATTTCATTAAATTTCATGTACATACTATTTATGTACTTTCGAATTGTTATTTGTTAATTATGTAGACTTGATTCTTTGGTCATTTGATATATTTTTTTATCTCGGATAAATTTATGCGTATTTTGGGGTTGGAATAGAAAACAACATTTTTCCCATAAAACTAATGAAAAAATATATTGTTTTCACTTCATGTATTTGCATTTAGAGTCTGGGACTTCAGGAAGAGATAAAAGCCAGTGCGTGGGAAATAGGTAAATCAAGCAGAAAGAAAGAATGTAGGGGGAGAATATTTAGAATATCAAGCCCATTTCCTACAGGTGCACTTATATGTCCCTTAGGGCCCTAGTGCCTCTCATTCTTCTGGCTGTTTAAAAAAAATGTTTGAGTTATAGAAAACCCACTTTTTAATGTTTATGAAGTGCCTGCCTTCTGGAAGCATATTACTGGAGTCTCTGGCAAGCACAACCATCTGATGTTAAACATAGCATAGAGGTGATGAAGATTAAATTTGTGCAGAAGCTGACAATTTTGTCGATAGGTTCCTAGGTCTCACACCCGTGCTGTAGGTCTAAAATTAAAGTTGTCGTAGGTGATATTATTACTGAGTTGTTCTGAAAGGCATTACTTACTCCATATAATTGAAACAGAGTGTATTCCTACAAACATTAGCATGTCATAAATCATATGGGTTTTGGAAAACTACTGGCTTTCAACAGGGTTTTATTTAATGAAAATTAGCACAATAAAATGTCTTCATTGCAGTAATCATGCTGCAATGGAACCTATTCAAAACACATGGATTTCATTTTTTTTTTTCTTGAAAGACTAAAACATCTTGCCAAAATAAGATAGGCAAAAAAAAAAAAAAAAAGTTTGATTATTTAACATTCCATGGTTTGTAATAGATGGACCATTAGAGAATAACAGTGATGAATACCAGAACTGATCTCATGTCACCAACTTAAGACTTTATTTTTGGTAGCATATTACAGTGACATGTGGTAAAGGTAGCCAAAGTGTTACAGCAAAAATGAGGGGTGGAGAAAAATCCAATTTTGTTCCATAAGAATTGTGAATTGAGAACAGTCTTTTAAAATGTTAGGTCAGCTGAGACTTTCTGATGAGTAGGAAGGTGTGAGTAATTTGCTTTGGAAAGCAGTCATTTGAAATTGCTGGCTATTTGTTTGAGGGTTAACCGGAGCAGGTAATATGTGGCAGCATACTTTTAAAGGGAATCACTTAAAGTTAAGAGTTCCTTCTAAAATGACATTTTTGCACAATCCACCTCCCAACAGAGAATTACCACTTGTGTACGTTTATATTAGGCAGGTTTAGGCTGAAAGCATGTTAAATGAGACATCTGCAAGATCCTCAGAAAATTAATTTATACTTGACTTGGCATGACAACAAGAGAGGGAATATTCTCATGGATTTTTGGCATGCTCATACATTAGACATGACGTTGGTGGAAATGTAATTAAGTGCATAAAATATACTTTATAATAGTACAGTTGGCAGGAAAGGGGAAAAAAGCCTTTACTAAAATAAGGAAAAGCATCTAAGGTAATAGTAGCTATCCAACGTGAGCATCTTGACCTTTGCTATTTATTGTTATTGATGGGATATTTTCTTTTTTAGCATGAGCAAGTAGGAGACAATTTTCTTAACCTAAAACTGCATATATCATTTAGCCTTTGAGTTTGCATATTACTGTAACCATAATTATAAAAGTTAACTAATCAAAACTGATTTATGTTTATACAGGGTATGTAATATATGATAAGCAGACACTAGGTCAGGCACTAGTCCAGTTAGACTCACTTATGTACTGCCCACAGTTACTTACCACAGATGTCTTCTAGAATGATACATGTGGATGTGGCAACCTGTCCACAGGGGTGCAGAGGGAACAACCTTTTACCATTCTCAACCCCAACGGCATTCTCAGGTCTATGAAGATGGAAATCCAGATAGGGAAACCTTCATCAGCCTAGGACAGCCCTCAGGGATCCAGAGAAGGAGGAAAATTCCATCTGCTTTGAAATAAAAAGTTCAGTATGCTTAGAGAGCATAGTTTAAGTGTACTTGGGTAAAAAGCAGAATATCGATCTTTTAGGTGGTACTGTCATAGCAACTATTAAGTATGTCTACACAAATGACTACTTCAAACTTATCATTCGATGACTTTTGAGTTCCTGAAGCTATGGGCACCAAATGCTTGGGATAGAGTGTTTACCTGATAGTTTTGATCCCAGTTTTGAAGGTCTGTCACTCCTCTCCTTGTTTAGGACACTAGCACTATGCCTGGCAATGAGGAGGTATCCATTAAACCCACAAGGAGTTAGATAGTTGGAGGAATCAGCCTTAGCTCATTCCCTCAGTGTGCACCTCTCTATCCCACAACTTGCAAGCCCAGCTCCAAGGACAAAGTGACTATAAAATCTGTACTTCAACACTGATAACCATGCTTATGGTCATGCTTATAGCTAAACTGTGGTCTCATTCTCCAATTTAAATATTAGGTTACAATCTTGCTTTGAAATGCTTTTTACTATAGTCCACATGTATCATTTTGATATTGGATAAAAAATAACTTCAAAACTTAGTGGTGTTAAAAAAATAACTCAATAAATTTTAAAGAGCTCATTGGCTTTATACAACCATTCATGAATTGGGGAGCATCCAATCCAGCAGATAGAAAGGAACTCAGAGGAGCTATACAAAATGAAAGACTTTTACAAGCAGAAGGGAGCAGAAACAAGAAAGTTATACTAGACAAAAAGAGCTGATTGGTTACTGCAAGGACACTTTACTTTAGGGGAGGATAAGGGTATATCAGGCAGATTACTTAACTAGTGCTGATCAGGCAATTCCTGACTGACTAGTTTAAGATGTCATTTCTAGGAGAGCTGAAACTGTAATTAAGACTTAATTTGGTAACATAGGGCTTAGCATAAATGACTTCATTTTGGGTCCGTTGTCTTAATTTTTTAAGTGACTTATGCATTAAGCATTTTGTTAGCTCAAGAGTCTATTGCCAGCTAGCTGATTCTTCTAGTCGAGGCTGAGCTGTATCTGAGGACAGCTTCAGTGTGGGTTGGTCTAGGCTATCCTCAACTAAGATGGCTCATCTCTTCTCCATGTCACCCTCCAACAGACTAGGTGGAAATGTAATTTTTATAGGCTTCTGGATTAGCAATCAGCAACTTCTATTAAAATTAAACATGTCTAACACTTAAACTAAACAAATGAAAAAAAGAATATGAAAAAAAAATCTAAACTGAGCAATGCCATTATTAGAATACCATCATATAGACAAAAGGAAATGAGAGAAAAAAAATTTAAAAATTTAAAAAATTTAAAAAAAGGAAATGAGAGGATACCAGACCATGAGGGCAAAATTAAGAATTTTCCGGAAGCAAAAACTTTGAGTTTACCATACACACACTTTCAATAAAGAAACTAGTAAAGGATATGCTCAGGAAAGAAGAAATTGAAAATAAAAGAGAAAAAGGAGGGTAGAAGAAAGAATGGTTATCATATGGTTTCACTCATTTGTGGAACATAAGGAATAGCAGGGAGATCGGTAGGAGAAGGAAGGGAAAAATGAAGGGGGGGGTAAACAGAAGGGGAAATGAACCACGAGAGACTATGAACTCCGGGAGACAAACTGAGGGTTTTAGAGTGGGGGAGTGGGAAGATGGGCTAGCCCAGTGACAGGTATTAAGGAGGGCACGTATTGCATGGAACACTGAGTGTTATATGCAAACAATGAATCATGGAACATTGCATCAAAAACTAATGATGTGCTGTATGGTGACTAACATATCATAGTAAAAATAAATAAATAAATAATAAAAAATAAATTAAAAAATTTAAAAAAAGAAGAAAGAATGGTGGTCAAAGACATTTACTAAGTAAATAAAAAAAAACTTGACTATTGGAAAACAGGGTAAAATAATGGCAAATTTGGTGATGATTAAAACAAGGTGGAACTGAAGTACCAGAAGTTTAAGTTCTCAAAAAATTTCTTTTTATGTTGCAGAATATGCTCCAACATAAAAAGAGAATTAACTTTTTTAAAGGAAGGTAGGATATCCAAGAAGGATAAGATGTAACCAGAATAGCTAAAGAAAATTTTTGCTTTGATGGTAAGGAGAGATCTTAGGAGGTAGCTTTATATATAACAATATATACAACATGGTCACAATACCATGTAAGACAAAAGGGTGATATGAGTCAGTTTAGCATTATAAAATTCCTACAATATTGGGAAGACAGAATTTTACTACTTTGAATTTTTGTTCAGAAAAATAATTCATGTTGAGAATGCAGGTGAGTTAAGGGCAACTGATGTCAGTAAAAATGGCAGAGTAAGGACCTCCAAAAATTCTATATAAAAGCAATGAGAAACTGGCAAAATTGTCAGAATCTATTTTTTTCAGAACTCTGGAAGTTAGCCAAAGGCTTGCAGCAATCCAGGGAGCATTTAAGAAAAACAGCTGAATCTCAGTAAGAACATTTCATAGTGTTATAACTTACCTAGTCCCATTTCCCATTCTCCAACTCACAGTAGCTTTGAAAAAACAAGCTCACGTTCTCAGTACTGATGGGAACAGAACAGAGCTATAGCTCTTTCAAATTCTCATTCCCAAAGAATTGCATTATTACTTGACGTGTCTAATGGCTCCATGAAAGACCTCACTTGAAAGGACTGTCTTTATCTAACCTGATTCAATGCTCATCTTATGCTAAACGCCCCTCCTGGGGGGCATTTGTCAGAAACATTTACAGGCAAATGTTTTAATGTCATGGCTGCCTGAGGCAATGCATAACATTTGGGGTAAACCATAGACTAATGAAAAAGCATAAAAGGAAAAGCTGAGCAATGACATGTCCCATAGGGGCTTTGAAAAGCTCTGACATATTTCTAGGACTCTAGAGGGCCATGCACATGTGCAAGTTTGAATGCATGCTTCAGAAAGAAATTAAAGAAGACATAAATAAATGGAAACCACTCCAATGCTCATGGATTGGAAGATTTAATGTTAAGATGGTAATGCTCCCCAAATTGAGCTATAGATTTAATGCATCAAAGTTTCCACTGACTTTTTTCCCCCAGAATTGGACAGCTGATACCAAAAGTCATAAGGGAATACAACGGACACAAAATAGTCAAAGGTATCTTGAAAAAGAGCAGAGTTAAAGGACTCAACGCCATTTGATTTCAAAACTTACTATAAAGCTACAGTAATCAACAGCCAAAAAACAACCCAATTAAAAAGTGGGCAGAAGACATGAACTAACATTTCTTCAAAGAAGACATCCAGATGTTCAACAGACACATGGAAAGATGCTCAACATCACTCATCATCACGGAAATACGAATCAAAACTACAATGAGATATCATCTCACACTTATCAGAATGACTAAAATCAAAAATATAAGAAACAACAAGTGTTGGTGAGGATGTGGAGAAAAAGGAACCCTCTTGGACTGTTGGTGGGAATGCAAACTGGTGCCGCCACTATGGAAAACAATATGGAGTTTCCTCAAAAAGTTAAAAATAGAACAACCTACAATCCAGTAATCACACTCCTGGGTATTTGCTCAAAAAATACAATAACACTAATTCAAAGGGATTCACGCACCCCTATATTTATGGCAGCATTATTTACTATAGCCAAAATATGGAAGCAGCCCAAGTATCCATTGACAGAAGAATGGATAAAGAAGATGTGGTGTATATATGCACAACGGAATATTATTCAGACATAAAAAAGAATGAAATCTTGCCATTTGCAATGACTTGGATGGAGCTAGAGAGTATAATGCTAAGTGAAATAAGTCAGTCAGAGAAAGGCAAATACCATATGACTTCACTCACAGATGGAATCTAAGAAACAAAACAAATGAACAAAAGAAAAAAAAGAAAGACAAACCAATAAACACACTCTTAACTACAGAGAACTGATGGTTACCAGAGAGGAGGTGAATGGTGGAATGAGTGAAATAGGTGATGGGGATTAAAGAATACACTATCATGATGAGCATTGAGTAATGTATAGGACTGTTGAAACACTATATTGTACACCTGAAACTAATATAATGTTGTATGTTAACTATACTGGCATTAAAATAAATAAAAAATTAAGTAAGATTAAATCTTAAAAAAAACACGCATCAGTTGATAAATAGGAAAAAAGTGTGCAGTACTGGTGCAAGAACAAACAAATTAATCAAATAGAACTGAGAGTCCAAAAATAAAACTATTATCGATTGACAACTGATTTTTGTGAACAGCACCAAGATTACACAATGGGGAAAGAAAAGTCTCTTCAATAAATGGTGCTGAGACATCTGGATATCCACAGATGAAGAATGAATCTAGAGTCCTAACTCACACCATATATAAAATTTAACTCAAAATGGATCGAAGACTTAAATGTAAGAAAAGAAAACATAGGTATATGCATTCTTGACTCTGATTAGGCAATGGTTTCTTATATATGACTCTCCAAACACAAGCAATCTGTCTTAGTCTGTTCGGGCTGTAATTACAAATACCACAGATTGGGTAGTTTATAACCAAATTTATCTCTCACAGTTCAGTAGACTGGTAAGTCCAAGATCATGGTGCTAGCAAATACCAGTGTGGTGGTTGGTAGGGGTTTGCTTCCTGGTTCATACAGGATGCTTTTTCACTGTGTTCTCACATGGGAAAGGACTATGGATCTCCATGAAGTCTCTTTTATAAGGCACAGATTCCATTCACGAGGGCTCCATCTTCATGATTTAAGTACCTCCTGATGTGATTTGATGTGGGGTCTGGGAACAAAGAATCAAAAAAGAATTCTTGAGACATTTTTGGTGCAAAAAGGTGGTTTTATTAAAACACGGGGACAGGACCTGTGGGCAGAAAGAGCTGCACTGCAATTGTGAGGAGTGACTGATTACATACTTTTAAGTTGGGAGGAGTAGAGACAAAGGAAGTTTCGAAAAAGGGTTTTCCTACGTTGAAGACGACTTACAGGATTTTGGAGGCCTAGCTATTGTCAAACTGAGGTTGTTTTTTCCTCTAGCAAGACACTGACATTAAGACAGTTGGGAATTCTGGAGGAATGTCATACTCTGCCTGTCTCAAGAAATTGTCAATGGGCTGCAAGTTATAAGGAAATTTAATTTTATCTACATTCCCTTTTGCCTTCATTTTCCATATCACCTCCCAAAGGCCCAATTGAAAACATCAGCTAACATGGGGTTAGGATTTCAACAAATGAACTTGGGTTTGGAAAAACACAGACACACAGACACACACACACACACACACACAAATACATACGGACATATTCAGACTATAGCACAACCAAAAAAAAAACAAAACAAAACAAAAGAAAGAAATTGGACTTCATCATCAAAATTACAAACTTTTCACAGTAAAAAACACTACCAAGAAATTGAACTAGTCCACAGAATGGGAGAGACCATTTATAAACCATATATCTGGTAAGGATCCTAGATGCAGACTATATAAAGAAGACATACAAATTCAATAATATAAAGACACATAGCACAATTAAAAAGTAGGCAAAAGACGTGAATACACATTTCTCCAAAGAAGATAGACAAAGGGCCAATAAGCCCATGAAAATACGCCCTACATTAGTCATTAGGGAAATGCAATTCAAAACCCAGATGGGATACCACTCCACAACCTGTATGATAACTATAATAAAAAATATAGACAGTAACAAGTGTTAGTGAAGATGTGGAGAATTTGGGGACCTCACTCATTACTAATGGGGCTGTCATATGTTCTGGTTGTGGAAAATAATCTGGCAGTTCCTTAAAAAGTCACCAACCATATTACACAGCAGTTTCACTCCTATGTGTGAAAACGTATGTTCACATTAAAACTTGTCCATCAATCTTAAGAGCAGCATTATTCACAATAGCCAAAAGGTGAAAACAACCCAAAAGTCCATCAACTGGTGAATGGAAAATGTAGTATATTCATACAAAGGAATATAATTCAGACACAAAAATAAATAAAGTTACATGCTACAACAGATGAACCTTGAAAGCAATATAGTAAGCCAGACAGAGAAAACTGTACATTGTACAATTCCATTCATATGAAATGTCCAGAATACGCAAATCCATAGAGACAGATACTAGATTAGTGGTTTCCAGGGGCTCCAAGGAGAGGAATGGGGAGTGACTGCTGGTTGAGGGAAAGTTTCTTCTGGGGGGGTGATGAAAATATTCTGGATTGGATACTTGCGATGATTATACAGCCTTGTGGATATACTAAAAACAAATGACTTGTATACTTTCAAGTCATGAATTCTATGTGAATTGTATCTCATTTTAAAAAATGAATTGAAGGCACTAACTAAAATAATAGAAATAGAACATACAACTTTCAAACCAGTTGAAGGACAGTGTACTAAAATATGATCTACTTGGAATCAATAAGGATGAAAAAATGTAATTTTCTAAGTAGAGAAAACAACAGCAAAAACAACAACAACAACAACAAAAACCCATGCTGAATTGATCTAAATGTTATCAACAATGACACCAGATGCAGACTAGAGATTGGAAAATTATGGCCTGGGTCAAGGCCTGCAGTCTGACTTTGTAGAGCCTAAGAACAAAGAATGTGTTTTGTATTTTTAAGGAGTTATTGAAAAGAATGAGGAAGGTGGTGGGAGGGGAGCAGCCACTGAAACCAGGGCCCTCAAAACCTAAAATATTCACTCTTAGGTACAGTACAGAGAAAGTGTGCTGACCTCTGACAGTCTCAACATTTTCTATCTAAACCAAAATCTAATAAAACAATATAACCAAACTTCTCCTTGTCAATATCACCTGCCCGTTTTGGAACAGCTGCTGGGAAAGGTGCTCTTCACTGTCTGTTTCTAGGTTAAAGGTTGCCATAAGAGGACCTGGCACAACATCTGGAAGGCAGAAGGGAGGTCACGTCTTCATAGTCTTCAGCCTTCTCACAAACACCTTCTTTGATGTTCCTGGTTTAGAGAGTGGGGAGAGCTTTGCTAGAGACTCTGGACAGTTGCAGGCTTTCCCCAGGAAGCTTTTGGGAACTGCCCACTTTGGTATTCTAGCTAAGGTCCTCAGGGATCTTGTCTCCAGCATGGATGCTGTTTGCCAAACTTTCTTTTCCTATACCAGCCTACTTGCACGCAAACCTCCTGAAGTTTGGTATCATACATTTCACATCATTCCTGCCACATTCTTGTCTGGCAAGCCAAGAAAGGGGGGTGGGGATATTAGTTTTATGAAGAAAAGTATCTAACAGGAGCAATGACTTTTCATTAAAAAGACATAGCCAGATGATGGCAACTGTACAGAGAGAGAGTCAAAAGAAATATCCCTACTTCCCTCTCTTTATCTCTTGACGCTGCTCCCATTGGCCAAACTAAATAGGAAAATATGTCCCCGAAGATCAGCCTCAGTAAGGTCATGCTCTCAGGTAGAGAGCACAGTAGAAAAAGAGAACAGATTCAGAAGGGAAATGGAGAACAGCCAGTTCAGTTACCAGTCTAAAGGGCTTATACATATATTAGAAGAAACACAATCTTACTGGGAATTGAAGATACACATATCAAAATAATAATCTACCAATTCAGGTCCTAAGTGGTAATAATAAAAGTAATAACAATAAATTTGATAAGCTCCAGTGTTGGTGAGGATGCTACAAATCAGTAATGCAAACTGACAGTTGACTATCTGGGATCCCCACTTCATAGGCTGAATTGGGAATACCTAAGAAAGTTGATGATTCACCAACCCTATGAGCCAGCAATTCTAATCTTGGGCAATCAACCATGGAGCGACTTAAGTGCATATGCAGATAGATGAATATACATGAAATTGTTCAATGTTTGCAATACCAAAGAAAGAGAGAGAGAAAGAAAACAAACATTTAACAGTTCCTTAGAAGGGAACTGGAGGAATAAACTCATTTAAAATAAAATAATCAATACCAGTTAAAAGGCATAGACTAAAGTTTCAAATATTAGTAATGATAAATCTCATAAAAATATCATACAAAGTGAAGAAAGCAAGGTGCCAAACAACAAGTGCAACAAGTAAGATACAATTTCTTTTTTTTTTTTAAGATTTTATTTATTTATTTGAGACACAGAGAGAGGGCATGATTAGGGGAGAGGGAGAAGCAGACTCCCCACTGAGCAGGGAGCCTGAGGTGGGACTCCATCCCAGGACCCTGAGATCATGACCTGAGCTGAAGGCAGATGCTTAACAGACTGAGCCACCCAGGCGCCCCAGATAAAATTTCTATAATGCATGTAAATTTAGGTATCAGATCCTCTTTGGGGGAACTCTCTAAAAGCAGAGCATGGTACAGGGATTGTGGTACATGTGACTTATCAGGGGACAACTGTCAGAAGAAGGGCAGGAAGGAAAGCAGGGCAGGGCAGAAGAAATAGTAGAGCAAGGTTGTGCTCTTGGCTGGAATCTCGCCTAGGCCTGATCCAAAAGGAGCCCTGGAGAATGAACTGAATCACAGGACTGGTCTTACCTGGAAGCAAGGGGGCTGACCTCATTGACTCACCTCCCCAACCCCCCAACCCAGGCACACACACTTGCCAATCAATCACTGGCTAATGGCCTACGGGCGGGAAACATCCTTCCAATGGAACATCTTCCATTTAGCCCAGGACAATCCTTCAGAGAATAGGAAGCTGAGAGCCGTTAGTAGCCAACACCCACTGCAGCTGGAGCTTGAGTGTACCAACAGTGAAAGGGGTCTGAAAGGGGCATGCCGGTGTCCACTCTAGACAGGAAACAATGGTGTACTATTTATGGCCTTATGTGTGTAATAAAATTACAGACATTTGCATGGAAATAAAAAACAACACTCATTTCAAAATAATGGTTTCCTCTAATGAGGAAGGGAGGAAGGAAAGGGAAATGATTCAAATGCTGGCCTTAAACTATATTTATATTAGTTTAATTCCTTAAAAAAGTGATCTGAAGTAATAAAGCAACATGTTAACATCTAAATCTCAGTATTTGCAAACCTTAAAACTTTAGGTAATATACAAAAACAAAAAAAGTAGTAAAATATATAGATTTAAAAATAACAATACTGGTTCTTGTAATTTTTTAATTTAATTTACACCGATGGTAAAAAACATATCTTTTCTAAATTTGATGAAACTGGAAATTATTCATTATTATTATTCATTATTGTTCACCATTCATCAAAAATCATACTTTCAATTATAAAAGATAGATATACAATTATTTGATATTTATAATATCTCTCTTTATATTTTTATTTATCCTCAATCAATATTTTATGTGAAGATATGTGAGAGAAAGAGGCAGAGAAAGACCAGAGGGTTAGAGGGTAAGGGCTATAAAATTTCTGGAATAATATTTACCTGATTTTCAAATGAAATATATCTGGATGGTGGGATTTGGAATGGTTTCTTAATTTCTTCTTTATAAGTTTATTCATTGCTTTCATTTTTATAACGACCACTGTCTCATTTTTACAGAAACAATAAAGTCATTCTTAAAAATAAAGAAAAATGTGTATTCTCCCTAATAATAAAACCATTACAAATTTAACAACTCTTTGATACTATTTTACACTTGCTATATATGCCAAAATTAAATAAAAGAAATACCCCAAATTGGCAAGGATTTTTAAACCTGGCACAATGATATATTGTTAGCGGCAGTATAAATCATGATTCTGTTAGAAAAAATAAGATCTGGCAAAATTTATGAGTAGCAAACAGATGTTTATATCCTCGGATCCATAAACTCATTTCCTAGAATTTATTCCATGGGAACATTACAGTAAAGCAAAGATCTTTTGTATGAATGATGGTTATTGCAACAAAGCATTTGAAACAATCCACCTTGACTAAGAAATTTATGGGACATGAACTTAATGGCGCAGTATGCTGTGATCAAAACATGAAAAATGTGAATAAGTAAAGATGTCGATAGCTCCTGGACACCTAACATATACCTAGAGAATAGGTGATTTTGTGAACTATCTTCTCTCTCAAAATTCTTGGCTTCAGTATCATTAAAATATCATTATAGGGGGAAGGAGTCTAACTTGTCCATAACAGCATGGCATGCTAATAAATGGCAGTACTAAGGTTCAAACCCAGTTCTGCCTAACTCCAAATCCCAAACTCTTTTTACTAGAGAACTTTTCCTAACTATAGAATTCATTTTATAAATAAATTTTTATGCAGAACTCTCTTAGCCCCAAGTCAAAGAGATGACAAAAGCTGAACTGTCTGGATGGCTGTGCCAGAATCTGGGTGACCCTCAGACCCGCCCTGCCCCCTTGGCCTCAATACAATCTGACAGCACCACAAATAACTTTAGAAATCACTATACTACACCGTACTGTATTTGAAAAATATAAGAATGGTTTAATGTTAAGTTTTAAAAGATAATAATATAAAATGTTACTACTCACAACTCTTCATTGGGTAGTTTTCTACTCAGTTTCACACAGAGACATGGATCAAAATATTCAGGTACAATCATAAGAATTGAAGCTGTTACATGAAGGGGTTGCATATCCAGCTACGCCATGGGGCACTAGAGAGACAAATTGCTTGAGTCATCCACCACTTTTTTTTTTTTTAAGATTTTATTTATTTATTTCAGAGAGAAAGAAAGAGCATGAGCAGGGTGAGGGGCAGAGAGAGAAGCAGACTTTCCGCTGAGCAGGGAGCCCGATGCTGGGCTCGATCCTGGGACTCTAGGATCATGACCTGAGCCTAAGGCAGATGCTTCACTGACTGAGCCACCCAGGCACCCCTTATCCACCACTTTTGAAGTGGTCCTCAGAGCTTCCTTAGGCCTGGAAAGATCCACTTATCTTCGTGGTAATTCAGACATGGTCATTCCTAAAATATTATAAAGAGCGTGCATTGTTTGTGAATGTGGGTGCAATTGAGGATGGAGGAGGAATGAGAAAACTCATATATATTTTGGGATCAAAGTATATTTCCCAACAAACCGGGACAGACTGTGTGAGTTTCTTCTTTCCTTCTTGCTGGTCAGGGATCCCCTGACCCTGTCACCTGCCCCTCCCAATTCTATACCAGTAAAAGCAAAGATAGCTGAAACTTGCTTTCCTGACTTCCTTTGCTGCTATAACATGGCCATGTGATCCACTCTTGGTCACTGAGATATCACGGGAAATCCGTGGCTCAGGGAAAGGCTGAGCTCTCTAGAAGAGAGAAATGTCTGAGGAGAAGGCCTATCCCCCCTTTCCTGCTTATGGAAGTTCTCCTGTGAGACTGTAGGGCCTGAAGTTACCACAGCCATCTTGAAATTGGGGAAAGAGCCAGGAATTCCAGGAAAGCTGACAAATACCTTCCTACATAGGTTTTGATATGTGATAAAAAGAACCTTCCACTGTTTAAGCTCCTTTGAATTGGGCATTCTGTTATTTGCAGCAGAAAGCATCTGAATGGAAATTCCAGAAATCTATCAGACACCCAAAGGTCCCAACTAGAACAAATCAATTCAAAATTATCAAGGGTGTTGTCCTTTTTTTGCTAATATAAATAAAATGTGGGCCTTTTTACAGTCATAAAGAATTTCTGGTAATTTCTTTCTTTTTACAATGGTTACATCACAATTCATGAATTTTATATGAAGCGTGATTGTTTCTGATTATTGTGGCTTCCCCTGATTTTTTAAAGTAAAGCTGCTGATTCCAAACAGCTAGAAAAAATTCTGGCAGTTTTCAAAAGGGACATGGCTATTAGGTCCCCAAAAGATGAGGAATTACTTCTTTCCTTCCCTTTACCTTTTCTTTCCATCTATTCTTTCTGTCCTAAGGCCAATATTTTGAAGTAACCCTCAAATACCACTGAGGTAAATATCCATATACTCCACTGCAAGGATCAAAACCAGTATGTGGGAAAGTGCATTAGAGGCAAGAGAACATTCTGCAAGGCTACATCCTAACAACATTGCTTCCCATTAGCAACAACAAACTAAGAGTAGGCAATGATGGTAGAGGACTACCTAAATTGAGTTTCATAAACACAATTGAATTTACTTTAAAATTGGGATAATGTCTTGGTCACCTTGTCAGCCTTGGGTTGACATGGTTATAATAAACACAGACTTCTTGCTTTCATTCAATAAAAACTGAAGTAAAGTGGCTTAACCTTAGTCATGTTTTAGGCACTGCTCAACATATTTTAAAAATAACAAGTCTTTCAGTTCCTAGGACAACTTTTGAAGGAGATACCTTCATTATTCTCATTTTTCTGATGAGGAAACTGAGACTTAAGTAACTTGCCAAAGCCACAAAGCTCTAAGTGTTAGAATTGGAATAATCATATTAGCTGACACTTTAGGGAAAGAAAAAGGTTTTTTTTTGTTTTTTTGGATTTTTGCTTTGTTTTATTTTGGGTGGAAGTTTTTTTTATCTTCTTAGGGTTCCTGGCTGGGTCTGAAAATTGAACTGCCAAAGACAGGTTAACATGAGAGAAGCATATAGATTTATTGAGTATATGTTTTAAGTGACACAGGAGGCTTCATAAGGAAACGAAGACCCGAACACACAGTTAGACGTATATTTTTTAAAAAGATTTTATTTATTTATTTGAGAGAGAGAGAGATAGCATTAGTGGGGTGAGGGGCAGAGGGAAAAGCAGATTCCGGCACTGAGCAGGGAGCCCAAAACAGGGCTCGATCCCAGGACCCTGGGATCATGACCTGAGCTGAAGGCAGATGCTTCACCGACTGAGCCACTCAGGGCACACTTAGACGTGTATTTTTATGCTGGGTTGGATGAAGAGTGGGCTGTTGTGTAGAAAAAAAGACAAGTAAGGTGTATGAGGTAAGTGCAGTAAGCTGGGGGAGACTTAGCAAGGCCTGTTAAGATTTTTCTTTGGCCTCCCTCTGTCTTCCCTTCTTCTAGGTATAGGAAAGACACCTCTCACATGAGAGTTTTATGACCTGTTTCCGGGAAGAAGGGCACAGGGAAGGTCAGTGACCTTCCTCTTCTCCTGTTTTCTGAAACTCCTTCAGCTTAAAATAGTCAGTATGCTAAGGTGCCATATTTTGGGGTAGTGTGTCCTGAACCCCATCAACATATAGAAGTAAATGTATGAAGTTATTCACTAAAAATGAGAAAGTGTGAACAGGTTTACCACATGCTTTGTTTTTTTTTATAGGCAAGTCTAAAGAATAATGAAAGGAAGGGAAAAGAGGAGAAAAAAATCTAGTTGGAATTTTCCTTTCCTTTCTTTTATCTTCTTTTCTTTATTCCCCCCACCACTGCGTGTGTGTGTGTGTCTGTGTGTGTGTGTATGAATAATGAACTTCTTTGTCCAGAAATAACTATGCTTTCTCAACCTGCACATAATGTGAGAGGGAAGCTTTAAAGAAAAAAAATCATACTGTGAGACTCAAAAATCTCTCCACACATAAGTTTAAAGATTCCAATAATGACAATTATATACCAAAATTAATATGGCATCCCTATTTCCCACTGGTATTATCTTCTAGCATTTTCTTTGGATCTGAATGCATTTATGGTGAGAACATAATTCTGCTTTCTTCTCATTTTTTTGCCTTATATGGTCAATTGCAAAGCTGACCACAAATTCTTCCTCTTCCTGCATCCATGCCTTTTTTGCAATGAGACTTTACAGCTTCTCTCAAGGAAAGGGGAGATTATTTCTCTCTTTTTTGAATCTAGATTTAGGCCTGGACAGGTGTTGGCCAATGAGAAATTAGAAAACCTGATACAAGTTGAGGCATGACAAGTGCTTGAACACTGGGGCTCTTCCTGGCTTGCTATTCTTAGGAACTCTGACTACCGCCATGTGAATGAATCTCAACTAGCCTACTGGAGGATGAGTGACCCATGGTCCAGCTACTTCCATTGACCCTGAAGCAGCTATTCACCACCAGGCATGTGAATGAAGCCATCAACCACCAACTGATCCCAAACAAATGGGTGAACTCTACCGACACCTTACTGAGCAGAGAGGGGCAATCCTACTTAAGCCCAGCCCAAAGTGCCAACTTACATTGTAGTAAGAAAAGACTGTTAGTTTCAACCACTAATTTTGGGATGGTTTGTTACACAGCAAAACCAGGTGCTCTAACTTGAAAGCGAATAGTATCTGATTCATCTTCGCAGAGAATAAAAGCTTCAGGTAAGATGTATGACTAAGGAAGGGAAGTCTTACCTACTTCTGGAGCAGATGGATAATTAGTGGCCCGAGGACAAAGTCAAAGTTCTGACGAAAATGCTGAAAATGGAGGAAATATGATTCAAAACCTTCTCTAAGTCTTGATAGTACTCCCACTCTCCCGCTAACCTCAAGGGAAGAACCATCCAATGTGCTTACAGCAGGGACAAGACTTACTGTAGCCAAATATGTTTTAGTTTTACTCCATTCAGCATTTCTCTAGGCTCTCCCATGCTTAGGAGCCCTGAGAGGCAGAGCATGCAATGACTCTCTGCTTTACCAGCTCAAGGGCATTTCAGTGCTGTGGATCAATCTTAATTCTCTTAGAATGTGTCTAATTTCATTGCAAAAGTAATGTATCTGGCTAATAAGACTTAGGCTCCTTGGCTGTGTTTCCTTTCTTTCTCACCCTAGAGCCCTGGCCACTATACAGCACCTTTCATTTCCAAAGGATGCCTGAGCACTTCATAAACTTAGCCAGTGGACTTATAAACTTTATGGCCAAGGAATCAGTCCACCACTGAAAGGTAACCTGCTTCTGGTGTGAAAAGTAGCAATTGTTTACATATGGTTAACCTGAAGGCATAAGGAGGCCAAGCATTAGGTTTAAAACCCTAAGATGCCTTAGAGCAGGTCCTGGTAGGATTTCCTTTCCTTTATTAAGTTCTCTTCTGCACTGGTTTAGTTGACTTAGCCCAAAGGAAGTGGAACCAATGAGCGAACTGAACCCATGACCCTAAGCACCTGGTGAGAATTGGTCTCTGTGTAATGACCTGAGACAAAACTCCCAACTCTACAGGTAGGGGAGGTCAACAAGAAAAAAATCTCATTTGTAAAGCTCTTTTAAATTTTTAAAGGAAAGAAACCTATTCATACACTGTCATTTGCTCATTTTTCTGTCCCTTTCACATAGAATTTCACACTTACTGTCTTGAGTTTTATTTGTAAAATAAGTATTTGCTGTAACTTCCTTAGACTCTATCAAAATGAATATATAGAAAAGGAAGCACTTTCTGTCCACCTCTCAGTTCAGTGCTATGTACCACCTCCTCCCAAAAGTTTGAGAAAGATTTGCTAATCATGATGCTTCATTCGGGACATTTACTGGACTACTGTTATGAGTGGTGGCATGACTGTGGGTTATATAGGGGCTCAGTTTCTCTCTTCATTCACTCCATGCAAAGGAAGCAATTACTCTTGAAGCCTAGACATCTTGTTTTCTTCATTATCTCTATATTTGCAGTATGCTGGCCATTGTTTCATAGTTTGCACCACTGTGAACAGCCAGTAATTCTTAAGATTTGGGATGAGAGGTGGGAAGCAGGAGACTCCATTTTCTCAAGCCTCTTTGCTGGTAGGTTGTAGGCAATTGAATTGATCACTATTGACCAATATGTGTTTACTTCTCTTGACAGCCTCAAGGTCTCAAGGAAAAGAGATGTTTGGCAGGAATGGGTTTTGGTCATCATTGAAGCAATTGGTGAAAATTGAATGGAATTTGAGGATTCAATGTTAGAAATGCATCAATGTTAATTTCCTGATTGTGATAGATATCTTGTGATTATGTAAGAGAATGTCCTTCTTTGTATAAAATACACTAAAATACTCAGGTGTATTGGGACATCAGGTTACCAATCATTCTCAAACAGTTCAGGGGGTAAAAATCTTTATACCGTACTTGCAAAAATAACAAATAAATAGTCTCTTAAAGTTGTGATTTCAGACTAATTGGCCATGGTGTTTGTCTAGTTAAGTAGAGGACAGAGCAATTCAGCTGGAAATGTTGATGAAACAAAATGAACAGTCAAGGAGGGCCTTACAGGTCAAAGTCAGAGTTTTCATAGATGCTAAAAAACCAGTGCAGGATTTTAATTAGCTCAAAGCCAATGATCATTCCTGCCCAAGTTTCAGAAAGTGCAGTAATGGAGGAGACAATTGCCCCTGTGCTGGTGCCTTGCCACAATAGTCACATCTCCATCTATTTGCCTGAAGACTACTTAGTTATCAAGTATACTCTACCTGATACCCAGGTTTAATTAAGTCTCATGGGACCAACCTTTGACCACTGACTGATGGAAATTAGCGTATAAATACTATAGCTCTCTTGCTCTGTAGATGGGATAACTCTTGACTTGCATGCAAAGGGGCTTCCAGAATTCCCTAGTGGGGCTGAGTTCAAGCTGCCTACAGTGGTAACTTGTTTTATAATATAACTTTTTAGGTCGCCTTTGCTTCCATGAATCATTCCAACCTCACTTCCTGTGATCACCTCCCAAATAAATTATGTATACTCATATCCTAGTCTCAATGTCTGTTTTCAGGGAACTCAAACTAAGGCCACTGTTTAGCTTAATTATTATTGGCAGGGCTCAGCCCAAATCTAGATATGTGTCTAACATAAAGTTTAAATATTTTTTTAAGTACAAATTTCTCATCTCATTTTGAATCAGAATGTTTTTGTCAATCTGGGTTAAAACAAAAAAAAATACATTTGATGATAAGTTATTTGTTCCTTTAAAACATGGTTGAAACTACACAAAAAACAGGACTGGACTCCTCTTCCTATTCCAGAACTTCATTATTGCATACTCAACTATTACAATGGGTGAGTGACAGTATTTGCTCTAGGTAAAGGAAAGAGTTGAAGAAAATACAAAGTCAAGGTGAAAACTGAAAGAGTAAAAAAATACAAGTTAACCCAATAACTTAGAGGTTTTAGGACATTTCTCCATAGATTTACTCTGAGGTTAATGCTTCCTGTAAGAAAATACACGCACACATTTACTCCAGTGCTCCAAGGAAATAAGTGACTGTCTTTGGGTCTTCGTGCATTTTCAGGGTGGCAGGCTTTGTCACTGGGATTGAACAAATGAGAATCAGTGGAGGAGAAAAGAATACAGGGCTACGGCAATGGGCAAGTAGAAACTGTTCTATTATGTGCTGCGAGGCTCGAGTGTGAATAGGGCTGCACCTGGAGGAAGAGAAAAAAGGAAGCATTCATCCATCTCTCCTCACATGGGAAGCCAGATAGGGCAAGGGGGCTGTCCTGTCAAGAGAATGATTCAGGAGTCCTTTCTCACTGAAGATTAATCATACCAAAGGGCAGGGGTAAAGAATACCCTGCTCTATTTGCTTCCCAATCTCTCCCCTTTGCCTAGGTCCCAAATGACTCTATTTTCATATGTCGAGATATTGGTGGAGCAGAGCTGCTGAAAGGTCTGAGACATCTGGGAGATGAATCACTCCATGCAGAAATAGAACAATTAGCTGTGTTTAGTCCAGCACAAAGGCCTTGAGAGGTGTCTAATTGAGTGGCCCGCAACAGAGCCAGGAAACAATGTGGATTTGAAAAGAATCCCACAATTAATTTCTGCATTGACCTAATGGGCAATAATTTGTTAATGTGTACAGAACCCAGAGTGGGCCTTTTCTATGGTGCTCATGGATTTAAAGTGCATGGCGTTCCCCTGTGTTTGTGCATGCTCGGATGAGTGCTTGAAAAGTAAAGAATGTAGTTAAATGCAAGCCTCTTTTTTTTTTTTTTTTGTAGTCCATTATTAAATCTGTGACCATTTAAACATAAAACGAGACATTCTGGCATGGTTTAGGCCACACATTTCTCCAGAACATCAGGTTTAGAATTAGACATTGGCAGTCAAATGATTTTGAACCGTTAGGACATTTTACAAAAATCATGTTGCCTTTGGACAATTTTAGAAATAGAAAGAAGGTAAAAGTGTAAAAAAAAAAAGAAAGAGAGAGAGAAAGACCCAACATATTTTTATTGAAAAAGTGGAAACGGATTATATCATACAGACTCTTTAGTCCAAGAAAAAAAACTTACTTCCTTATAGATGCTAAAAATATATTAACTACACATGCTTATATGTGATTGTGCTCTAGACTGCCTTTCCCCTGGTTCCCAGAGAATTAGTAGTATTTTTGTTAATTTGGGTATTTTAAAGAAGAAATTATAGTTATTTTCCTAAGTGAAGTAATTGAAGGAATCTAAGGAGGCTTGACCCTTTAGAATAATAATAATTTATCACTGTAATTAAACTTGGATTTTAATAATAATGAATTAGACTCTAGATATGAGTTATGCTTAGATTTTATCTCTACTTTTTTTCACTGATTTTTTTTTTATTCCCAAGCAAGTAGACTGTGTGAAGAAAAACACTTAACCACTTGGTATTGGAGTTCTTTGTGTGAAAAAGTAAGGGAGTAGTAGTATTCATAGGAGCCCTTCCTGCCCTGAATTCAATGATGTCATAACTTCTAGAATATTCACAAAGATAACAATTAAATTACTGGTGTGAAAAGATCAAATTCACTAAACTAACCACAAATCTCCCCTTCTTTTTAATGCCTGCCAGGGAAGCAGCTTTTCTTCTGAACTGTATATTTGTGGTTCTCCGACACCAGGCTCTAAGGCATGGCATGTAGCAAAGGGGAAAGTGATGTGGGATTTAACAGTGTTGGAGATCATATCACTTTAGCAGGGGCTGGTTCTGTAGGGGAAAAATCTGACCAGTGTATGACAGAAGAAAACAAGAGTTGCATGCTTAAATGAGAAAGACATTTCTTCTGTTAGGAAACAGAGGATTACAGAAGGATGGAGATGGGCAAGAGAGAAAATAACTTAAGAATGGGTGTATGGTGTATGTGTCTCTTCTGGCTCACCACTGTACCTCAATGGACCCAGCAAAATGTCTGGGACATGTGGGCACTTAGTAAATACAAGATAAGTGAATGGGGGCTTCTGTGTCAACACGGTCCCTTGACCTAAAGCAGAACTGAGTTTGAAATGGTCCAAAGAGATGAAATAAAGGTGTCACATAGCTGGGGAGAGCCGTATGAGTTGCCACTGCAAACTCAGGGTTTCTATTTACATGCACAGTCTTTCAAGTTCTACCTCAGTTTCCAATGATACCAGTCAAATAACTGGCCAATTTGGGCCATAAGACAAAGTGGCTGGTTTACTGCATCGGCTGGTCAGCTCAGACCTGATCACTGGTCACTGAGCTGATTTTGAGTGCACACGGATTAGCAATCCCAAAGATTTACTGGAGTAGGTTCTCATTACTTTCAAAAGTAATGAAAGTAGAGTTCTAAGGAACTAATTTTTCATTATGTCTGATCAATTGTACCATAACCTTGCGGTGCTGAAGGATAAAAAAGTTCAAACTACTAGCAAAAAGAATAGTTGCTTCTATAGACAGAATACCTAAGAGTCCCATGTAATGTTCATTAACATTTTTCAGTGAGATAAATGAAAACCCTGTTAGTGTTCATTTTAGTTGCTAAGTAATCAATATCACAGTCTTAAAAAAAAATCTCTAAAAGAGATCTTTAGTGGGGTGCCTGGGTAGCTTAGTCAGTTAAATGCCCAAATCTTGATTTTGGCTCAGGTCGTGGTCTCAGGGTCGTGGGATTGAGCCCCATGTCCGGCTCTGCACTGAGCATGGAGCCTGCTTAAGATTCTCTCTCTCCATCTTCTCGTGCCCCTCGCCCACCCATGCTCATGTTATCTCTCTCTAAAAAAATAAATGAAAGAGATCTTTGGAACCAAAAATTCTGCATATTTTAAAAAGTTAATTCCCTTGAAATAAAATGGAGAGAAAATGTTCCCTTTGCTGGAATTGATAAACCAACTGACTAATAGACACCATGTGAAGATTCTTATGTTGAGATAGAAACACATTCAAGCAGACATATCCTTAATAGATCTTCATATGATAGCATACGGTAGGCTTCCAACATTTACTCCTGATACTACAAATTCAACCTTAGTTCCTTGACTCCAATTCAGCAAATTTCCTCAGAATTTCTGAAGAATTGTGTGTGAGCTTTGAAACTGAAGCCAAATGACCAGCCCTTAGGGGAATGGTTCCCCTTACTGTCAAAGCATCTTTATGATGTCTTCTCACAGTTGTTAGTAAACTAAAGACTCCCACATCCTTTTCATCAGACGCACCTCCTGCCTCCATGCCTGATTCCTTTCAGTGGAGAAAACCACTCCTATACAGTTGTGCTTCTGGGTACTCATATTGCTCTTGATTAGGCTTAATTTATTATTCTTTTTCACAGTGTGCCCCATCAGTTTCCAGAAATCTTTTTATGTTAGGATCTGTGATCTAGGTGGTTCTCAAACTCTGGAGTATTTTTATTGGCCATTAACATCAATAAGAAGAAATGTACTGTTATTTACATTTGTCTCTGAAAATCAGATGGTTGGTTCAGTAAGTTCATATGCCAGCACACTCCGACCCTAGGAGGTAGTTTCTTTAGTTGAAATATGGGTACATCCAAGTCAGATAGAGGGAACTGACAAACTAAGTCACTGCATAAGGACTGTTTCTGGAATGTCCAAGAAGAACATAAGAAAACTGGTGTGTGGTTTGCTTGCTGTGAAGCTTGGTTGTTGCTGTGTTGCTCAAGAAGGACCACCTCTATGAGACAAGACATAAAATTCAACAGATTTACCCATGAGGATAAACATTGAATCTCATTTTGGACCAAAAAAGGTAGACATGCAGATATCCAATTTATTGATCATACAATAATGCTCTATTTCAAGGCTGCCTAAAATGGTTATATTGTTCCATGAAGAAACCATTCCATGTTACTCTTCCTTAGTTACAGAAATATACACTCTTAGTTTACCCAATAATGATTTTGCCTATGACTTACGAAATCAGCCCAGCCTTGGGATTCATGTGGAATGTCAGCGGAAAGTGAGGAAAGAAGGAAAGTAGAATCTGCATTGCTTTTGCAAATTGTTTCAACCTGAATATGGAAGATTTCAAAGGGGCGGATGGGGATTTTTCCTTAGTTTCAATTTCCAGTTCTTTTATTTATTCCCCAATTATTAAACATTGAAGATGTCCTACAATAGTCTATCCTTTGCCACTGCCTGTGTTTTTACTTGTTCTTGTAAGTAATCCTTTTTTTTCTAAATGGAACAAGGTGTGGGGGCAACTGGAAACAAGATTCATGTGCTTCGTGATTTAAATCATATGTTCTTTTTTCAGAATCAAATTCAAACAGGTGCATGCTGCTTCAGACCTCAGTTTCCTCCTGGTATCAAGAGGCTCCTTTCCAATTTCTTGCTACCCACTTTTTAATGGGTGACACAGTTACATCAGGATCAATAGGGGTAAATCTGGGCTCATTAACTCTCTCCTGAAAGCATCTATTTTCTTTTGTACTCTTCATTAAGCCAGTTTTTATTGCATGTACCACATAATAATACTTTGCTAAAATTTGGGGATATATATATATATATGATATATAATATATATATATCATATGTATATGAGTTGTGAGTGTCTGAAAAGATAAGTATTTGGAAAACTGGAGATCTGGCTTTTTTGGCAAACGTTAGAACATGTACAAAGTCACCATCCCATAAATGGATAAGCAGGCATAGAAAAATAAAGAGTTCAGTGGGGCTGGAATGGAGGAGTTACATGAGGTTAATCTGTGTGGCTGCTGTGCAGAAGAAAGAAAGTGTAGACTCAAACTATGAAGGTCCTGTAATGGCCCCAGATGAGATACGAAATTTAAAACGTGGGTCTTGGTGAAGTTGAGGTCTAAACTTGTTAGGACAATGGCTAGCAGCTAGGTATAGGAACTTTCAATGGTAACTTTGAAACTAAAGTAACTATCTAGGTGAGGTCATGGGTTTAGAGTCCAAACATTGGTATAAAAGAAAGCTGAGACTATTCATGAAATAGAAAAGCAAACGAAAAGAAAACTAAGCGGATAGTCATATGTGAAGGATGAGAAAAAGGGAATATCACGTTGACGCTGAGGTACTGTGCCATTCTCTTCTTCAACACCCATGGAATTCAAGGCATCTTTTAGTTCCTCTTTATCCTACATTCTGAGAGCCTTTGATGGCATCTCAATGTCTGCTGGATAAAGTCCAAATTCCCTGCTTTGCTGTAGGAAATGCTGTTGGTCGTCCTCTGATGTCCCTCTCCCCAACTTTGCCATTTCAGAATGCATATCTGAGTATCAAATATTTGTCTCTGCATCTCTTTGCCTGAAAGCTTTTTTTTCTAGCCACTAGAGCCATCTCTGCTGGTGCACAAAGGAAGGCAGAAAAGCTAAGGAGTTAACAATGCCTGCAGAAGCAACCCTCAAGGAATTACTGAAGGTAATTACTTTGGTCCCTTCACTTCTTAGGAGCAATATACTTGAGGAATATGTTCAGCACTGTTTCTCAGAGATTCCCAGTGAGATTAGGCTCTAGTTGCCCAGGGCAGTTTGGCAATTCACCCTACAATGGCTTTTCCTTCTTCCCAGTCTCACTTCCCCACGACATCATTACTGTTTCTGGATCATTTTTTAAATAAACACTTGCAATTGAATTCTTAGTTGGGAGTCTACTTCTGGGAGAAGCCAAGATAAAACATATGGCATTAAGGTCATTTGCAATCAGGCCCTAGTCTACTCAGTCATTTTCAAATTCCATATGCTCTGAGAAGTATCCCACTAACTTTTTCATCAAGAATGTATACTCACAGAGGACTTTGTGATTTTCACAATATTTAATCATGTATACATCTGTTTCCCCCAAAAGACTGAATCAGTGTCTAATATATGAACATACTACGATTTCTCCAGAAATCAAGCAGTAAAAATGGAAGAGATACCACTCACTATTACCCTAGTGACCCACTAGCAAAAATGTTTGTTTCTTGTTCCTGTGACTTTATGCTCCCCTGGCCTGGAGGCTTTAGTTTCAAAGGGAGAAATTCTTCCACCAGGAGACGCAATGATTCCACTGAACTGGAAGTGAAGACTGCTACCTGGCCACTTCCACTAAACTGGAAGTGAAGACATGCTTCTGAATCAACAGGCAAAAAAGGGAGTTCCTGTGCTGGCTGGTGAATGATCCAGATCACAATGGGAGACTGGACTACTACTACATAATGGAGAGCCTTTAAGGTGACTCTTAGTATTATCATGCCCTGTGATTAAGTTCAATGGAAAAGTACAATGCCCCAACCTAGGCAGGAGTGCCAGTGGCCCAGACCCTTTAGGAATGAAGGTTTTTATCACCCTACCAGGTAAAGGATGGTGATCAGCTGAGGTGCTTGCTGAAGACAAAGGGAATACAGAATTGATATTGGAAGAAGATGGCTAGTAAATACTAGCTACGACCTTGTGACCAATTGCAGAAATGAGGACAATAACTGTCATGAGTATTTCCTCCTTTTTTGTTATAAATATATTTGTGTTTGAATATAAGAGAATATCTTTGTTTCCCTCTCTCTCTTATTCCCTTATGTAACATAAGATGTATTATCTTTATATCGTAGTATTTAAATATTATTAGTTTTACATCATAGTATTTCAGTCATGGAGGACTTTACCTCCTCTACTGGGGAAGGGGTTGCTGTGCTCTCAGTTGTATCTAGAACAGTTGAATCATGTAGGTCAAATTAGGGCCTTGTCATTGTCTTTATTTGGAGATTACGTACGGTTTAAACAGATGTGTATAGGTGCCAAGCTGAAAAAGGATGTACTTGTAATGTTTAATCTCATGTAGCTATTTGACTGAGTCATGAGGTGCTCAGCCATTTAATCAAAAACCATTCTGGGTGTGTCTGTGGGGGTGTTTCTGGATGAGCTAACATTCGAATCAGTAAACTGAGTAAAGCAGACTACCCTCCCTAATGTGTCTGGGCCTCTTCCAATCAGTTGAAAGCCTGAATAAAATAAAAAAACACTGACCATTCCATGAATAAGAGAGAACCCCCCTGCCTGATTGCCTTCAAGCTGGGACATTGTTTTGTTCTGTTTTCCCTGCCTTCACACTTGAACTAAAACACTGGTTCTTCCTGGGTCTCAAGCCTGCTGGCATTCAGACTAGAATTACACCATCAGCTCTCCTGGTTCTCAGGCCTTCAGGCTTGGTCTGGAACTACACCATCAGCTCTCTTAGGTCTCTGGCTTGCCAATTGCAGATCCTGGGGCTTATCAGCCTCTGTAGTCATGTGTGCCAATGTCTTTATAATATATTTTAAAATTTAATACATATAAATTATATATGTGAAATGCTATTGGTTCTGTTTCTCTGGAGAACTCTAATACAGACGTCAAAATTATGTCTGAAATTGAATTAGATGGAATTAAGTATTTTAGTTGGGATTTTTGCAGAAAAGATTCTATGGAGTTGTGAAGTATTTGAGGGCTTTCTTTTGGAATTTCCATTAAGTAAGCTGATCTGAGTGGTAATTTGGTATCTCTACATGTCTAGGAATTTGAGATAAAATTTGAAGGCTGTGCTTGGTTTGTCTGGGAAGCCTGGGACCTGATCATGCTTCAAGAACAGGGATGAAGATATGGGTAGAGAAATATCATTCAACAAATACATGAGTGCCAACTTTGTGTTAGATTCTGAAGAGTCCACAGTGGGGAGAAATGACCTCATGGAGCATGCTACCTAGTGAGAAAGACATTCTTGACACAAGTGCTCAAGTAAATTCATAATCACAAATTCTGGTGCTATTTTCAGGGATGTGGTAAATTCTCCAAGAGTATGTCTAATAGAAAAGCTTAATCTCATCTGAGGAACCAGAGGAAGTTCTACTACACATAGAATAAAATCTGAAGGATGAGGAACAGGTAACCAAGAGAAGAGGTGAAGGAAGATTATTCCAGAGCAAGAGAAAGTTTGTGGAAAGGCCCTGAATCAAAGCTAGAGGACAAAATGTTCATTGGCCAACTTAGACATGGGTAACTAGAACCTACGAAGTGAACTCCTGACGACTATTCTTCCCAGATTTCCTTGCCAAATGGCTTTTGGCAATTATGTCCAATGGGATGTAAGAGCAAGTGAATGGAGGGCAGAAGAAAGGAGCAAACCAGTGTTATTTCTCCCTTTACCTCTATCTTCCTTGACTGCATCCCTGTCAGCAGCTGTGTACTCCCTACGGCTCCAGCTCTTACCTGACAGCCCCTCAGCCCATGGTCCCAAAAGATATGATAAGCTTGTCTTCTACCATAACTCGGGTTCCTTCAACATATTCTATATGTTGCAATTTCATCCTTAACTGTGGTCATGTCTTCCTGCTTTTGCTGATCTTTTGGAGAACTTAGTTCCCCTTTTGGCTTCTTAAACCTTCTACTCTCAGGGTAATCAAACACCTGTATTAAAATCTCCCTGTTGAAAATACCTAGAGTAGTTTCTGTTGCCCAGTGGAAGGCTTGATCAATATACATAGCAAATAAGAAATCAAATCAAAGTTTGATCCCAGGCTGGCTCCACAGATGTATTTTTTTTAAAGATTTTATTTACTTATTTGAAAAAGAGAGAGAGAGAGAGAGCAAACACAAGTGGGGGTAGGGGCAGAGGGAGAGGGAGAAGCAGACTCCCAGCTGAGTGGGGAGCCTGATGTGGGGCTTGATCCCAGGACTCTGGGATCATGACCTGAATGGAAGGCCGACGCTTAACTGACTTGAGCCACCCAGGCCCTCTTCCACAGGTGTATTTTTAACTATTATTTTGTAGTATCAAATACCAAATTGCCAAATAAATAACTGCCTGGCTAGAAACTAAAATTGGCCAACAATGTTTATATCTGATTATGTAAAACTAAATATAAAATGGATATATAACTGCACAAAAAATACATAAATATGTTTTACATATATCTTAATTATATATGATTATTGAAACATCAGGACTCAGTAAACTCATCTTTGAATGTGAAGCTATTATTTAAATGTTGCTTATTGAGTGCTTATGACATACTAGAGATTATTCTAGGTATTGGGGATGCAGTGGGGAGACAAAACTTCAAAGAACATACTTTTTAATAGCAAAAGATAAACAGCAGACACATAAATGAATATATGAGAAAACGAGATTGAAATCACTTATACGAAAAGAATAAGCCAGGTAATAGGATAGAGAGTGGTTATAATATACTTAAATTACATTAAAAAATAAAACAAATAAATTGCATTTAAGAATACAGTTGTTATAAGGAAGACAATGCCTTTCCCACTGGATGATGAATGCCATTTAACTTTCAGAACAGCAACTGTTTCAGGAAGCCTATTTATTAGTCACATTTCTAATTTACATGGTTCTGAATACTCATATACAAATGTGTCTATATATACATATGCGTGTATATACATACAATAAATGTATGTATACAAAATTCATACAAGTGGTTGAATACTACTTGTATAAATAGTCTATATAATTGTTCAACTGTTTATTCTCACAAGTGGTTGTAAAGTTTTTACAAGTACAGACAACGTTTATATAAGTTCACAATATTTGTGAACCCCAAGAAAAACCATACTTGTTTTTTAAGTGTCTTTATCAGTAAAACCTGGAAATACCACCAGGTGGTGATGTTTCTTCTAAAAGAAGAAAATTCTGACATTTCCTGTTTTGTTTTGTTAAGATCCTAATTAATTCATTCAAATTTAATGGTGTCCTTGTCTGCTAATTCTAACACCTGGATCAGATCAAGGTTGGTTTGGCATGATTTATTTGTTTCCCCATTGGCTGGGTGTACTTTTTATGCCTGCTAAGGGTTGACTGGATATCACACATTGCAAATTTTACCTTCTCATGTGCTGAATAATAATAATAACAATTTTGTATTTCTCTAAATACTCTTGAATTTTGTTTAGGGATAATGACTTGGAAACAGTTTAATCTTTCTGTCTTGTTTCTCAGATTTGCTAGATGAGACTGGCACTGTGTGCAATCTAGGGCTAATTATTCCCCACCACTGAGGCAAGATCTTCCCGCATACGTCACACAGTGCCCCATAAATCTTGAGGTTTTCTACTCTGGCTAATGGGAACAGGCAGTATTTCTGGTTCCTGTGAGTTCAGTTACACAGTGTCAAGTAGTTTCCTCATACACACGAACTGCTCAGTACACCAAGGGGAACATCCACAGACCTCCAGGGCTCACTCTCTCTGTGCAACTCTCCTCTCTGGTTCTTTGGTCAATTTTAGCTCGTTGCCCTCTGCTCAGCAGTGTGTCCTCACATTAAAGAGTCTGCTGGGCTCTTCCTGAGCACCCTTCACTGTGTTGGGGTCTGGAAACTATCTTAAGGAGGTCATCTGGGGTCCTGGAAAAGGCTCATCTAATTTTTTTACCAGCTCTCAGACATCACTGACGTTGTCTCATGTCCAGTGTCTTGAAAACTGGTGTCTCATATATTTTGTCTGTTTTTCTCTTGTTCTAGACAGGAGGATAAACATCATGTTTACTCTGTTATTCCATCTTGGCCAGAGTGGAAGTCACTTCCTCTCTTTTTAACCAATATTCCTTATAACTTCTTTTGTTGTATTGTTCTTGATATTCATTCATTCAGAATTTGTTGAGCAATTGCTATGAATCACAGTAATGCTAAGGATATCAATCTGATTCCCTAACTTGATAAATTAAGCCCAGAAATTAGACACAGTAATAAGGAGGTATATTTCCCCCCTATAATCTAGTTCTGCTTTTTTACTATTCTAAGTGATTATAAGAAATCTGAATACTTTATGTTGACAAAAGTAATGATGACCTTAAAGTTAAGGCTTCCCTAGAATAAGGATCGTATCAGTTATTTCTTTAACTTAGAAGGGTGAAATGGAACTACTGAGTATTATAGACAGAGCTTCTCAAAATTAAAGATATATATGAATCATTTTTTTTTGTTAAAATGCAAATTCTGGTTCCAGAGGTCTAGTGTCAAGTGAGATATGTTGCATTTGTAATAAACAACCAGAGGATGTGGGTATTTTTAGGTGATATATTTGGTTTTGTGAATAAGAGTCACCTGTAGACTGAATATAAAATTTTACTTGGTAATGAAGATTAAATCCAGAATATAAGAGATATTAAATCTGGTGCAGTTGATCTCTTTATGTTGGGGATTGTAAGACCATGGTAGAGTAAACTGTACGGCAAGGTCTATGTATTGTCTGTCCGTGTATTTCAAGACCCTGACACAGTGTGCCGGCTTATAAAAACTGTTCAATAAATTTTTGCTGAAATGAACTAAATAGAACACTAGGGTAGTAAAATTTCCTTGGAGAAGTTTAATCACATGATTTTTAATTTTGGGGGTCATATCTCCCCTTGTAAAAATCTGTAGAGAGCATATGTGGAGAAGCACCAAATTTTAATCCAAATGAGTGCTTATGTGCACTCCTAAAGTCCTTTCACAGGCCATCTAGGATTTTTAAAACTTTTAATTTTTATACACACTGACACTGTTAATGAACAGAAATTTTAAATTCTTGACCCAAATCCCAGGGCTGATCATTGGCAGAACTTTTATTATCTCCCGAGTCTGTTAATTTTCAATGATTTCCCCCCCTCTTCCATGACGCTATACTTTTTTTCTAAAAGGAATATATTTTCCACTCCCAACAAAGAGGATGGACTCCATTGTGTAAAACTAAATGAGCTGACCTCTGGGAGTTGTAATTTTGTCCTGGGTTTACTGGCCTGGGGATCTCCAGTGAAAGCATGTGTTGTTCCCTAGGGGGAATTGCTTAAGTGCAACCAGGACCACCTGTTGCTAAATGCTTTCTTGAGCAGCTCTCAGTACCAAAGGGGATGTGAATGTTAATGTGAAGTTGCCTCTAGCCAGAGTAAGGTAAGGAGTTTATACTTTCATCCAGATGACTTTAGCATATAGATTTTTGCATCCTGAGTTATCAAAAGAATTGGCACCATTCTCTCTCTCTCTCTCTCACTCCCAAGTAGGTGTTACACAGTTATAGCAATTGCCCATGGGCCATAAAAAATGGACACTAGAAAATGTGGACCAGGGGCATGTATGAACAACAGGCACATAATAATGGTTTGAAATCTGATGTAAATGGACTTGCTTTTGGTAATGATTGGCCAGCAGCACTGAAAATGAAATGAAGTTAAAACCGAATACCCATGTAGGTCCCAACAATGTAAGAGGCAACCCAAGGAAGAACCTTAGGCAGTCCACGTTCTTGTGTGTGGCAGGAAGAGATAATGTTCCAGGATTTTTCCCAACAACGTATAAGAAGGACATCCCTGGGAGTTGTTTCGGTTAACATGTGAGAGGCTAGATCATGGTGCTGACAATTTGAAACAAAAAACACAGTGCCCTGGAGCACAAGTGAATGTGAGACCATCTAGAAACAGAAAGCTTCCATGTTTCATGTTCCAACATTTCTTCCACGTTGATCTCTTTAGTGTCTTTCAGAAGGTAAGGTCTGGTTTGGTGCCACCACGGCATATAGACACTCAACAATCCGTTGCTCTTTTATTAAAATGTTGATTTGATTTTTGCTCATTTATTTGAGAGCTTCCCAGTTTAATCTATTGATTTGTTTAAGCTTTCCCTGCTGGTCTTGAACTGGGTCATCGGAATAACTCTTAACATTTAACTAGAGTCATTAAAAGTAAATAGACATTTGAGAATAGTGTAATTGGTTGTGAAGGCATTTCCAAGGTGGAGAGGCCAAAGGTGGCAAAGTCAGTCCGTGTGGGCATGCTGTCTTTGAGACCTGACTTACTCAGCAGTTCTCCAACACGACTAAAGACTTCCTATAGCTTCAGGCACTAATTTGTCCGAGGACTGTTGTAAGACTTTGGCTAAAGAAAACCAGAAAGCCTATGAAAACATGGCTTACTAATAACACATCCCAGCTGTTCGCTCCCTGTTAAAAAGTAGAGAATGACGTGTTTTGGAACAGCTTAAGTACTCTGCTGGGTATGTTTTTAGGACTGTACCGAGTCTTAACAGCATGAGTCCTGTTCATTTTAATCGGGGTTGTGTAGTTGAAACTTGTTTCAGACCCCAGCTTTTTCGCTGCTGATATGTCATGTTCAGTACATCACTACCTCATGTAGGAAGGTACCTTTATGCCTCCTGTTAGACTTCTTTCAAGACATGTTATCACTCTTCTTTGTCTTACCTGGAGCAAAAATCCTCAAATTGTTGCATGCATAAGAGCATGTCTAAGAATTACCTAGAACACTTCTTAGATCACAGATCACTTGGATGCCATCTAAAAGACTGATTCTGTTATCTGGAGTGGAGCTTAAAAATCTGCGTTTTTAATGAACTCCTTGCTGCCGATTCTGGGGCCATACTGTGGGTAGCACCACCTTGGAGCCCTGGTCCACAGCCCTATCCAACTCAAAGGTCTCTATTTATATCAGAGATTTTATAACATAGCATTTACTGTACTAAAATTAAATTCATAGATAATATAAACCTCCCACACACTTATTTTAAGTCAATATAATGCTCTAAATATATTGTAAAAATACATTGTAAAAGAAATTAAGAGGAAGATAAATTATGATAAGTATTTCAACATGTAAATGCTTAGGCATAACTGTATTATAAGATATAATTAAATTGTCAATGTTTGCACTCCTTCAAGATTCACCCTGAATATCAGTTAAAATGCAGGTGTGTTATGTTGCCACTCAACTATGACGAGTGGTGTTGCCTTCTTTGAGGTGATTCTCTGAAATACTAAACACTTCTTGCTAAAGTGCCAAAGAAAACAAAGGGCACATTCCCTCAATGTGTATGGTAGTTACAATTAAAACAGTGTAAAAAAGATATTTTGTATTTATATATAGAATGGAGTTAAATTTTAGGTTTAGGTATTTAAAAACACATTTTTCATGCACATAAATGTCAGATGGGACCTGAGACATTTCTTTTTTCTTCATCATGTGAGATTATCCCACACATTGCAGGGCATTTACAATTCCAGGGCCCCACCCACTAAATACCACACCAAACATTGTGACAACCTCCAAATTCCCCTAGCAACTAAGGACACATCTGAAATAGAATAGCAAACACAATGCCTTGAAGATAGTAGGAAACTGATTATTTTTTAAAGAATTAAAAAGAAATATTATTCCATCCTAAAGGGGGATTGGTTACTGGATACTTTTTTTAGACATACTGTGACTGTTTTTCCAAAAAATAAAAACTCAACAACAATGATCAATTACATTTTTCTTTACACTAGTTATTCTTACTTAAAATGGGTATGAGACATCTTCACCACTGTGCATTTTCATCATTATTTCAATCAGCTTGTAAATCAGCTGACAGAAAAGAGCAGCCTTTGGGTCATATTCAGCAACTGAGGTGGGAAAATGTCATGAATCCAATTGCATGCAGCTGTGGTCTATACCTGGAGTGACAGTGTGCCCTGCTTTGCCTTGGACAGTTCTGGTTTACACCTGTGGTTCTGGTATAATTATAAATAATTACATTCATTCTCAAAAGTATCTCTATTTGGACGATAAATTATACTGTCACCCTAGTTATACCTCACTAACAATTCCAGGTGTTAAAGAGCTTATATTTTTACCTTGTGTAACATTAGAAAAAGTTTCCAAATGGAAACACTATGGCAACTTTTTTCTGCAGTAAAATAGGGCTGGACAAGCCCGGGGGTTCTGAGATTTTGGTCCCATGTCCTAGATGAGAGTAATTTACTATTCACTAAGCAGGGTAGGATATTTTCATTACCAACCATCCTGAAGTACAACACTCGACAATTCCTTACGTTCCTTTTGTATTTCTGTGACTTTCTCTTATTCTGACTGTAGACAGGGCTATCTCACTGAGAACAATGAATGCATGCCATCTTCTTCCTCTGAAATTTTATGGCTAAGCTGACATTCACTAAGTGGAATGAAGAGAGTATGGATTTTCTTTATTCCAAAGCTTTGAGAATGGCAGTCCATATCCACAAACTATAGAATCTAACTTAATCTCGGAAGGAAACTAGAATCCAAATCTGCCCATTTAGTGGTTGCAACATCAGTCTTGTGGCCCTAAGCCTTGTTTTGGGGGTGAGCCTGGGAACCCACAAATCTCCTAAGTGCAACCTTTCTGTGATTGCTTGGATCCTATAACTGAATTATCTGCCTTTCCTGAGTCTGTTCCAACTATTCTTACTGAATCTCAGCCTCTCTGGTGAGAGCTCAAATATTTTGTGTTTTTTCTTCTCCTTTCCTCTTGGACATGGTCCCTATTCTTGTCCCCAAAGCCTCCCCCACCTTCAGTCTCTGGCAGAGTCTACAGCCTAATTCTAGGTAGTTATCTCAGTAAAAGTAGCTGTCAGTAAAAAAAAAAAAAAAAAAAAAAAATGAACAGAAGCAATTGCCCTAGGTTCAAATAAATTTACTTAATTGTGATCTTGGGTCTGTTCTTCTATTCTCTTTCTAAATATTTTTTTAAAGATTTTTATTTATTATTTATTTGACAGAGAGAGACAGCCAGCGAGAGAGGGAACACAAGCAGGGGGAGTGGGAGAGGAAGAAGCAGGCTCCTAGCAGAGGGATCACGCCCTGAGCCGAAGGCAGACGCTTAACAACTGAGCCACACAGGCGCCCCTGCTCTTCTATTCTCTTAACAGTCTTTTCTCAAAGTAACCCACAGATCGTTCTTACTCCCTAAAATGAGAATCAAATGATACAATATTTGCAAAATGTCTAGAATTCAGTGGTGTTCAACAGAGCAGATTCTGGAACAGAAGCTCTATATAAAAGTAACAGGAACCAAATCCCCTCTGACACAGGTAAGAACTGCATTTGAGTCCCAATCTATCTACTTTCAAAGCCATAATCAGAACTTGAATCCTTTGGAACCTGGGAGGCATGGCATTTAAGAATTGGTTTGCCTTTCCAGTTGTCAAGTATCATCAAGATGGAGGAGTCCAAGAAACATTTACAACATTACAATTCTTGAAGATGAAACAGTATAAGAAGTCTGACCCTGTATATCCAAGAAGAAATATAGGGCAGAAACAGGAAAAAAAAAAAAAAAGAACAAGAACTAGTTGGTACCCTTAGACTGTCACGTCCTATATTTCATTAAATCTCAGATCTCCTAAACAGGGGGGAAAAGCCCTGGTTGACAGAGTTAGCATGGCAAGCATGACACAACGTCATCTTTCAGTTAGCAGCCTATTCCTGCTTCCTCCCTTGGACATAGTTAAGGTCCCATAGGTGTGGCACATAGCAATGTTCATCAGGAGCAGAAATAGCCATACCAGTACTAGCAGTTTATTCATTAAAGATGAGGTTCTCTAGGTTCAAATTTTAGGGCAATCCTTACAATAGAGCTGGAGCTGAGAAAAGAGTTTCGCAGCATTACAAAAAAAAAAAAAAAAAAAAGAGTTTTCTATATACGAGCACTAAGTGCAATACCTCCCAAGTAACGAGACACTCTAGGTCATTTCTGTCCAACAGAAATTTCTGCGATGATGAAAATGTTGCATCTCTGTGCTTCCTAATATGGTAGCCACTAGCCAAATGTGGCTGCTGAGCACCTGAAATGTGGCTAATGTGGCTGAGGACCTGAATTTTTCATTTTAATTACATTTTAATTGAAATAGTTCCATATGGCCAGTGACTATGATACTCAATGCCACAGTTGTAGAGGAGTCGGTTTGAGTGGCAGAGACTTGTTACCAACACCCACACTTCCCTGCGTATTTATTAGGTTGCATATTATACTTTTATTATGATCCTTTCCTTGTTTTTCCCCTTCAAAGCTGCTACAGTCCTTCATTTTAACCAGGTTTCTCCTGCAGAAAGTTTTTGGAGTGATTAACAGCACAAAATGGAATTTACCTTTGATCCTTTATAGCAGTTGCAAGATTAGTCCCTTTTGGAGAAAAAATTCCAACTGATGACCTGATTAGTCCCTTTTGGAGGAAAAATCCCACTAGTCTTCCACTGGTCATTTCAGTGAGAACTCTGGATTCTTGATATACTGGCACCCCAAAGGGATGAAAACACTGTGGCCAGGGGCTTCCTGCCAGGGTTGTGTGCAGGTCACTGTGACCCAGCCAAAAAGCTACAGATACCATGGTGCATAATCTGGATCCTGATTGAAGACATAGTTAAAAAATTAGCTCGCCTTTTTATAATAGATACTGGGGGGGGTGCTCAGTGATGAATGTTTATGCTTTTTGAGTATGGCTCAAATAGCAAATTGTTTTCCTTAACTTTGACAAAGACATTCCTTTGGTAGACCAATGAGAACTACATGCTCTATTGGAAAAGTTCGAATCAGTGAGCAATGGATGATACCACCGATATTCTGGAAATACCAATCCTCCAGAAAGTCCTGCCAATGATAACAAATACCCTTTAATCCCAACATATGGATAAATCCCATTTAAAGCCGTTTGCTAAAAACCAAGAATAGCTTAACTGTAAAGAACAAGTTCTACTGTACACACAAAATGATTTCTTAAATAATTCATCTACTTATTTTGTAGTTATTTGTGCTTTCTCTCTAAATCTCTTACAGATACATTACTGTAACGTGAAATATTTGTAATGTTTATGAAGGGGAAATGCACTGAATCTGCAGGTTTATTTAACTGAATGCAAATTGGTTGAGAACTTCAGAGGAAACGATATTATTGAAGATGAGATGTAGAATATTTCAAATAAAATAAAGTAAAATAAACTATAGCACCCTTATTCCTATACAAAACTTGTAACCGGTTTAACACTGTATATTCTATATTCCCTTTGGTTTCCTACAAAGCAATCAAATACAGTAAAATATCAAGGACATTGCTTTTAAAAATGAGGGTAACTGGGATCTGTATTACAGTATTTAGTAACCACTTCAGCTACCTGGGAACTATCTCTCTTTCTAAGAGAACCTGAAATTTGGTTGTATATTATGTATGCTATGTAGCAATTATATTTCAGTCACTAGGCTAGACATTCCCAAACTCTGGGATCACTGTCGTAGATCAGACTATCATTCGGCAAATATTTACTCCCTCACCCATTTCAATGGGAGAACGGGACTGCCCTAGTCCATAGATTTTGGGCTTGCCTGGCTATGGTCAGTGGAATGTGTGTGAAAGTACTGTTGTCCCAGTCCTGAGCCTGAGTGTTCAGAAACATCACATGTTTCC
Organism: Ailuropoda melanoleuca; assembly: GCF_002007445.2. NCBI lineage: Eukaryota > Metazoa > Chordata > Mammalia > Carnivora > Ursidae > Ailuropoda > Ailuropoda melanoleuca. The sequence continues at coordinate 77,713,886 of NC_048230.1, read as the reverse complement.
ACTTGTGACCTCCACCTTGAGAAAAACATGTGTCAGGTTGCCAGAATGAGGTATGCTGAAGACACCTGCATCCAACCTACAGAGTGAAACAGAGCCCCCACCCACCCCACCCAGCTGAGCCCAGATTGGCTGAAGCACACTGGGCCTGCCATTCTGGGAATGTGAGACTATATTTATCGTCCTATGCCATGGAGATGGGCTGTTGTTTCTTATGGCAACGACTACCTGCTACACTCAGAGTAAGTCACTTTGTAAAAAAATAATGCCTTTCCGTAGTCTATTCGTTGCTCCAGCATCTGTGTTCTTCACTTTGATCTTCTCATACATGTAATCTCCTCTTCTGACGTTGCTAGAGAGTAGCAAAGGATGTTCTAGATGCTTGCGACTCACAATACAGCCCCGCTCTGGCAGTTTTACCATCACCTTGGTGCGTGTTCGAAATGCAAACGCTCAGGCTCCACTTCAGACCAACAGAATCATCTCTGGGGACAAGGCCCAGAAATCTGTGTTTTAACAAGTTTTCCAAGAAATGCTCCCCACACGTTAAGGTGGTGACCATTTGCCCAGGACTGTTTCGGTTTTAGCACTGAAAGTCACTCTTTATGAGAAACCCCTCCGAAGGCTGGTTAGTGGAAGAATCAATGTAGTATCCTACAGTGATGAGATTTCTGCAGTACTGGGAGGGCACTGTTCTCCCCAAACCTATTTCTGAAAATACTTCTGAAATACTGTTAATACTTCATGTCTTTGGCAATGGCCAGAGATTTCCCTTGCTAAGCTGCAAATCGCCACAGAAAGGTAATTCATGGAGCCCTTCCAAGTGGAGTGTATTGCTTCATGATAAAGGGCAGCTTTCTCAGATGGAAGGCAGCAAGGACTGGTAAACTCCTCACCAATGCTCTGTGTCTAGAGTATAAATGAATGAGATTTTTAGATTCTTATGTGACCAGTCTTTGCACTGAGCATGGGAAGAGAAGCTAGAGACAATGAGGTTAGACACTAACCGTATATTTCTAAGACTTAACAGTTCTACTCTAAAACTAGTTTTTCCAACATGACTTCCCTCCCCCCTCTTCAGTGACAGGATGGGGCTCCTTTTATCCCAATTTCCTTAGGCAGCTATAGAATTAACGCACTCATGTTCTACTGAACACTGGGCATGTAATTCCCTATGCAGGTTAAGCTGTGGTGCCTTGTGATTTCAGGGCTCTCTCTTCGAGTCAACTTCTCTTAGCCTGAGTTGGAGCCCATCAGTCTGCGGGGCCCAGAGCAACCTAACCATCTTTGGATAGAATCCATCCAAGAGTTCACCCAGTGCCCTGAAGTCCTGCACATGTGCAGGAGCCACAGGAAGCCCCTTGGATCAAAGAGAGCCGAGAGAGCCTCGACGGGGCTGCAGGAACATCGTGTAATTTACCCAAACCATCTGCGAGTGACATAAATACCAGCCGCGCAGAACACCTGCACCAGATGACTCAGCACCAAGTTGGGAAGCCAGCAGGGGGTTGAAATAAAAGAAAACAAAAACTTCAGTGACTGGAGCAAAACAAATCATCACATTTTGGCACCAGCTGCACTGGAAAGAAAAAAAAATGAAAGAAAGAAAATGAGTTGGCAATTTTTAGTCAACTTCCAGTCAGAGGGGTTTGCCAGCTGGATGTGTCAAAGTTTGTGTTGGGGGCGGGGGCGAGGAGGGAGGGGGTTTAAAAGAAAAACTAAGAAATATTAAGTCCCAGAGACCTCCAACAATAGTTTCAAGGTCCTGAGTTTCAGGATAAAGAGCAGCTGCTGCTGAACCTAAGACACGAAATGTTATTACGACATAGAAGGAATGGGGAAAGAGGGGCCCTGTTGATAGAGTGAAGAGGGAGTGAGCAGGTGTGGACTTTGGGCATGCCATGCCCCCGCAAGCAAGCCCCAGAAGTCCTGATGGGCCACTTCCTCTCACCTGCGAAGGCACTCATTTATTTAGACACAGTCCTTCAAAAACTCCCTCAGAAAATCTCCCTGCAGCTTTAGCCACCATGAAGAAGGCCGGTCACACAATTTCAAGACGTGAATATACCATCAGTAGGCAAAGAAAAACCTGATTGCCTCTGAGCTCTTCTAATGAGGCAGTTTCTGGAATTTCAATTACTCTGGGGTGCCTACTGTTTATAGCATTGACCTTGTATTTTCTGTGGTAGAGAGGAGCGATGTGATGAATGGCGGGCACACCACTTTCCGCCTCATCCACCAGATGAATGGCCACAGAGATTCTTGGCTTCCGAAGTGGTCCAGGTGGTCCCTCTGGCCTGATTCCCTTGGCCTGTTTTCCTTTCTCATCTGGGAATTTTGACCCTCCTGCTTTCCAACTAATTGTATCATATTATCTCCTTTTTGTTCATGACTGTCCTCTCAGCAAAAGGTTGCAAAATCTCAGGCTGTTGAGATAGAAAGTCTCAATTAACCTCTAACCTCGTTTCAGTGCCCGTGGCTTGGGTTATTCCTTACACCTAATCACGGGCCCATTAACAAGTTGTGCGAAAACAAAACAAAACAAAAAAACTGTTTTGACCAGGCTGTAATTGCGGCTAAGTGACACTTAACAATGGCTCCCTTGTACCACTGCTAAATGGACAGTGTGGGCCACTCAGGCATACTGCTAAATCCTGGGCAGTGAGATTTATTTGCGATAAGGGCCTCCCTGTATCTCTTTAAGCGCTTCGTCCAGCAACTCTCTTGATTGAAGGGTGGTCATTTTTTGGATTGCCAGAACTGACAACATGGCACAAAGCATGAAGGACAACTCCCACGGAGGACTCCGAAAGCCTTCCTCCCCTCCTGCTGCAAATATAATTAGTTTATGTTAGCTGGAAAAGGTCAGAGGTTGTCAAAGGGTAGCACAGTCTTTGTTTTTAGGCAAGATAGTGGAATAATTGCTTGATGCTCAGATCTGCAGGTGCTGTAAGGAGCTCATTTGGGCTTGGCAGCCTGCAGGGAAAGCTCATTTCCTCTGGAAAACCACGGAATTCCTTGTGACAGAGTCTATTTGCCGTGACAGGAGTGATTATCCATTCATGCCCTCAGGACAATACCTGCCACACTCTGCCTTCACCTTACTCCCATTTTCACACACTCCAGGCATTGAGCCCCCTTCCTCTCTTTTCTTATGAGAACAGTGGGAGCATGAGCAGAGAGACCAACCTGGCTGATTTCATGTGAGAGAATATCCTGGGTGTATTAGGACGTAGAGAGAGAGAGAGAGAGGGGAAGAAGCTCGTGGAGCAGTTTATTCAAGAAAAAGGAGAAATCAAAAGAAAAAAAGAAGGAAAAGAGATCCTCTATCATAAGGCATTAAGTTAAATGTTACGGTTGGTTTTATGTGGGAGAATAAAGAGTAAAGAAGATTCTTTAAAAAGAGGGCCTGATTAAAAGTGGACCCCATTTCCCCCAAGCTCATCACCTTCATTTTGTTTTTCCTGCCTCTCTCAAGAAATAGTAACAGGTTGTAATGAGATACCTAATTAACCTGGATTACAAAATCTTTAAAAACCAAGGAAAGCTCTCTGTATTTACTCTCTGGTGGACTCACTTTTGCTGTTAGGAAATCCTCTGTCAGTAAATCTGGGGATGTTTTACATATATGACAAGACTATGCTTTCAACCATCGGTTGAGGAGGCAAGGAAAGTGATTCTAAAGCTGGATAGTTCAGATTCTCTTGCACCTGCTAGTTGTGTGAACTTGGTTGGACAAGGCATTCAACTTCTTTGTTTGTTATAGGTTAAGTTTCTCCAACTGTATAATGAGGATAGTAATGCCTTATTATATTTCTTGCCCAATTGAGCTCAGGTTCAAAAGTGTGTTTTATTTTTTTTAAAGATTTTATTTATTTATTTGAGAGAGAGAATGAATGAGAGAGATAAGGAGCAGGGGGAAGGGCAGAAGGAGAGGAAGAAGGAGACTCCCTGCTGAGCAGGGTGACCCACTCAGGGCTTGATCCAGGACTCCAGGATCATGACCCAGGGCCTAAGGCAGACACTTAACCGACTGAGCCACCCATGCACCCCCAAAAGTGTGTCTTAAAGTTACCCTTCCCATTCCAACACACAGCTCAATTGTGATAAAACGAATATGGATTTTGCTCTTAGTCTTTTTTTTCAAATCTTTGTTGCTGGTGGCTTAGGCTAAGGTCATGTCCAGGGTGGAAAGTCTAGACCCTGGAGGTTCTCACTGAACCTTCCACTGAGAAACCGAAGGCTTGTATTTGATATCTAATGTGCCTGACTCTTGAACAGACCACCTAACAAGACTTGTGTTGTTTCTCTCCTACTTTCCAGCTCTTTGCTTTTACCTGGCATCTCTGTAAAGGTCCTGAAATTATTTGCTAGCCTGCCATACCTTTGGTCTCTACATAAATTATTCAAATTTGGAATTTGGATTAAAGCAGAATTTTACATATATAGATATATATATATGAGATAATGAGATTAATATTGAGGGCAGCATCTGAATTGACTACATCTTGACAGTAATACACTTCACATGACTAATTTAGACAGGTTTGTAGCTTTGTGGTGGCACTTAAAAAAATAAAGAACACAAGTCTTTGATGTTTTAGGAGACTGTGCCTTTAATGTGTTTTGACACCTGTTTTGGGGGCTATGCACAAGTAATATGCCTAGAGAAATACTAGCTATGGAGAGTGAGTCAGAAATCTAATTAGCTGTGATGAAAAGAGTTTTGAGCCTCTTTGTCCTCAATATGTTAAAGTCCTTATAACTAGAGAAAAGTTTTAAAAATTTAAGAAAGAAAAAGAAAAAAAAAACTAAAGAAGGAAGTAAATGAGGGAGGGAGAGAGGAAGGAAAAAAGGTAGTCAAAAGAAGGGAGGGATTAATGGGTTATATCCAATTACCGACAAAAATAAATGTTAAGATACCAGAACTCTAGGGAGGAGTTAATATACCAGTCCCTCATTGTCTGATTGGACATCGTCTTTTATGAAGTAACATTCAAGAATGTAGATAAAAAAAGAGAAATGATGGAAGCTAACTGTGAGCACCTTAAGGTCTCGGATGGGAAAGAAGGTTAGAATGATCACTTACAGAGTCAGGCACACATGACCCAAGTCTCAGAAGAAAGCTCAGATGTAGGACCTGGACAGGCAGGGAGAGGAGACAGAAGGGCATGGGGAGGGATGGGCAAGGCCATGTGGTGGTATATGCATTGCATCAATAGCCCCAATTTTCACGTTCTCCTGAATCCATGCCCTTTGCCCTGTAATGTGTAGTGTCCTCCCACTCTGGGAAGAGTGTTCTGCTCTATCTCCTGATTCTTTTTTTTTTTTTTTAATTTTTGTTAATTTATGTTAGTCACCATACAGTACATCCTTAGTTTCTATCTCCTGATTCTTGCTTTGGCAAACTGTTAGCAAACATGGCGTCAACAGAGGTTGTAAAAATATACCAGAACTCCAGAAAAGTCCTTGAACATCTCTTCTACATTCCTCATCTACCTTTGCCATGAGAAAATGCTCAGAGTAGCCTGCTAGAGGATAAGGCATGCACGGCACAGCAGAATTGTCCCAGGATTTCCATTGGGGTTCCTTCTAGACAGGCTGGCAGTCGGTGTATCCCAGACATAGGAGAGAACCTAGCTAAGATCAGCAGAGCCCCCTAGCTCACCCACAGCACACTGCAAGCACAAGAACAGACCCGTCTAAGACTTCAAGAATCCCCCAGCCAACCTACAAACTATGAGATAAATATGCTTATATTTTAAGCCAATAAGTTTTGAGGTGATTTGCTCTGCAGCATTATTATGGCAGCAAGGAACTGATACACAGGTCATGCTGTAAATTGTGCATTCATTAATATAGGCTCTAATTTAAGGATGGATTCTTCCATTCTTTATGCTGTGGGTGTTTGGAAATCATCTTTTGTAGAGGAGTAGGCATTGGTATGATGAGAAAGGAAGCTCAAACAGCTTTGTTTATTTACACACGAGTAAACAGAATTGAGAGGAATATCATCATCAGTTCATTCATAACTAAAATAGTGTTCCTGAAATAGCTGGAAACTAAGGAAAAATATTGTACTCACTTGAATTCTCTCAACTAAGTGCCTCAAGCAACCACATTTTATGAAATTAAAAAAGACTTCTGAAGTATTAAAAAATTCACTCTTTGGTACTGCACATTTTTTAAGAAGGCAATCCATATTTATTCTTTTTTTAACTTTTTATTAAATTAAATATATGATTTTTGGAAATAATAGAAAACACACTACCCAGATTATGGAAGAGAATATTACAAATAACTTTTAAGATTGCTCCTCAGTGACCCTCCCCAAATATAATCCCTTCTGCCTTTTATTCTCCTCAAAAATGCCCACCAACCTGTATTTAGTGTTCATCTACACTTTTTCTTGTGTTCAGAAATATGTTCAGAAAGATGTTCAGTCTTATGACTCTGAAATATTTAGGACCAACTATGATCTATCTGCAATGCCATATTTCTAACTACATACAATTCCATACATGTAGATGTCATTCTCAGTAGCCTGCTGTCACCTCAGAAATAACATGTCTAAAAACAGATTTACCACTGCCCCCAAAAAACAACTTCCTTTCCAAAATGTCTGAGGTCTGCCAATGCCCACACCCTGTCCCACAAGCCAATGCCAAAGTGGTCATGAGGTTGAACAAGAGAGGAAGCATAGACAGGTTGGCACAAATCCTTCACCACTGCAGAAAAACACTTTGATCCACATATGGCCAATGGGTCACTAGCAACATCTTGAAATCATAAAGGTTATATGTAATTACAAAATTACAGACAGTCCTCATATTTTCCCACTCACCTGACTGAATAAAGACTTGGAAACAACCAAGATGTCCTTCAGTAGATGAATGTTTAAATAAACTGTGGTACATCTAGACAATGGAATATTATTCAGCACTAAAAAAATGAGCTATCAAACCATGAGAAGACATGGAGGAACCTTATATGCATATTCCTAAGTGAAAGAAGCCAATATAAAAAGGCTACATACTGTACGGTCCCAGTTACATGACAGTCAAAACTGTGGAGACAGTAAAAAGATCAGTGTTTGCCAGAGGTGGGTGGGGGGACAGTAAATAGGAGAAACATGAAAGGCTTTCAGGGCAGTGAAAATATTCTATGCAATATTATAATAATGAATATAGGGGCACCAAGGGGCACAGCAGTTAAGCATCTGCCTTCGGCTCAGGGCGTGATCCCGGCGTTATGGGATCGAGCCCCACATCAGGCTCCTCAGCTATGAGCCTGCTTCTTCCTCTCCCACTCCCCCTGCGTGTGTTCCCTCTCTCGCTGGCTGTCTCTATCTCTGTCAAATAAATAAATAAAATAAAATCTTTAAAAAAATAATGAATATATGTCAATATTTATCCAAATCCATAGAAGGTACAGCACCACCAGTAAATGCTAATGTCAATTTGGACTTTGGGCGATAATGATGCGTCAGTGTAGGTTCACTAATTGTAACAAACGTACCACTCTGGTGCAGGATATTGATAACGGGGAAGCTATGCATGTGTGGGGGTGGGGAATATATGGGTAATCTCTGTACCTTCCTCTCAATTTTGCTGTGAACCTAAAACTGCTCAAAAAAACACAAGTCTATTGTTTTTAAAGGCTATTTAAGGAAAAGCAAAACTGTGCAACTAGTTCATTATTTTTTCCATTCTACAAAATGTGTAACTAATTCACTCATCAATTGGATGACAGAGACCTCCCGATAAACAAGACAGGAGACACCACTGCTTTTATGTAGCTTACATTGTATTATAAGGGATGGATAGTGAGAAAATAAACAAGATAATTTGAGAAAATTTTAAATTCTCAGAAAGTAATGAAATACAATGATTTGACAGAGCTGGACTTGATTGAGTATAGAGATGCCACCTGAAATAGGACAGCCAAGGAAGGCTATTTGAAGGGATCACATTTAGGCCAAAACTGAATGAGAAGCTGCCATATATAATTATAATGAAAATCATGGCTGGAAGGGACCAGTGGTAAATATATATATAATAAAAAATAAAAAAGCATGCATCGACTTGTGAAGACCATGAAGTTTCCATAAAATTATAAATTTTATTTAGGGTCAGATTATGGAAATATGGGGATGACAGTACTGCTGGCAGGGCTGTGGTGCCACCAAGTCCTATATTTTTTGTGTGTGTTCCTATGTTTTTTGTACTGTATTTTTTATCCTCCTCTCAACTTTAAAGTAACTCAAGTTTGGCTTGTACAAAGGTTATTTATGTCATAAATAAGCGGAGTACTACTGAGCCATCTGAACTCTTTCATATGGTTCTCTGTGATGAACTAACATACATCTAAATAAAATAACCGGTATATCTATAATAGATTTGTATTTGTATTTACTTTTGGTTTGTAAGTTTTAGAAGCCAAAGAGAAATTGTTTGAAGTATAAAATGGGAAAATGAATTATGTAACTGAAAAGTACAGGAACAGAGTTGATTTAGGCATGGCTGGATGCAGGAGCTCAGCTGAGAATATTGAACTCAGTGCGTTGCCATATTTCAGCTCAGGGCTCCTCTGTACTGGCTTAACTCCTAGGGAGATTTTCCCTGCCTACCAGCTTCTCGTTCAGTGGTTTGAGAACTTTCATTTCCCAGCAGTTGCAAGACTGTCTTTGGAATGGGTTTCAACTGACTGCCAAGTCATACGTCCATCATTGAATGTCTTTATTGTGACCAAGGAAATGGAATACATAGGTTTGACTAAGAGCAGAAAAGGGACTTTTCCCACAAGAAAATCAAATTCAGTTACAAAACCGTGGTGAAATCGATTCTGGGCCCACACGAATAATAGATAACTATTATAGTAATGGTTCTCAACGTGTTGCCCGCACACCAGCAGTGTCAGCACCTCTTCTTAGACATGCAAATTCTTAGGCTCTACCCTAGAGGTCGTGAGTCAGAAACTCTGGGTGTGGACCCAGTAATGCATGCTTTAGCAAGCCACCTAGGTGATTCTAGTGTGCACAAAGTCTGAGAATCACTGCTCTGTACCATCCTACTTAGAACAAAATCCCCACCTCCTTTCCACGATCTACAAAGCCACATATATGCTTCATGATCCTCTTCCAACTCTTCGATCTCATCTGTGTCATCTCCACCTTGCTCATTTCATCTTCTAATTCTCAACATTCCAAGTAATTATTATCTCACCGCATTTGTATGTGGTGTTTCCTCACGTGGCTAGTTCTCATAAGTACAGTAGCCCTAGGGGCACCTGGGTGGTACAGTTGGTTAAGTGTCTGCCTTCGGCTCAGGTCATGATCCCAGGGTTCTGGGATCGAGTTCTGCATTGGGCTCCCTGCTCAGTGGGGACCCTTCTTCTCCCTCTCCCTGCTTGTGTTCTCTCTCTCTGTGTCAGATAAATAAATAAAACATTTTTTTAAAAATAATTATAGTTGCCCTTCAAAAGTCATCTCTCAGAATCTTGACCACAATAAGGCATTTCCCTCTCAACCCAAACAACTTTATCACATTTTTATTTCCTCTATTTTTTATACCATAATCCAAAATTTTCTATTCATTGATTTACATATTCGCTTATTAAGACAGACAAATATTAAGATAGATAATTGTTTTTCTGTCCAATATCCTTAGAATGTAAGTGCTGTGTGAGCAGTAGTATTTGACTTGTGACTGCAAAATCCTTAGTACATAAAACAGTTCTTGGCATATAGAACGTGCTCACTAAATATTTGTAGAATTATTTAATAAACAAATTATTTAATCCACTATGGTCATTCCTGCTGCCCCACTGTCACCATCAGACATCAAAGAAGGGAAGAGAAGAGTAAAATTATTAAGTATGGTAGGGGGTCAGGTTATCCCCAAGGGAAGGAACTACAAACACCACAAGCACAGTGCTTAGTTACACAAACTGAGGGGGCCCAATTTTTCAAATAAAACCATTCTGGCATTCCAGCCGTGAAGACCACATCCTTTCAAGATGCTTGAGTGAAAGGAAAAAAGAGAGGAATTATCCTTTTCAAATAATAGAGTAGGATATTTAAATTTGGGTTTTTCCTTCATTTATAGTACATTTTCATCTTTTATGGGACAACAGTAGCCAAGAGACAGAAGGACAGGAGAAAGGCTTGTTTTAAACAATGTAAAACCGAGGAATATGATTCCAATCTTGGGATGAGCAGAAAGCTGTAAAAGCATGGAACTAAAACAGGAACTTAGTGATAGAGATAAACATTTCTATGTGGGTAAAGAGAAAAAGATGTCCAAATAAATGCTCAGGAATAAAAACAGTAAATTGCCTTAAAATAGTCTGAAAATTCATTTATGCCAAGGGTTCACAAATATTGTGATGACCCTTCCCACTGTGGCATTTTTCTGGGTGTGGTTCCCTATAAATAGATTCAGCAATCCCTAAAGAGTGGCATGAGGAATCTGTTGGCAGTCCAAATTAATTTCACCATTGGACTATCATTGTTTATGGTTCTCACATTTCTGATATTACTGAAACATGGTGGTTATTGGTTTTTATTGCTCCAAATGCATGTTACAACTTATTCTTTTTTTAAAGATTTTATTGATTTATTTTATTTTGGGGGGGGGAGGCAGAGGGAGAGAGAGAATCTAAAGCAGACTTCCCACTGAGTGTGGAGCCTGATGTGGGGCTCAATCTCATGACCCTGAGATCATGACCTGAGCCGAAATCAAGTCAGACGCTTAACCGACTGAGCCATCCGGGAATCCTCACAACTTATTCTTGGTAATAATTCTTGATGTGGAGCAAAAAGTTTGATAAAAAAATTCATCAATAATTTAAAATTTCCCTTACCCCAAAAGGTACAATCCTCTAAGGCAACAAATTATAGAAGTTAAATATTCAAGTGTTAACTTAAATAGTTACGAACTTTATCTTGGTGCATTTTTTTTGCATAGGGAGAGAAGCATCAATAATAACATTTTAAATCTATTACCAGTGGATTTGGAGGACAAAACACTAAGGCAGATAGAATGCTACCATTGTATCTGCTTTACAGGAGAGAAACTGAGTTCACGCAATACCCAGAATCATTTAGAGCCAGTAGCTGAGCTGTGAGTAGAATCAAGTTACCCTGACCCATGTCTTATTACTACTATAACAATAAAATGTTTAATCCACAAATTAACCCAAAAAAACTTTCAAAACAAAACAAAACCCAAAAAACCACCCCAAACGTTGAATGACAGTGGATTAACAGCAAGCCAGGGAAAGCCATTTTAGCCAATTTGAAAATGAATTTCTTTTGCAGCAGACCAGGGAAGTTAAAAAGCAGAGGCTCTGGACTGGGACAGCTGATATTTGAGTCCTGGCTCGACCATCTGGGCAGGGTTTTTTAGTTTTTTCTTAACAGAGGCAGGTGGAGGGGCAGTGGGAAAGGAAGAGAGAGAATCTTAAGCAGGTTCCACAATCAGCATGGAGCCTGATGCAGGGCTCCATCTCATGACCTGAGCTGAAATTAAGAGTTGAACGCCCAACCAACTGAGCCACTCAGGTGCCCATCTGGTCAGTTTTTAATCTTTGTGTGACATTGTCCTCATCTGGGAAATGGGTTAATACTAATACCAACCTCATAGGGTTGTTATGAGGAGTTAATAAAGATAATGGTAGGTATTGAGAAAAATGAGCTTAAAAAATGCTCTGGAAGCGTTTTGTTACTCACTAAAATTGGTCTAAAATTTCTATTTTGCTGATTGAGAATGAGAATTCGTGAAGAGCATGTTTTGATAATTTCATTTTGATCTTCCCCAAGGACAGAAATAAAAGGCAAGGAAGCTATCCAACAGGTGTAACAGAATGTCTATCCATTGCCTTCATCCAGAATGACAGCTCCAAAATGTCAGTCTTCCATTGACCACAGGTGATTGGTACCCTCAGTGATTTCATTGTGAGGAAAATTAGCAGAGAAGAATCAGTTAAATTTGGATTCTCAAAATGAGCAAAATGTTAAATAGTCAAAACGGTGAGAACATGAAAGTGTTCCTATAAGTAAAAGGGCAACAAACATGTGTGCTTGCAAAGAAGTGCCTTCCCTTATTTATAATATGTTTTGTCCTTTCTTTCTGACACATTTAAGAACTTACCCACCATTTCCAAAGGTTTTGTGCATTACTGATTATTTTGAAAGGAATGCCAGGTACACATGTGGGAGACCTTTCTTATAATAAAATTGGATTGGAAAAAGCAAAACTATGAATGTTTAGCAAAAACAAACTTTGAAAGGAAACTCAACTTTTTTTTTTTTTAATGTTTCCTTGGGCATTTTTCTAAAATCAGCCTCATTTCTGCATAATATTTTTCTTGGTTGGGCAAAGGCTGGTTAAAATATTCATTATTTTTTAATGTACTATGCTGCTATTTGCAGCTTCAGGTAGTTAATATTTGTGTTTAAGCTTTGCAGTTCAAATGGGAAAATCCACCCTAAACAGCATTGCTGAACAGCATGAAGGAATCCTTCGAAACAGGAGGTCCCTTTCCTGAATACCAATCAGTGTGGCTTTCCTCTGTGGCTGGGAGAGGAAGCACTGACCAATGTTTGCACTCCACCATGTCCTGCATGTCACAAGCTTAATTTCTAACACTGGCCGCCTTGTCGACAGAGTTTCCGGATGGCAGAATGAATTGAGCCTCTGAGGACGGACGGCGCTACTATGTCTCCAGATGACGTCAACGTCTTCTGGGACAACAGCATGAAAAGCTGAAATGTAATCAGCGAGAGCCCGGCTCAAGATTACCTCAAAGAGTGCATATGTGTGTAAATATAACAGGTCAACCCTTTAAGAAGAATCACTGGTGTTTATATGCCAGGCTTGGGTTAAACGCAAGTGTGAGAAGATAGTAAGAGACCTTTGAACAATGACTAAACAGGCTAAGGAAAGGATTCTCTTCACATTTGCAAATTTAGATTCAAATGAACATTTGCTAAATTCTATTGCAGACCAAGTCCGTATCTTCTATCTCAGTTAATACTGATAAAAACTTAGAGAAAAACTGTCAATTAGGAAAATAGAAATGTGGACACTGGGGTTCAGAAAGGCTTAACTATACTTTCTCAAGAGACCATTTATTATTTTTTTCAAATGTAACAATTGAACACTTAGTGCGTATCAGAACCTATGCCCCAACCAGAATTACAAGCAAGAAAGGGCCGGGACATGAACTCAAGTTATATGCAATATATATATATATATATATATATATATAAACATTGTAATTATAATATACTCCTTACAACCTCACTTAACTCACTAATCTTCTTAGATCATTGTGCCAAGTTATAATCAGGTTATTACTCAGACACTCATGTTATTTTTATTTTTTTTATTTTTTTATTTTTTTAAAGATTTTATTTATTTATTTGACAGAGATAGAGACAGCCAGAGAGAGAGGGAACACAAGCAGGGGGAGTGGGAGAGGAAGAAGCAGGCTCACAGCGGAGGAGCCTGATATGGGGCTCGATCCCATAACGCCGGGATCACGCCCTGAGCCGAAGGCAGACGCTTAACTGCTGTGCCACCCAGGGGCCCCCATGTTATTTTTAAATGGATGTATGTGCTATATTTACTTACATATGTTTTTCTTACATTTTTCCACTTTTCTTTCTCATATGGAGAAGAAAATAAATAGCAACCTTATCTCTGTATAATCCCCGTGTGTTACCTCCCATCCTCTATACAATGTTTAATTATTTCCCTAAAAGGGCTTTGAGACTGTCAATTGTTAGAATAGTTTCTGTCCTTCTCAGGATAGAAAAGGGCTTACTTTCTGTAGGCACTGACTTCTTGCCAAGGAACCACTGAGATGACAGAAAGGGAGAATGAATGTTTCTCTGTGACCTTCTCCTACCTCCTTTCCTTAACTCAGTCTCTTTTCCATCCTTATTGTTCTCTGGCCTAGCCTGGAATGCCCATGCCCAGTTTGACTAGAATTAATCTAGGATACAACTGCCAGGCAACATTAGCCAATATGGCACCACTACTGGTGCCAAAACTGTGTGTACTCCTAAAAAGAAAGTCTGCAGCCCCCTCAATCTGGTCTAACCTACAATCTAGGTTGCTGCCCTCCCAGGTGTTGGTTGTTTTTATCACAGTCCACGTATTTCAAGGTTGAGAGAAAAGCTTGACTTCTTTGCTTCCAGTTGCTGTTTCTAGTCCATTCACCTTCCATCTCAACGACAGTAACAACAGTACCAATCTGATCACAAAATCCAACTCTTGTATCCCATGCTGGTCAGCTCTACTGTGCTTTCCCTCTCTCCACACTCTCATCTATTAGCCTCCCGGTTACTCCCTGTCATTCATCCAGCATTATGGACAGTAGGCTAGTATTTTTCTTCTCCTATTAAAGTCTGACCCAACACCCACATCCCACTCTTACTTCATTTGCTTGCCCTTCTCTTTTTCCTCCTCTTCCCCTCTTCCCCACTCATACCACTACTCCTTGGACCTTGTTATCTCCTGTAAATGTTCTACCTCGAAAATGTAAGCATCCTCTTCCTGATCTGACCTCTTCCTTGTCAACATTATATTTTAACTATTTTTGTTATGACTCTTTTGGCTTCACAATGCCCTCACTTTCCATTTTACCATACCTTCACATTCCTCGGTAGCCAGTTTATATTTTAAGATGCTTACACACCCATCTGCCTAACTTGTATCATAAATGGCATAGCTTCTCTGTCTTTCTATATTTTCCTTATATTCTCTGGAAATTCCTACACATAGCTTAACATATTTTTTTTGTGCTCTCCCCAAGCATTCAAATGTTTCTGGAGAAATTCACATAATAGGGCTATTGGATTCTACTATCAAATGATGACAATCATGAATGAACCCTCAATACTATTGGGGACTTGTATATTCACTGCATTAGGGTCCCAATGCCTTGCCTTCAACTGTATCCATCCCCCGCACTTGCAAACAACTTTAGAGCGTGAGATTTTCTCCCACTAAAGAGGAACAGTCACTTTCCCCACTCTTTGATTCTGAACTCGGGCGTTTAACTGAGCTTTGCCAATGGAACGTCAGCAGATGTGATGAATGCAGAAGCTTGAAAACACACTTGCATACTTTTGTTTCTGCTCTTGCATCTCTGCCTTGGCCACAAGAACATGCCTGGGCTAGCCTGCTGGAGATGAGAGACACATGGAGAGGAATCATTCCTCCCAGTGACCCAGTGGAAGCCAGCCTAGATCAATGACAGTCAGCCAATCTCAAAATACATAAGGAAGCTCAGACAGCTACAGAACTACCAGGCTAATTCACAGACTCACAAACTAAATAAAAGGCTATTGTTTTAAGTCACTCACCTTTGGGTTGGTTTGTCACATAGCACTGCTGTGGCAATTGATAACTAACATTATTAGCTATGTTTCTCTGATCTACTTGTCCTCTGATTCCCAAAACAATTTGTTTCTTCTCCTCATTCTCAAAAAATAGGCACATGCTTCAGAAAGAATGGAGGGCATCTAATGCTAACTCCTTCAAATTCCTTCCATAAAATCTATAAACATTTTAGCATTTACATCACCCTGTCCTGTGTCTTTCCAATCTCAATAGAGAGCTGACCCGTTCGCTGTCCATGGAACCTATACTTTAGATCAATACCTTCCTATTATTATCTCTTCTATCTTATGTGAGCTCATCCTTTCCTTCTGAACTATCTTCGCTCTTCAATTCATTTCTATCTGGGCATTAGCCCCTTCCTTCCATGTAAAAATTTTACCTTGGGTCAACAGTGACCCCTAAATCAAACTTTTTTTCTCAATTCTCATCTTAATTTGCCTTTCAGAAGCACTCAATACTACAAACTACTCTTTGATTCTTAAAACATTCTCTTGTCTTTATGACATAGGCTGTTTTGGTTTCCCCTTAAATATTTATTTACTTCCATCTTCACTTCAGATTTAATCTCATTTATTGTGCCAAGAAATATTATTTTTCAAGGTATTTTCCTAGGCCCTCTTATATTCTACATTAAAACAAAGAGATCCCATCTGGCCCAATGGCTTCAATTTTCACTCACTACACAGGACTCACAAATGAGTGTCTCTATCGTAGGTCTCACCTCTGAGCTCCCAACCCACTTAACCAGCTGTTTCTTTGATATGTCCATCTAGATATCACTGAGGCACCTCAAATTCAGTAGTTTCAAAATAAAGTTCATTATCTTTCCCCTCCCTAAATTGATTCTAGCTTCAGTTTTAACTATCTCAGAGAATGACAACTATCATCCATATGACTATATAAACCAGAAATCTTGGAGTCATCCTTTACAACCTATCAAATATAGCCAGCTACAAGTCCAATGATTTTTATCTGATGAACAGTAGTCAGTGATGGTCATTTTCTCCCCCTCTAGGGCCATCATCTTATTCCGAACTATGAACACCTCTTGCCTAGATAGCTGCCTCGCAGTAGTCCCACTGCCAGCAAAGTAGACTCCAAATGTATAAAAATTATCCTCTCTTTCTCTCTTTCATTCACAGGTATGTTAAAAATATCTAAGTTTTCTCATCACCGGCCTATCCCAGTCCCCCACCCCCCTCCCCTCTGAAGCCCTCAGTTTGTTTCCCAGAGTCCACAGTCTCTCATGGTTCATTCCCCCTTCTGTTTACCCCCCCTTCATTCTTCCCTTCCTTCTCCTACTGATCTTCCTATTTTTTATGTTCCATAAAAGAGTGAAACCATATGATAATTGTCTTTCTTTGCTTGACTTATTTCACTTAGCACAATCTCCTCCAGTCCCGTCTATGTTGCTGCAAATGTTGGGGAATCGTTCTTTCTGATGGCTGAGTAATATTCCATTATATAAATGGACCACATCTTCTTAATCCAGTCATCTGTTGAAGGGCATCTCAGCTCCTTCCACGATTTTGCTATTGTGGACAATGCTGCTGTGAACATTGGAGGGTGCATATGGCCCTTCTCTTCACTATGTCTGTATCTTTGGGGTAAATACCCAGTAGTGCAATTGCTGGATCATAGGGTAGCTCTATTTTTAACTTTTTAAGGGACCTCCACACTGTTTTCCAAAGCGGCTGTACCAGGTTGCATTCCCACCAAAAGTGTAAGAGGGATCCCCTTTCTCCACATCCTCTCCAACATTTGTTGTTTCCTGCCTTGTCAATTTTTGCCATTCTAACTGGGGTAAGGTGGTATCTCAATGTGGTTTTGATTTGAATTTCCCTGATGGCTTATGATTTTGAACATTTTTTCATGTGTCTGTTAGCCATTTGTATGTCCTCATTGGAAAAGTGTCTGTTCATATCTTCTGCCCATTTTTTGATTTGTTTATTTGTTTCTTGTGTATTGAGTTTGAGAAGTTCTTTGTAGATCTTGGATACCAGTCTTTTATCTGTAGTGTCATTTGCAAATATCTTCTCCCATTCCGTGGGCTGCCTCTTAGTTTTTTTGACTGTTTCAAGTTCATTTTTTCTTTTGTTTCTCCTGCCTTTGGAGATGTATCATGAAAAAAGTTGTTATGGCCAATGTCAAAGAGGTTGCAGCCTATGTTCTCCTCTAGGATTTTGATGGATTCCTGTCTCACATCGAGGTCTTTCATCCATTTGGAGTTTATCTTTGTGTATGGTGTGAGAGAGTGGTCAAGTTTCATTCTTTTGCATGTAGCTGTCCAATTTTCCCAGCACCATTTATTGAAGAGACTGTCTTTTTTCCACTGGATGAGTTTTCCTGCTTTATCAAAGATTAGTTGTCCAAAGAGCCGAGGGTCCATTTCTGGGTTCTCTATTCTGTTCCATTGGTCTATGTGTCTGTTTTTGTGCCAGTACCATGCTGTCTTTGTGGTCACAGCTTTGTAGTATAGCTTGAAATCCAGCAACGTGATGTCCCAGCTTTGTTTTTCCTTTTCAACAATTCCTTGGTGATTCAGGGCCTTTTCTGGTTCCACACAAATTTAAGGGCTGTTTATTCCCATTTTTTGAAAAATGTCATTGGTATTTTGATCGGGATGGCATTGAAAGTGTAGATTGCTCTGGGTAGCATAAATTTTAACTATGTTTATTCTTCTGAACCATGAACATGGAATATTTTGCCATCTTTTTGTGTCTTCTTCAATGTCTTTCAAGAGTGATCTTTAGTTTTTAGAATATAGATCCTTTACCTCTCTGGTTAATTCCCAGATAATGTATGATTTTTGGTGCTATTGTAAATGGAATCGATTCCCTAATTTCTCTTTCTTCAGTATCATTGTTCGTGTATAGAAATGCAACTGATTTCTGAGCATTGATTTTGTATCCCGCCACATTACTGAATTGCTCTATAACTTCTANTCTATAAGTTCTAGTAATTTGGGGGTGGATTCTTTTGGGTTTTCCATATAGAGTATCATGTCATCTGCGAAGAGAGACAGTTTGACTTCTTTGCTGATTTGGACACCTTTGATCCCTTTTTGTTGTCTGATTGCTTTTGCAAGGACTTCTAGTACTATGTTGAATAATAATGGCAAGAGCGGGCATCTTTGTCATGTTCCTGATCTTAAGGGAAAGGCTTTCAGCTTTTCCCTATTGAGAATGATATTTGCTGTAGGCTTTTCATAGATGGTTTTTATGAAATTGAGGACTATACCCTCTATCCCTACACTCTGAAGGGTTTTAATCAGGAAAGGATGCTGTGTTTTGTCAAATGCTTTTTCTGCATCAATTGAGAGGATCAAATCGTTCTTGACTCTTTTCTTGTTGATATGATCTATCACACTTTTCGATTTGCGAATGTTGAACCACCCTTGCATCCCAGGGATGAATCCCACTTGGTGATGATGGATAATCCTTTTAATGTACTGTTGGATTCTATTAGCAAGGATCTTGTTGAGAATTTTGGCATCCATATTCATTAGGGATATTGGTCTGTAATTCTCCTTTTTGATGGGGTCTTTGTCTGGTTTGGGGATCAAGGTAATACTGGCCTCATAGAATGTAACTTCACTGTATTCTTATCTATAAGCCTGTAGATGATTCTTACACATATAAGCATATAGGAGTTTCAAAGAAATCCTTTGCACAATCCTTCCTCTCACTCTGGTTAAGTTTCATAATGTCAGGGGCTGTATCTGTCTACTCACTAATGCATTCCCAGTGCCTAAAGCAGTGTCTGGCAGAATAAGCATTATAATATAAACATTTGTTGAATGAAGGAGGAAAGAAAGTGGAAAAGGGAAGGAGAGAGGGAAGGGTGAAGGAGAAAAAAGGGAAAGAAGGGAGGAAACCACATGCAATAAATATGACGTTGTTTTCAGTCTCCAGAATCCAATTGTCAACAATCAGGAATTAATCCTGCCCCCTTGTGTTATAATTATTGAAGCAATCTTTCCATAAAGAAGAGTGAAATCTGCTCAACCTATACCCAATTCATGATACTGCAGTACTATTCTTTGTTTTAAGAAAAATATAGATGTATGTTTTTGGTGCAGATAGAGTCTAAAATGGCCTCATAAGTCTCTAGAAAGTGAATGTGAGTACAAACCTGCAAAGACTTTCCTGGGTTGTGCAACGTGCCTCTACAAGCTCCCCATCCAGCCCCACAACCACTTTGGAATGTAGCTGCTCTGATGGAAATATTTCAGTCCCTACAGGCTGAGAGTTTCTCCTTTGACCTTTCCCTGTCCCTCTCTTTCGATCACTTGTATCACCTTTATATTCTGCTATGTATTATAGGTACATTTCTGTCTCTTGGCCTGATTTGACAAATATCTAATATATTGCCACGGTTGTATTTTTTGGTTTTAGTTCGCTGTCAACATTCTGAGAGGTAGGGTCTGAAAATCCAGATCAGTTTATTTTGCTCTTTTTTCATCATGAGGTTGTTGTTGTTGTTTTGGTTCCCTATAGAGTGATTATTTCCAATAAATGCTTCCGGCATATTCAGTTCAACAGTTCAACAAATATATACTGTAGTGGGAAGGAAGCAGAAGGATCCCCGTCTACTAGACCAGAAGCTAAGACAAGGCCCTGATGGTAAAGGTCTGGGGGTGAGGGTTGGTTAACAAGAAAGGACAGGGAACTGCTTGCATCATATTACCCCAAATCAGAGGCAATCTCTCCCAGGGTTGTTCAACCAGACATACAGAAAAAAGAGAGCACATGCATATTTACACATTCCCAAATTTTGTCCTCCAGTTTATAATGTGAAAGTATATTTCAAAACAGTGTGTGTGTGTACACACACACACACACACTGTTTGTATATATGTATATATACACATATATACATATACACACATTTTTTATAGGATCTGGCAAAAACCCTCTACTTTTTCTCTAGAAGATCTAGGTAATCCTGACCCAAAAGGGTTTATTTGGATGAAGATACAATGGTGTGTTACCTCTCCCATTCTGTTGACTGGGATGGGTCATGGCTTCAGTCCAGCAGGCTTGGTTTCTAACTCTCAACTCTACTACCAGATGTCCCTAAAGGGGTGGGGCAGGGCAGGTTATGTAACATCCCTAAGCCTCTGTCTTCTCATCTCTTGAAATGAGCTAATGATAAATACAAACCTCCTGGAACTTTTGTGAGAACTAATGCCTGAGGTGCCCAGATAACGGGAGGTTCTTATAGCTGTTGGATTCCTTCCCATCTTTCTTGTGGAACGTAAAACTTACAGCATCTTTTAAAGTAGTGTTGATTTTTACCATGATTCAGGAAGAGCTGCTCACCTGAACAGAGAAATTTGACCTAGAATATATAACATCTAGATCCTTTTTCTAATGGAAAACTCTGATCCCCAAATTAACTCTTCTACTTATTTTTAAATGCTATTTGCTTGTAATCTGTTTAGTATCCATAACCTTTAGGGGGTTGTTTTAGCTGAAGGTAGCATAAAAAAATTACGTGCATTAAAATGTATAAAACTCTACCTTAATTGTCAAGTATCTTAGTGTTGGGGCACTTGGGTGGCTCAGACGGTTAAGTGTCCCACTCTTGATCTCAACTCAGGTCTTGATCTCAGAGTTGTGAGTTCAAGCCCAGCATTGGGCTCCATGCTGGGCGTGGAGCCTACTGAAAGAAAGAAAAGAAAGAAAGAAAGAAAGAAAGAAAGAAAGAAAGAAAGAAAGAAAGAAAGAAAGAAAAAAGAAAAGAGAAGAAAAGAGAAGAAAAAAGAAAAGAAAAGAAAAGAAAAGAAAAGAAAAGAAAAGAAAAGAAAAGAAAAAAAGAACATCTTTGTGTTTGCATGTGCACAATTCTATGAAAGATATTACAAGGAAGGTTAACACAAAATCCCAGCCTTTCAGAACTTTATTCATTCATTAACACTTACATGCTTAAAGCATTGAATCAGGACTCATGGTGACCAAAGCACAATGAAGTTCTTGCTTTCATAAATTTATGATCTAAAGGTGCAAACATATTAATCAGGAAATCACACTAATAATAAATAATTATGAGGTTGTGCCACTGCTGTGTGCTCCATGCTAGCAAGGATACACAGTGAGTAAATAAAGGAATGAATGTTGGTTGACTGAAATTGAAATAAGTACAGATGACTGGATTAAGAAGCTGTGGTCCATATATACAATGGAATATTACTCAGCTATCAGAAAGAACGAATTCTCAACATTTGCTGCAACATGGACGGCACTGGAGGAGATAATGCTAAGTGAAATAAGTCAAGGAGAGAAAGACAATTATCATATGATTTCTCTCATCTATGGAACATAAGAACTAGGATGACCGGTAGGGGAAGAAAGGGATAAAGAAAAGGGGGGTAATCAGAAGGGGGAATGAAACATGAGAGACTATGGACTATGAGAAACAAACTGAAGACTTCAGAGGGGAGGGGGTGGGGGAATGGGATAGACTGGTGATGGGTAGTAAGGAGTGCACGTATTGCATGGTGCACTGGGTGTTATACGCAACTAATGAAGCATCAAACTTTACATCAGAATCTGGGGATGTACTGTATGGTGATTAACATAATATAATAAAATAAAATAAAATAAAAAAAAGAAAAAAAAAGAAATGCAAAAAAAAAATGAAATAAGTACTCAAAGAGACAGAAGACTTGATTTAGAGAACGGAGCAAAGGAACTCACCTCATACTGTGATTTGAAAGATGATTAAAAAATAATCAAGAAAATGCTTCTGGGAATGGGTGTTTCAGAAAGGTAGTATATTAGTAGGGTTCTCCAAAGAATCCTGGGCGCTGGCAATTCTGAAATCTGTAGGGCAGGCTGGCAGGCTGGCAGTTCAGGTAAGAGTTGATGTTTTAGTGTTACACTGAAATCTACAGACTGAAAACTCGAGGATGGGTTCTATGTTGGCAGCTTGAGGCAGAATTTCTTCTTTTGGGAAACCTCAGTCTTTACTCTTAAGGTCTTTAATTGAATGAGGTCCATCCACATTACGGAGGTTACTCTGCTTTACTTCAAGTCTGCCAGTTTAAATGTTAATATCTGAAAATATCTTCTCACAATATCTAGACTGGTCTTTGACCAAACAACTGGACACACAGCCTAGCCAAACTGACACATAAAATTAACCACCACATGACACAATATGAACAGTCAAGAGGAAGCAATGAGACATTGGAGAATGGGAACATTCCCATCTGGACTTTGGAAAGTGAAGACGAGTATGAAGCTGGAAATGTGGCCACACAGAGGCTGGAGCTGCACTGTTCAATAAGATACACACTAGCCACATGTGACTAGTTTGACTTAAATTTAAATTTATATTAATTAAAATGAAATGAAATGAAATGAGACCTTCCATTACCCAACTAGTCATATTTTAAGCTCTCAACAGCCACACAACCATTGACTATAGGACAGCACAGATAAGAGAATCTTCTCATTTTCACAGAAAATTTTATTAGATGGTGCTGGGATAGACCACACAGGATTTTGGATCCTGGAAAGTTGACTCTTCATCCTGCATATACTGAGAAACCACTGAAGAATTTTCACAAAGAGGTGATATGAGTGGTTTTGCATTTTAAGATATCACTCTGGCCTTTGTGGAAAATAAATTGGAGGAGGTCCAGACTGACCACAAGGAAACCAGTGAGATGACTGAAATTGTCCGGGAGAGAGATAATTTTAACTTGGACTCAGGAGTTGGCAAGACTGAGAAAGAAAAGTCAAAATAGTGGCGGTCTGAGAAGACAGGGAGGAAACAGGTTAAGAATAGCAGATGACGTTTACTCTATGCCAGGCAAAGTTTAAAACTATATAGATATTAGCTCAATCACTCTTGCCACAACTTTATGGAAAAGTTTTATTATTATCCCTATTTTATAAATGAGAAAACTGAAGTACAGAGAAGTTAAGTAACTTGCCCAGTCACAGAGTAAGTGGCTGAGCCACATTACAAACCTAGACTGTGACTCTAGGCCCATGAATTCAATCACTATATCATACTGACTTCTGAGAGCATAGATAACTGCCTCTCAAAGGAGAATGACAGTCTCACTAAGCAAGTGTAAGGCACAATTAGGTTCAGGGATCGTCTTGTAAGGTCAGAAATAACTTAAAGAAGTCAGCCTTAAAGATGAGCAAGTACAGAGTTTTGACAGGCTGACATGGTGGGAAAGAAAGGTGTTCTAGGTGAAGGAAATGGGTGAAGCAAAAATTTGGGATGGAGAATATTAAAGATCTAGAAATGTGTCAACTTGGCTAGAATGTAGATAAAAGGAAAGAAATGAGAAAGATTAAAGGGTAGGCTGGAATCAGACAAGTGACAGCCTGGCACTTTATTTTCAACTAATTGATAATCAATTAATTAACTGATAGAAAATGGGGAGGGGCTAAGTATTTCTGAAAGGTTTGTCCTATGACTGTATCTGGCTACATTCCCAGAGCAGAATACAAAATGATTAGAAACAAAGAAATTGGTAACAAGATAGGAGGATTGATTCTTCATTAGTCCAGTGAGAAGAAATATGTTCTTGAGTGACATGGCCAGTAGTAAGAAGGGAGGAGTCCCTTAAATTCAGAGACATGGAAGGAACTGAACTTACAACCATCAACTTGTCTGTGAGGGAAGAGAGGGAGAAGCTGACATAGGTTTTGTGATTACTAAATATTAGCAATAAGAAGGAAGAAAACAAATTAGGATGGCAGTTTTAGGTGGATAACATATTTTAGAGAATTTTTTGGTTGGGGAAAATTATAATATTTATCATTTATTATATCTAATTCTAAATCATTTGAAACCAGGAATTTAACAGTAGCCATATATTTAAAAAATTCTTAGAACCATATTTGTTTAGATTTCAAAATATTTTAAGAAAATTGAATTGTTAAGTTTGTGAATCTTTACAGAAAAAGAGAGGGATAATCACCTCATTTTACAGATGGACCAAGTCAAGTATAAAGTTAAAAGTTAGCCTTTAACTTAAACATTTATAGAAGCATACAATTTTAAATAAAACAGCTTGTGCTGTGTTTGCTGAGGACTAAAATTTAATGTCCTCTTCCATTCTTCTTCTTTGGTCCTTCTCCTCCTTTTCTTCCTTGTCCTGTTGCAGGTTAAATAATCATCAATTATCATGTCCATTTAAATATCTAGGATTAAGGGCAAATATACATTTGGTATGATTCTTGTACTATTTTTTTTATTAAATGGTAAATGCCTTTGGAACTTTCTATTTTTCTGTTATTTATCTAGATCAGTAGGGTACTGAAGAATATTTAAGAAAGAATTCCTTTCCAGTGATGTTGCAGTCTTCATAGACCATAACAGTTCTTTATATGTTTCACTAAGTAAATACTGAATTATTCTAACTTATTCTCTAACTTGTTGTGGGACCACCATGGCTTATGAAATAATAATTTATTGTATATACATCATGATCTAGTATTGGATATTCAGTGGTGAATGGAACAGACATTGTCCTTCTCTTTGTGATATTTATACTCTACTGAGGGATCACTGGATTTTCTAAATAACCACCAGTTCTCCAATTCTCCAACACCAGTGGGGTGTCCAACAATTCAATTAAATTCTGACACTACTCAGAGTTAATGCAGATCCCATGAGTTAAGGGTTCAGGCTCACAAGACTGTCTCCACTTCTGATACTAACCATAACTGGAGTCTCTAGGCTACCTGCACTTCTGGCCCAGCTAACTACAAATTGAGTGGATCCCTTAAACTTTCCCAGTCAAGTTCAATAACTCACTAGAACACCTAAAAAAAACTGAGGAAAGTGCTATTTACTATTACTGTTTTATTATAAAGGATACTACTCAGGAAGAGCCAAATGGAAGAGATGCACAAAGCAAGATGGAGGGGTGGAGAGGGTATAGCCGACTCTCAGCTCATGGACATGTTCATCAACCTGAAAGCTCCCCAAGTCTCAATATTCAAAAAATTGTATTGAGATTTCAGTAAGATAGGCACAGCTGATTAATTCATCAGCCACGGGGGACTGAACTCCATCTCCAGTGCCCTTCCTCTCCCCCAAGATCTAGAGGTAGGCCTGAAAGTTCCATCACTCACAGGCTTTCTGGTGACCAAGCTATCTAGGG
Source organism: Ailuropoda melanoleuca (assembly GCF_002007445.2). Taxonomy (NCBI): domain Eukaryota; kingdom Metazoa; phylum Chordata; class Mammalia; order Carnivora; family Ursidae; genus Ailuropoda; species Ailuropoda melanoleuca. Next base: position 77,688,338 of record NC_048230.1, on the reverse strand, counting down.
GCACTGCTCTGAGTTACCTCATTAGTATAAACTCAGGTATGGTTGAATGGCACTCATTATGAATAACCAAAGACGCTCCTTCACTCAGGACATTCTACGAAGTTTTAGGAGCTCTGTGCCAGGAATCTGGGACAAAAACCAAATATATATTTTTCCATTATACCACAGAGGTACAAGTATGCAGCCAGGAAATTAATGATAAAGATTTGCTCTCTCTGACATCATCTCTAATGAACTTTATACATGTGCAGTTGCTATCAGCTCTGCCCACTCTACCTCTCTCTATCCAGACTCACCCCAACCCTGGATTGGATCCAGTGTCAGGATCTTAGATAGCTATTAGAGTGGATCTCTTACATACTCCACACTATATTGTTCAGATATATGTCAGGAGACAAAGACACCCTTATATGAGATTCTGAAAAAAAAATTAATGATGGGCCTATGCATAGAGAGACAGCAGGATTTAGAGATGTGAGACCATGCAAAAGATGTGAGACCATGACTACCAACAGTAGAAATCCTTCATTACCTCAAGATTTGAGAGCAGCAACGATGGGAAATCACATTACTGAGAACTGGAGTGATAGAAGCAGGGCTTCCCGAAAAGAGCTGCTGTCCTGGAAGGACACCACCACTAGGCAGGACTCCAGGTGCAAGAAAAGGGAGAGAACAGAGAAGGAAATAATCCAACCTATCTTTTCCCCAGCCATCTAGTTTCCTACAAGTTCTTTACATAGCTTAAGTGAGCCTGGGAGGTGACCCAATAATGTTATGACACATAGCAGGGAAGAGAAACACAAAAAATTCATCTACACAACTTCTGCTCAAGCTCATATCTTTTCAATGACTTATGTGGCCACAGCACACTGATCCAATGAACATTAATAGCTAATTGCTAGCTACTATCCTGAAATGCTCCTAAATTTTATTTTAATCCATGGTATCTTCTACAGGTTATAACTCCTTGGTTTGATGTAATCAACTGCAGGTGTATATGTGTATGTATGTGTATGTGTCTGTGTGTGTAAGTAAGTGTGATTGTAAATTGCTTTGTGTATTTACCATCCTTTGAATAGAATTAGCTGAAAAATCTACTCAGTAACTAAGATATCTGTTGTTTATTTAGACTTTCTCTAATTTAGGGCTTCTCAACATCAGCACTATTGGTATTTTGTGCTGGGTAATTATTTATCATGAGTAGGTATTCTGTATTTTTAAAAAATATTTCATTTTATTTTTTATTTTTTTAGAGATTTATTTATTTATTTGAGAGAGAGAGCGAGAGTGAGCACACAAACAGGGGGAGAGGTGGAGTGGGAGGGAGAGAAACTCAAGCAGACTCCTAGAAGAGCAAAGAGCCTGACCCAGGGTGCCATCTCATGACCCTAAGATCATGACTTGAACTGAAACCAAGAGTCAGACACTCAACCAATTGAGCCACCTAGGTGCCCCAAAAGATTTTATTATTTTTAAATAATCTCTACACCCAATGTGGGGCTTTAATCCACAACCCCAAGATCAAGAGTCTCATGTTCCATTAACTGAGCCAGCCAGGCACCCCATGTATTCTGTTTATTTAACAACATATCTGGCATCTACCCACTAGATGCCAATAGTGCCCTCCTCTGCATAGCTGTGACAATTAAATTATCTCCAGATATTGCCAAACATTCCCTGGGGGCAAAATCACCACTGGTTAAGAATCACTACCCTAACTAATTCTGTCCTCATTTAAAAAAGTGAATAAATCACCAAGTTCTTCTGACATTAATTCTCTGACCATCGGCAGTAGACAGCCTACAAGAAGATCTCCAATGATTCTTGCCCCCTTGTATCACACCCTTGTGTAGTTCCACGCCACATCCTAGGAAGGTTGGTTTGTGTGACTAGTAGAAAATAGCAGAAGTGATGGTATGTCACTTCTAAAATTAGATTATAAGAGATTACAGCTAAATCTTAGGCTTGATCGATCTTGGATCATTTACTCTGGTTGAAGCCAACTGATAAATCATGAGGACTCTCAGGCAACAAATGAAGAGAACAATGTGGCAAAAAATTGAGATATTGAGATCTCTAGACAAAGCCAGGAAGGAACTAAGACCTTCCAGTGGCTACATGTGGGAGTGCAGAAGTACATTCTTCAGCCCCAGTTGAACTCAGATGACTACAGTCCTGGACAACAGCTTGACTATGATGTCAGGAGAGATTCTAAGCCAAAATGACACAGACAAGCTGTCCCCAGATTCCCAACCCTCAGAAACTACGAAATAACATTAAAAGTTATACAACAAAAAATATTATAAATACAGTTAAAAGATAAGGGATGTACTGAGAAAAGATATGGGTGTGTTAATAACTAATTTGTAATTAATAACTAAAAGTACAAAACAGTGATTATAACCAGTAAGAAAAAAAAATGAACCCAGGTTATGAACAGGCAATTCATAGTCAAGGAAACCATGCTGCCCATTATGAATAGATGTTGAACTATACTAGTAATCAGAGAAATGACAAAGCAAAAGTGAAATACTATTTCCACCCATAAAATTGGCCAAGGTTAAAAAGGACAGGTAGGAACGATTCCATTTTAGAGATCAGTTTAGAACTATACTGTACAATATAAAAATCTCAACTTTAGGTTTACATCAGGGCTAGAAAACTTAATTGTTGAACACATGCATAAGGAAGCCAATCAAGAATACCGATACATTAATTAACAATTATTGATTGACCATCTAGTATAAGCTAGACACTGTTTCAGGTCCTAGGGATTTACCAATAACATTTAAACAAAGTATCTCCTCTTAGGGAACTTACATTTTATTCATGTGAAGACATACCAAGAAAATATGGATTAAGTAGGTGCTACCATAGAACGTGTAGCAAGAAAAGACCTGCCCGATATGGAAAGAATTCAGCACAGTCATCAAAAACGTGAGTGGACAAATTAGGGAAGATATGTGTGTGGGGGGTGTGGGAAACAAATACTCTGAGGCAGGTGCCATTCTAGAAGCAGAAAGGAGGATAGTAATACTGGAGCAGAATGACTGACAGATGTGATAAGAGATCAGAATGGTTGATGAAAAGGCTTGTAAACCATGATAATGACTTTGGATTTTATTCTCAATGGCATGGGAAATTAGAGGAAAGCACTAAGTAGAAAAATGGTATGGCTTGTCTTCTCTGTCACCCTGGCTGCTGTGTACAGAAAAAGATTTTGAAAGGCATGAGAAGAAGCAGGGAGAGGAGTTAACTGGAAACTCTTGACATTAATCTAGCTGAGAGAGATGATGATGGCTTTGATTAGCATGGATATATTCTGAAGATAGTGCCTAAGGAATTTGCTGATGGGTTGATAGTGAATGGGAATAGAAAGAGAAGAATCAAGGATAGAAACAGAGGAGTCAAGGATGATTCCTACGTTCTGGTCCTAGTTTCAATATTCATAGTAAGTTGAAAATTGCAAACAACTTACATGATTGTTAACAGGGGAATGAATAACCCAGTGGCACATATTTGTATATTATTATCCTAGTGCGAAATGATGGAATTTGATCGCTATCTATCCATTTAAATGAATCTGGAAATAATAATTTTGAATAAAAAATGCAAGGTGGAAAATGACACCCATACCATAATATTTATTAATGGACAAATTTAAAGATATAAAACAATAATATATTTATTATGGAAATACATAGTGAAAATAAAGCACTATGAATAGAGAACGAGAGTTTTCTTAGGGCAGGGAGTCGGGGAGAGAAAGAAGTGGCAGGGCTTTTGTTAGCCACTGCAGTCTCTTTGTACAGATTTTTAAAATATACCACTTCTGAAGCACATGCAGCCCCCCCCCAAGCCTACATGGCTGGATTCAACCCACCCACCCCATCAGCTGGACATTCTTGGGTGGCACCTCAGGGGAATGGGAAATGGGGCAGAAGAGGGTTGAGAAAAATACCATCTGTGTCTACGATTGCTTTATTTTTCTTAAAATAAAAGAACATTATCTGGAGAAAACATGTCAAATGTTAGCATGTGCCCATTCTCAGCATTGAGTAGATGAGCAATTGCTATCTTGAACACTGTACCTTTTCAGATGTTAGAAATACTTTAGTTTTGAAAATTTCAAATTTTGTAAGAGCTACCTACTCTCAAGTACTCAAGTTGATAGAGAGGAGCAACTATGAGTATTACAGTATCAGCTCTTTCACTCATCCTATGAGTTTGACAGACTCCTTGGAATCAGGCTCAGCAATTCAGTTACTAAGGCCTCCTTTCCTCATCTGCAAAATGGGAGAATAAACCCATCTGCCCTGTAAAGTTGCTGAAGGCTCATGATCCACCATTATTATTGCCATCAATGAGAGTGATGACTATATACTCACAAAAATGTGACAGAGATAAGATTAGTTCTATTTCCAATGTTAGGAAACATAATAATGTCACAGAATACTTTAGTTTTCACAGATGGTAAGAGATGTTGAGGATTCCAATTCAGATCCGTTTGATGCAAAAATGTGTGATTTCACATTAATACATGTACCAAAAGGGCATTAACTGAATGTTCATGCACTAGGTGAAGGACCTTAAGAATCACAAGAAAGAGAAGAATATTGCTCATGAATGTTGTGATGCATAAGCACAGGGGAGAGTAGCCAAATGCATAAAGACAAGCTAGCAAATATTGCCTTCAATTATAAAAGGAAGGACACAATCACACAGGTGTAAGTATCAAGATCAGAGTGAAGAAATCAACTCCCCTGGGGGTAAATGCCTGTTTCCCACGAGTGTGTCACGCCAGTGTTTTATGAGTTCCTTATCACTAGATGGGGAAAAAGTGTGATGGGCAGAAATAAACTGTCACTGCATTTACAGCAAGCATTCCAACACATCATTTAGTTTAAATCTGTAGTTTTAAACATCAAGGCCTATGATAATCAATTTTTTTGTCATTCTTAGGATGTGCTTAAGACCTTTAGTTTGAATAAGAAAGCCAGCTCTTAAACTCTTGCTCCTCAGTGTCTGCAATTCCTGTATTTTACAAAGTAAAAGTTTACTGAGATTGTGCATGTATTTCCATGAAGGGTTGTAAACACAGCCCAGGTGAACTGAATCTACAATTTCTGTTTTGTAATGTTTTGCAGACTGAGAGTATGTCTTTTAAACATTAGCACCTGTAGATTTCTTATTGACCAGGTTCTTCTGGGTTTTTTTTTTTATAGCATGAATCCATATTTATATTTTATTGCATTTTGTAAAATTGACATTTGAAAGCTAACTGAAGATGTTTTAGCTAACAGACACATGTAAAGATGCTCAACATCATTCATCATCAGGGAAATACAAATCAAAACCACAATGAGACGTCACCTCACATCTGTCAGAATGGCTAAAATCAAAATCACAAGAAACAACAAGTGTCGGTAAGGATGCGGAGAAAAAGGAACCCTCATGCTCTGTTGGTGGGAGTGCAAAGTGGCTGGTGTGGCCACTATGGAAAACAGTATGTAAGTTCCTCGAATTACTCTATGGTCCGGTAATTGCACTATTGAGTATCTATCCAAAAAATACAAAAGCACTAATTCAAAGGGATACATGCACCCCTATGTTTACTGCAGCATTATTTACAATAGCCAAATTATGGAAGCAGCCCAAGTGTAGACTGATAGATGAATGGATAAAGAAGATATGGTGTGTGTACACACACACATACACATATACACACACAGGAATATTATTCAGCCATAAAAAATGAAATCTTGCTATTTGTAACAACATGGATGGAGCTAGAGAGTATAATGCTAAGTGAAATAAGTCATTCAGAGAAAGACAAATACCATATGATTTCACTCATATGTGGAATTTAAGAAATTAAAACAAATGAGCACAAGGAAAAAAGAAAAAAATGAAGAAACAGACTCTTAGCTATAGAGAACACACTGATGGTTACAGGGGGTTGGGGGGCTGGGGAAATAGGTGATGGAGATTTAGCAGTGCACTTGTCCTGATGAACACTGAGTAATGTATGGAAGTGTTGAATCACTATATTGTACACCTGAAGCTAATAGAACACTGTTAACTACACTGGAATTAAAATAAAAACTTAATAAAAATAAAAGCAAATAAGAAAAGATGTTTTAAAAAACGAATCCTCACCACCAGCAATAACGTGGCTAATCAATGTGCTGCAAGCCTGAAAAGTACAAAGGAAGCTTTTTCCCTAAAACGATTCAATTAGACATCTTCCCCACCAATTACAATTTTAAAGATTTTGTTTATTTATTTATTTTAGAGAGGGGGAAAAAGGGGGGGGAGAGGAAGGGAGAGGGAGGACTCCCCGCTTGGCGTGGAGCCCAACCTGGGGCCAGATCTCAGGATCCTGAGATCATGACCTCAGCCAAAACCAAGAGTCGGACACTTCACCGGTGAGCCACCCAGGTGCTCCAGTTACAATTTTAAACTCTAAGTTCAACTGTCCAATACTATAGCTATTACCCACATATAACTATTTAAATTTAAATTAATTAAAGTGAAATAAAATTAAAAATTTAGTTGCTCAACCACATTAGCCATATTTCAAAAACTCTGCAGCCACGTTGGGGCTACTGGCTGCCATAATGGGCAGCAAAAATTATAGAATATTTTATAGTATTTCTCTGATTGCAGAACATTTTACGGGACAGCACTTCTGGAAGGCATATAGCAAAGTATCAGGATTCACTTTCCTCCCTTTCTAAGATGCAAAGAACAGAACGGTCCCTCAAAGTTGGGTTTAGTTTGCACCCACTATTACCTGTTACAAAGTCTCAGCTTTCATTACGTAAACAAATAAAAATATGTCAGTTTTACAATCTCATTGCCATTCTCCCTTACAAATAAGAAAATATTTTATTTAAAAAATATGACAAACATTTAAAGTATTTTAAAAATATATCTATTGGGAAAATACATTCATGAATAAGGAAAACTCGGGTTTTTTTTTTTTCCTGTGATTAAATACTCTGAGGTTTGCTATGCTAAAAACATTAAAGCAAAAACAAAGAAAGACAGTGCTATTAATGATTTTTATTAAAAGTTGTATATTTCTTCTAGGATTTCATTTGAGCAAGCCAGATGTCTGAGAATGCTGAACCCCAATGAATATGCTAATCAATGCAAAACAACTATAAAATATAGTAACAGGCCCCAGATGGGACTGCCTGTGTCACTAACACCCAAGTGGTGACAGGCTCATCTCTTCGTTATTCAGCCTCTTTCCCTCAGACACAAATATTTTTACACTGGAAAAAGGACCCAACACTAAGTAACTTCATAGTAGAAATTTTTCTCCTTGAAAGATTCCTCGAGCAACAAGAATTTCCATCTGGGAGAGGAAATCCATCAGTTGGAAATTCTAACAAGGTTCAAGTAAACACCTGCTTTGACATTCAAAAGGAAAATGTTTCATGGGTCTAGATAGGAAAAGGAAGTTCTTGGCTGAGGAGGAACTAAAACTGTTCCCACACTCAGTACTAATCTTGCCGATGCCAGTAATAGTCTAGAGCTATCTTAAAATCTTTATGGCTATTTTGGACTTCTGAATTTGATCATCCATTTAAGTTCTTCCATTTATATACCATAATAAATGGCATACTGCTCCTTATTTTTTTAATTTTGGTAAAACAGATATAACATGAAGTTGACCGTTTTAACCATTTTTAAGAGTATACAGAGTGATTATCCACTAGCACCACTACCCCTGTAGTTCAAAAATGTCATTAGTTTCCATTGCTCTTAGTATTAAGTCAAAGTTCACTAACATTGCCTATGAGGCCCCACAAGATGTAGCTCTCTGCCCCCCTTCCCAGACTCACTCCATCCTAAGTTCCACCTCCACTTTGGCATTCCATCAACACTGCCCTTCAGCTTCTTTCTGTTTACTCTTTCCACAGGACCTTCCCACACAATGTTCCCTTTCTGTGGAATGTTCTTCCTTCCTCCCTGCACATAGCTGATTTCTACTCACCATTAAGGTTTGATTTCGAGCAAGACTTCTTTGGACATGTCTTCCTGGTCGATCTCCTGACACTAACTTCTGACTTTGCAGACATGCAAATTTACATATGGTGAGGGACTTATTTGAAGAATATTTGCCATGCTCCTAAGCTGATGATATCACTGTTGGAGCATCATTTTCTCTTTAGTGCAGGGTTTCATGACCTCAGGACTATCGACATTTTAGGCAGGATAATTCTTTGTTGTGGGAGGTTGTCCAAAGCTTTGCAGGATGCTTAGCAGCTTCCTTGATTACTAACCGCTGGATGCTAACGGTACCCTCCTCCTTCCCTCTTTGTGACAACCAAAAATTCTTCCAGTTATTGTCAAAATGCCCCTGGTGGCAAAATCACCCCCATTTCAGAAACAATGTTCTAGGGCACAGTATAGAAATTAACACTTAGAATATTCTAAAAAAATATATTATGGGAAATAAACAGAAATCTGCTTGGTTTATGCCCATCATTGCTACTCTCAAAACTTTAGCTGGGCTTCTGATGATTAGCAGTAAATAGAATGAATCGTAAGTACAATAGAATTTGAGGGACGGAGGAAAAAGCTACATAAATTACTTTTCAGATCTTTGCCCCTGACTGTTAAGCCTGAGGGATGGGACAAATACCCCTAGTCTCACACAATATAGGCATCTATCGAAGATGATTGGGCAACATGTGTAGGCAAAGAGCAAAAAAAACCCCAGAAGTCAAGCTCACTGTCTAGCTGTTTCCTAACGAGGCATGCTTGACAGGCAAGTGTGAATACGCTGCAGATTATAATCCAGGACAGAGGTCTCATACCTCTGCTGCCGGTTTTTTGTTTTTTGTTTTTTTTTTTTTACAGGAAAGTTAGCTGCTATATGGTTAGGTGAAATGACTTCCAATTTAAGCTTCTGTCACCTAGCGTTTTTATACAAGTGCCAAGTTTCAGGAGAAATCTTAAATCTGTTGTTGGTGACCCAGCTCACTGATGGTGTCCCAAGACACAAAATGGAAAGGGGACTGGGGAAAGGGAGTCCATCGAGGTTATCGAGCAGAATAAAAGATTTAATCTCCCCTCCCTGATGAATGGCTCACTATTTCCCTCTTTCAGCTGGGTATTCAATTTCCTGACCCATTAAATTGGACCTAGGAAGCATTCATTTCTCCCCAAGGGCCTCAGTAGACTTTTCAAAGACTGCGAAAAAGTTGGTTGGGTTTGGAAGGCTTCTTTCTCTTTGTTATGCCTAAGGTTTACTGTGAGCCTGTCTTGGTTCCCTCACTTGGGGCAGTGTGTTTGTATGTTTGTGCGTAAAATGTGTGTTTATACATTTTGTGGTCTCCTTATTGTTTCTTGGATCTAAACAAGAATTAGTCATCTAATCCCGAAATATTCTCTTCAAATGCAATTTTAGTGGCCTGGAGTAAATATATTCTTTAAATGTGTATACTTCAGAAATGCCAGCTTCTATCCAGGCTGTGGGGTGGTGGGGGAGATACCTGTACTCTATCTGCAAAGCCAAGGATTCAAATCGCAGACTGAGCAAGAAAAAGGAGTCACTGCAAGAAATCCAAAATCACACTACAGGCAGTCTCCAGCTTAAAATTTTTTGACTTTAAGATGGCATGAATGTGATACACATTGAATAGAAACCATACTTCAAACTTTCAGTTTCGATTTTTTCCCTGGCTGGCGATAGGCAGTGGGTACTCTTGTGATGCGGGGCAGTGGCAGCTGCAGCTCCCAATCAGCCATGTGATGCCAACTGTCAACAGCCAATACACTTACAACCATCCCGTTTTTCACTTTCAGTACAGTAGTCAATACAAGACATGAGATATTCAGCACCCAGATCTATAAGTGGCACAGAGTGTAAAATGAAAACATACCTCTGGGCCCCCAATTTTACCAAGAAGAAAACTTCTCAGCTGGAAGTATGCAGTATTTCTTATAGAAAAGAAAACACCTCTCAGAGGAAGAGCAACAATCGTAGAGAGCAAAGCCAAATACCTAAAGAGTCATGTCAAGACCTAAGAATGGCAATGGAGTTACTCTCACGGAACAGATCAGGGCCCTAGGCAAGGACTACTGCCAGCTCCTGGGGTAGGGAAACCTGACAATATCTGTTATATAAAAATTGCTATGCACCAGTGTCCACTATGTGATGCCTGTTCCTCTCCTTTTTAAAAATTGGTTACACTAGTTATCTTGTCACTATCTCAAAATTGTGCATTGGGAATATGGGAAGGGGATAATCTATGTTTTTATAGGCCTATAGATCTAGAGAAGCCACACTCAAGAAGCCCCAGTTCTATCTGGACTAGATATAGATTCTGATATATTGTATTTGGGTCTGATGCCATCATTGGCAGTGGTGTGCCAGGGGCACCTCATATTAGCTTGTGAGAACTGATTGTGTGCATATTTCCCAGCTCACACTCAGTGATATCCCATCAATATCCTGAAATGATGCATGCTGGTACACAGAAATGAGCAAATACTCCATATCAGGGATCTTTTTTTTTTTTTTCCATTCAGAGAGTTGGTTGTCATACCCCACTACTTTTGGTGGTCTTAGAAGGTGATTAGTGTATTTTTCCCAAGAGGAATCTAAATAATTGTGCCCAAGGAGAGGACTGTGCTAAATTGAAAATGACTACAAATTATTTGTAGAAGTTCCCTTTGACAGGTAGACTATTTCTTTACCCTTTGAATTTGGGCTGGCCTATGACTTGTTTAAACGACAAAATAAAGTGGAAGACACACTGTGTGCTTTTGAGTATGGGCCTCAAGGGGCCTTGCCACTTCCCTTTGTCCTCTTTGAACATGCTGTTGCTATGTAAGCCTGCTCCAGTCAACTGGAGGGTGATACATGAGGATCAGAGGAAGGCTGTCCAGCTGAGGCTTCTTCTCCAAACTAGCCTCCAGCCAACCCTGCCACTGACCAGGGCTGTGTGATTGACCCGAGAGAGGTCATAAGAAAAATCACCCAGCTGAGCGCAGCTCATGCTGACCAACAGGATCATAAGCAAATAAAATTATTGTGGTTTTCAGCTACTAAACATTTTTAACAGTCTATTTATACAGAAATATATATCTAATAAAGGACTGTTCTGTTATGGTGCAGTATTGTGACAGAAAATGATTTAAATCTCAGCACTGCACCATACATTTGATGGTACTGGTACCTAGAACATCTGCCCACATTGTACTAATAGTTCAACAGAACAGGACCAAGATCTAATCCTTGTAGATTATCTTGAAAAATCCCTTCCAGATTGATATCTGTCCATTAACAGGCAACTTTTGGATATGATCACTCATCTCTTTACAACCCATCAAGTAGTCCTCCACTGAGTACATATTTTTCTATAACTGTCAATTTAGAATATTTATATTGGTTTAATTTGTTCCTGTTTTTCATTTAATCAGGACTATTAAAGAGGACCATAGAATGGGATTTTACTAAGCCTTTACAATTTGTTCTGCCATAATTTTTGTTTTTGAAAACTTTAGATGAATAGTTTTGAAACTATGCAACTGGAGAGCTATTAGAAGTCTGCGTTGTGACACTGTCATGATTAATTCATTAATTTACGTGCACAATCCCTACAGCTATCTGAGGGAAAACTACATCAGTCCCAGACATACCTTTGAGTTTAACTTGGCTGACTTTCCTGAACTTGACAAAGTAATGCTAAGAGACTTATTTAAGTCTATTACATCTAAGACTTTTTAAAGTTCTCTGACAGCTAAGTCAAACCTTCCACTTTAGTTCATCAGAAGAGAGAGCCAAGGGACCAATGTGAGTTCTGAGCTCTTAGTATCAATCTTTTGGATTTAAGTGAATTGATTTATATATCTGAGCCAAAATTTTTACACTCATGCCCAATAGCAGGAAGTCAGATGTGTACCTGTTTTCCAGAATCATGAGCAAGGTGCTAAATTCACCTCTACCATGGGTGACTATTTATAGGAACACCTGCTTCAAATTCACCAGTACTTCTGAATTCCCTACTGTTATTAATTTTCTTTTTCATGTCTTTGGTGTTTCAATTTAGATTTTGGTTACACTCAGGCTTAAAAGGAAATGAAAATATTCTCACTATACATTTTCTTCTTTCAATCTCTCTAGGGAGCTATTAGAAACAGGTGTCATACAGAGAATGATTCAGATTAAGTTTGGATTTCTCTATTTCATGTTGAGAAAGTATTATTTTTTGCATCTTCACAGTAATGCTCTTATCCAGAAGTGATACAATTTTTTTTAGTCTACCAGTATTTAGTATAATTTATGTACATGAAAATGCTCAAAATGTAAGTGGACAGTTCTATGATCTCTGACAAATGCACACAAGCATGTAACCATCTTTCAGATAAAGATATAAAATATTTTTATCACTCCATTAAATCATCTTGTGCACATTTCTACTTAATATTTGCCCAAATCCAAGACAACCACTATGCTGCCTTCTATCACCATAGAGTAATTTTGCATTTACTTGGATTTTGTATAAATGGGTTCATACACTATGTACTCTTTTTTTTGAAGATGTTAGCATTTTATTTTTATTTTTTTAAAGATTTTATTTATTTATTTATTTATTTATTTATTTATTTATTATTTATTATTTATTTGACAGAGAGAGACAGCCAGTGAGAGAGAGAACACAAGCAGGGGGAGTGGGAGAGGAAGAAGCAGGCTTCCTGCTGAACAGGGAGCCTGACGCGGGGCTTGATCCCAGGACCCTGGGATCACGCCCTGAGCTGAAGGCAGACACTTAACGACTGAGCCACCCAGGCACCCCTAGCATTTTATTTATGGAGAAACTGAATTAATTTAAACTCCTTCTTATATAATAAATAAATTTTTAAAAGATGGATGATTCTATTTTTACAGAATAGTGTAAAGAGAAAAATCCAAACTGTTAAAAGCAAATTAGTAAATATGTCAAGATTAAAACAGTAATATGATGCTTTTTATACTGTGTGGGTGTTCTAGCAATCATAATTCATATATGTTGAGAGAAGTTGAGTCCTTTTTTACTCCTTGGTGTCTGGTTTATTTTATCCAATATAATTTTTTTTTACTCAATATAATTTTTTGAGGTTTGACTATATTTGTGTCTACCAGCAGATAATGTTTTTATTGCTGTGTGGCAATTATGCTAACTGAAATAAGTCAATCACAAAAAGGTAAATACTACATGATTCCACTTATAAAGAGGTACTTAAAACAGTTAAACTCATAGAAGCAGAGAATAGGATGGTGGTTACCAGGGGTAAGAAGGAAGTGGGGAATTGTTTAATCAGTATACAGTTTCTATTATGAATGAATAAGTTCTAGAGATATGCTATACAGCATACTACCTATAGTCAACAATACTTCATTGTGCACTTAAAAATTTGTGGAGAGGGGGGCGCCTGGGTGGCGCTGTCGTTAAGCGTCTGCCTTCAGCTCAGGGCATGATCCCTGCGTTCCGGGATCGAGTCCCACATCGGGCTCCTCCGCTGGGAGCCTGCTTCTTCCTCTCCCACTTCCTGCTGTGTTCCCTCTCTCGCTGGCTGTCTCTCTGTCACATAAATAAATAAAATCTTAAAAAAAAAATTTGTGGAGAGGGTATATCTCATGTTACTAGTTCTTACAATAACACAAAACAAAACCCAGAAAAAAAAACTAAAGGGATGCGAGGAAACTTTGGAGATAATGGATATGTCTGTTACCTTGACTATGGTGATGGTTTCATGGGTATATACATATGTCCAAATTAACCAAACTATATACGCTAAATATGGGTAGTCATATATATATATATATATATATATATATATATATCTCAGTCATACCCCAAAGCTGTTAAAACACTCTCTATTGATTTTCCATTTACATATGATTGGTCTAATGTTTGAAGTTGCCAGCAGACAAGATATTATTTTATATTATGTGGAAGTGGCTATTGAGTAATATAAAAGACTTTTATAACTGTTCTTTAAAACAGAACTAGTAGAGTAGCACTTGCATGAAGACGACTCTGACCAAGAAATACATATCTATGTCCAGGGACAAATATATGTTTATAAGTTGGTGCTACCTTTCCACTCCCCTATGCCCTTAGGCCTGCCCTCTAACTGTCAGAAGCATTTAACTTAGTACCTATGTCCTCAGTTTTCTATTCTTCCCAACCTTTGCCATTAAAATTTCACCTGTCCTATGTTACATACCATCTGCCATTTGCATAGAGTTAGGTATTTTAATACATTTATTCATGATGTAGTAATAATGCAATTTGGGGTTAATCTATTAGTCTTTCCAGGTTAGATATTAATATTTTGTTAGGAATCCTATGAAGATAATGATGAATCCAGCAAGGTCTCTTTAATAGTAGGTCTTCAGAATTACAGCTGATTGATAAATAATGGGATATATTTAGTGTAGTGGTAATTTCAGTACCTCCAAGTGGTTCTGTACAGGCTCAAACCATCTGTGTGGAAGCTATTCCTGGCCAACAAAACAATCCTGATACAGCCACCAGTGCCTTTTATTACTTTCAATCTAATGAATGTTTTGCTGACACCTACGTAGGTAAGTGAGAGCCAAAAGAACTGCCTGGTAGGCCAGGAAATCGTACAGACTATTTTAATATTTCAATGTCTATAACATTATCCTACTTATATTATGGTCCTCATGACCTCATTTTTCCCCTGATCCCGTCTGTATAAATATGTGCTGAGTAATTTCTAAAGGGGGATACTATTAATAAGATACAATATCGCCTATTGACTTGTATTTGCAGGCAGTACCTGCTAGGAGATTTGGGTGAGTAGAATAAACAGCTATCTGGACCATTCCGGAACAAATAATACTTACAGATCTTAGTCATCTTCTTTTTTGAATTTCATATATTAAATAGGGCACATGTTGTAAAACAATACTAAAGTGGGCTTAAAGGAGAGTTTTGCCAAGATTGGCTAGCTGCTAACCAAACCCATTTCCTCTTCTTCCTGAGCACACATTTAGACTACATTTCCTGCCTCTTTAGCTCTTAACTGTGATCATGCGAGGACTAGCCAACAGAATGTAAGTAAAGGTAATCTGTGCTATTTCCAGGTCTGAGCAATGCAAATATGACACTTGAGGAAGGCAAAGGACAGGATGGAAGGAGTCTGAGTAGTGATTACTAAGAGAAAAAAATATGAGTAAAATCTTTGGAAAAACTCAATAAGAACAATTCACCAAAAACAAAATAATCAAAAACAAAATAAAACAAAACCCTGCCAAATTAAGTGTGGGAGACACATCTATAAACAATCCAAAGAGAAGTATCAAATCTAGAGACATTCTGATTGTTTCGCAGGTGTCTTTGGATTCTCATTTGATTTAAATTATGCAACACAGCCAAAGCAGTATACTAATGCAAGAAAGATCTAGAATAACTCCAATCATTCAACAACATACTTATTAAGTCATTGACCCTATGTAAAAAGATCAATAAAAGAAAGAACATATCTATGTTTTAAGTTAAAATAAAATGTTAATTTATAGGTGTACTATTTTATTAATTTTAGTCTTTATTTTTTTGTTGTGATTGCAATTACCCAATCAACTCCTGGTTCCAATCATATGAAACAATAAAGCTTCCACCAGAATTACAATATGTGGAAAGTACTCTGTAGTGTTAAAATAAAGAACAGAATTGTGGGAATAGGACTAATGGGTTATGGACATTAATATAGCTAGGTTAATCACACAAGCTCTTTCTAAAAACTTAGCATTAAATCAGAGAACTGGAGTTGGGGAAGATGATAGTGTTGACAAAATTCAGCAGAAGGTGGCCCAGACACACAGAACGCCTGAACAAAGCTTTGTGAGGATGTGAAAGGAGGTCAGTTGTGGTGATTTAAGAGGAAAGTGAGCAGAGCCCAGAACAGGTAGGGAGTTGCCACGGTGGGAAATCTGGATTTTACTCTAAGTGCAATGAGAAGCCATAGCAGACATGGAAGCAATGGGGCAGCCTATGTTATCTTTTGGTTTTAGAAAAGAGCACTTGGAATAGTCTCTAAAGAATATACTAGAGAAGACAACAGTGATATGGGATTTTGTCAGAGGATTTTGTGGTAGTAGTGTAGACCTTTGAAAGTGGTACCTTGGTCCAGGGTCATAAAAGTGGTGATGTAAAACAGTGAGTGTATCTAAGATACATCTAGAGATGAAATTAATAGGTTGGGGATTGAATGGGAGGGTGAAAAAGAGGAAGTGGTCAAGGCAACCAGATATTTCTGTTTGTTTGCTTTCTGCTTTCTTTAGTTTTCATTATGTTTTAGCAACACATAAACTAATAAAGCCATTTCCTTAGAAATGAATGAGAAAGAACTAAGGAATTCAGGGCTTTTTTTTTATTTGATAAGAATATATAATATGCAATCTACCCACTTATCAAGTGTGCAATAAATATTATTAATTATAGGCATAATGTTGTGCAATAGATCTCTAAGATTTATTCATCTTGTGTAACTGAAACATTATACCTGCTGAACAACAGCCCACAATTCCCCCTCCTTGCCCTGTCAATCATGGTTCTACTCTCTCCTTCTATGAATTAGACTATTTTAGATTACTCATGTAAATGGAATCATGCAGTGATTGTCTTTCTGTGACTGGTTTACTTTATTTAGTATAATGTCCTCAAGGCTCATACATGTTGTTGTATATGACAGGCCTTCTTTCTTTTTTAAGGCTGAACAATATTCCATTGTATGTATATACCACATTTCCCCAAAGAAAACATACAAATGACCAATAAATAAATGAAAAATGCTCAACAATACCAATCATCAGGGAAGTGCAAATCCAAGCCACAGTGAGATACCACTTCACACCTGTTAGGATGGCATAATTATAAGGAGGAAAAAAAGATAATAAGCACTGATGAGGATGTGGAGAAAATGACACCCTGTACACTGTTCATGGGAATAGAAAATTATGTAGCCACCGTGGAAAACAGTATGGAGGTTCCTCACAAGATTAAAAACAGAATTACCATATGATCCAGCAATTCTGCTTCTGGGTATTTAACCAAAAGAATTGAAATCAGGATTTTGAAGAGCTATTTGTACACTCATGTTCATCACAGCATTATTCACAATTACCAAGATGTGCAAGTAACATAAGGAATTCAGTTTTAAATTTACCTTTACTATACCTGCAAAGCATTCAAGCGGGGATTATAAACACACAGTTCAACATGTAAGTATGAATTCATGGACTTATTGATGACATTTAAAACCTCAAAAGGGTTTTATAAAGAAGAAAAAATAACTTTTTCCAGAAGCAAATTTGAAGTTATTAAGATAGAGAGAGTATAAATAGTGAGCCTTTTTATAAATGTATGTTTCAGCCATCAACATCATAAAACTAAATCATCAATTGGTAGCCATTTATTCCATGCTTGTGAAGTCAATATCCCCCCCTTCATGAAGATTCATTATAGGTTAGAAATCACTTTATAACAAAACTATTTTTCGTTCTTGAGGCCGTCTTCGATGGAAGAGAAAATATGAATTGAAATTTCCAACGTTTGATTACAAAAAATATGAAAAAATTGTTCAGAATTTTTAGTTAAAACTAGTTTATTGTTTTTGCTAGTTTTTGTTCTCATTTTAGTGGGCTTTGTCTTATACCAAATACAAAAATCAAAGGAAAGAACACAGTTAACAAGTATTTATTGACTTATATAGTCCTTGTGTTTATGATATGAAATTCTCTACTCTCACAAAACAAAAATCATTCTAATGTAAGATTTTTACACAATTTAAAAAGAATTGATTTTAAAGGCAATTTAGTAACTATAATTTAATGCGAGAATAAGTAAGTTCAAGACACTGATAATATACTTTGAACCACTTCTGGAGACACATCGATGATAGCTAACAGAGGTGCAGGTGCACACACTTCTGCCCTTCGTTGAGTAAAAGAAAAATATTGATGCAAGACATGGAAAATATCACCAGTTTAGAATAAAAGAGTAATCTGTCCCCAATTATCTCCTATAGTCTCCTGAAGAGATGAGAAATATGTTTCCGCATGTCTACCTAATGTTAAATTAATTGAAAGAAATGCTGTTGGCAGTCTGAACCAAAAGGGGTAAGAAATTCCATCTTAAAGAAAACTCACATGTTACGCACCTGCTTAATTTCCAAATATTTTTCAGATGGATTAGAGAATGAGATAGGAATATACATCTTTTTTTGACCTGAAAAGGTCTTGCTGTTTAAATAGCATCTGAATTCCTTACCCCCTGGATATCTAATATTGATCATATGGTTTGTGACCAACAAATGTGTTGTGCATAGACAGTGGTTTCTGGAGAATATTCTGGGGTCTATAGGGAACACTGCCCTCACAAACTCAATCCAGGCATCGCAAGGCAGGTGCTATAAAAGATGAGGCCTCATGCTCATGACCTTTAGAATCCATCATTTCTGGTGCTAAAAGAAATCTTGGATGTTCTTTTATTCAAATCACACTTTGAAAATATGAGGTACTCTGGCCCAAACCTGATAAAACATTATAAAAGAAAGAAAGAGAAAAAAAGAAAGAAGGAGAAAGGATAGAGAAAAGGAAATGAGACATTGCTTATTAAATCAATCCTGTAATATATGTATATATATGTATATATGCATATATAATATATATAATATATATATAAATAATACATGTCTGTTTTCTGTCATGCCCAAAGCCACAGACTGTGTCCCAGGTCATAACTAAGTAGGTGTGAGGCATCAAGTACATTGCTCATTTCCTGGGGCTTTCTGGCAAGGTTAGAGGTGGTTTTGCAGAGGACAGATCAGCTGCTTTAAAAGTTGAAATTTGCCATGTGCATATGGTGCAATGTGACTTAGATACCAAGAGCATGTGACAAGACACAGATGATCTGGGGAATAGCAGATAACATGGCACCATAGAAACACGCCTCAATGCAGCACAGTATGAGGGCAGACAAATCTTGAAATCTGATCCAGAAAGGCCATTAGTACCAGTGTAAGGAGTTATGGAGAGTTTCTGAAGAAGTGTGAAAATTACCAAATCTGTGTGTTAGAAACAGGACATCTGTAGAAGATCCTGAAACCTCAGAGAGAGTAGTTAGAAGGTTTTTCAATAAGTTCAGGTGGAGAGGATAAAGCCTGAATAAAGCAGAGAATTTTCGACAGAGATAAAAGTTACATACTTTTCAGAGGTATTTATTTGGTAGACTCAATCAATTTAATGATTATTTGATGAGGAAAAGAGTGTTTAGCTGTTGATTCAAATCTTTTCTCTCTGGGCACCCAGCTAGACTACATTCCCCAGCTTCTGTTACATTTAAGTAGGACAATATCCTTGAGTTCTTATTAATGGGATATGACAGAAGTGATGCATGCTATCTCTAGAGAAGAGGGCTCCCGCATACCTTCTTCCTCCTTTTGGTGATTGAGGTCCTAAGGGTTGGAAGAATCATATGCAAAAACCTTGGCCCCTGAACCAATAAATAGGAATCACCTGCTGATGAGAAATACCTGCACTCACTATTATATGAGCAAGATATAAATTTCTTTTTTTTTTTTTTTCTGGCCTAGGAGATGTAGAATTTCATAAGAAAGTAAGGCATGGTTAAGTTGGGGGATTAAGTAAATGAATTATTTACATTGTGGATAACTTCGGTGGTAAAGAGACACAGAAGACAGAGTAGTGACTCCTTTGCTCAGAATGCAGCAATGACTGCTCCTTTCACTTACAAAAATGGTCAAAGTATTTATAACAGCTTATGTGGACGTGCAAGATGTGGCCTCCATTGCCACTCTGACTTCTTCTTCTCACCTCCTCATTCACACTGCTCTGAAGAGCACAATCCATAATATTTTCTTTATGTGCTTAATTGTTGAAATTCTTTAACATAAAAATTCTGAGCTACAGGAAGAGATGGACCCTTTCCATTATGGCATTTGCAAACCTAAAGGGGATTTATAAATTCAAATAAGTGCTCTTTAAATGTTTTTTTGTTTTTAACAAAGGTATCCTGAGTAAATAAGAAGAGTTTACTTTAATTCTTCCATATACTTCACCAAATAAATTAACTTTCAAGTTAAAAATGATGTAATATTGTGAAGAGAAAATGACAACTCAAGGTAGGTTAAAATACTAATACATTTCTAATTGCCAAGAACATATCAAGATACTATAAAAGCAGATTAAAGTCCTAATAAGTCTTCAAGATGTCATCTTGGAACTCTTGCTAACTTCTTAGAAATATATAATGACAAAGTTGTCAACAGTCCAGAGTTTGGTGTATACTTAAAAGAAAAAAGAAGGAAGGAAGTGAGGGAAGAAGGGAAGGAAGTATGGATTCTAGAGATTAGAGATCAGTAAATTATACTTGGCTAAATTTCCATAAGAGATTATTGAAAATATAAGAAATTTAAAAAGAGTATTGTAATCAGTTGAAGTCAACATAGATTTGATAAGAACAAATCATAGGGTTCCGAAAGCAAAGAGGTAATTTTTTTTCATTATATCAAAGAAGCATCCAGCAACCTTCATGAAATAGTGTAGATACAATGGTGAAATTGAGCTCATTTCAAAATTAATTACACAGATTCATAGATAGGTTGATAACTAACACACAAAGCATTGATTAATGGCTCTATGCCAACCTGGATGGAAATTTCTATGGTTCTGTCTTGATATCATTCTGTATAATTTTTCTCAATAATCATGAAAAAGAGGTTGATGGAACATTTAGCAACTTTGTAAATGAGAGTTAGTTAATACCTTGTATAAATGAAATTATATAAAGTAATCTTGGCAATCAAGAATGCCATACCCAAAACATTAAGATATTTAAGAAAATTAAGAGCAAAAGAACAAAGTTAGCTGAAAAGGTCATTTGCAAAAATAAGAAATAATGGAATTCATACTATGACTGTAGTTCATGAGCCAATCATCTAAAAATTTTAGTAAACTCTAAGCTTTATAAAAGGCAGTAGTAACAATTATTTATGCCAATGCAATTTAAATTGTAACTGTGGAAATTTAATGTTTGTGCCCAAGATGGATCCATCTTACAGAGTTCTGTTTTTAGTCAGACCATTTTCAGGGAAATTCAAACTAGAATAAGTCTAGATGGAGCAGAGAAACTATACCACAAAAGTTACTATGCCAGGGGCGCCTGGGTGGCTCAGTCTGTTAAATATATACCTTCAGCTCAGGTAATGATCTCAGGGTCCTGGGATCAAGACTCCCCTGCTCAGTGGGGAGTCTGCTTCTCCCTCTGCCCCTCCCACCACTCATGCTTTCTCTCTCTTTCTCCCAAATAAATAAATAAATAAATAAATAAAATCTTTTTAAAAAAAGAATCATACTTAGATATGTTCAAGGGCCAATGAAAAGATAAAGTAAACATGCAAAAAAAAGTAAACATGCAAGAAAAAAAAATTATTTCAGCAGAGAGATAGAAACCATAAAAAAGAATCAAGTGGAAATGCTAGAAACATAAAACACTGTAACAGAAAAGAAGACGACCTTCAATGGACTCATTAGTAGATTTGACAGAACTGAGAAAACAGTCAGTGAATTTGAAGGAAAGGCAATAAAACTTACACAAGCTGAAGCACAGAAGTAGAAAAAAACAAAACAAAACAGGGCAGCGGAGAGCTGTGGGATCATATCAAACAGCATAATGTGGATAACTGGAATGCTGGAAGGAGAAGAGAAAACAATGCAGGTGAGATATTTGAAGAAATTATGCTGAAAATTTTCAAAAACAAGTGACACCAAGCCAGAAATTCAAGTTGAATAAATATCCCAAACACAAAACCTACAGATAACATATTCAAACTGCAGAAAATGAAAGAAGAGAAATTCTCGAGGAAAACCAGAGGGAAAAAAGATATTTTACCTACAGAGGCAAAGGAGAAGAATTACAGCAGATTTCTGATCAGAAACAGTGCAAGTAAGAAATAGTAGAGTGAGAACTTTAAAGTGTTAAAAGAGAAGAAAAAGCCCTATCAACACAGAATCCTCTATTTAGCAAAAGCAGTCTATAAAGACTTTCTCAACAAACAAAAACTGAGAGAATCAATTGTCAGTAGACCTCTCCTATGACAAACATTAAAGGAAGTTCTTCAGGCAGAAGGAATATGATTAAGGCTGGAAACTTAGAACCATGTAAAGAAATGAGTGTTGGAAATAGAATAAATGAAGGTAAAATATAACTTTATTTTTCTTATTTTTAACCACTCTAAAAGAGACCTATTTAAGTGATAACTGTAAAAATGGATTGAGCGTTCATAGTTACAATGTGTGTGGAAGTGAGATATGTGATACTGGCCTAAAGATGGGAGGGAGAGACTGGGAATGTACTGTTACAAAGTACTTTTAGTACGTGTAGAGTGGTATCATATTATTTGAAAAGAGAATTCAAATAATTTTAAAAAACATATTTTATGGGGTGCCTGGTGGTTCAGTCAGTTAAGAATCTGACTTAATTTTGGCTCAAATCATGATCTCAGCATCGTGGGATCAAGCCCTGCATCAGGCGTTAGGCTCTACCCAGCACGGAGTCTGCTTGAGATTCTCTCCGTTTGCCCCTTCCCCTCCTTGAGGTCTATCGCTCTCTTAAATAAGTAAGTAAATAAGTAAATAAATAAATAAAATCTTTTTTTAAAAAAAGTCTATTTTAAATTCCAGCACAAGCACTAAAAAGATTTTTAAGTATAAATAATAAGTGTATGGAGAAGGTAAAATTGAAGGAAAAATATTTAAAAAATCAGAAAAGACACAGTAAGCAGAAATAAGACACATAGAAGAAATACAATAGATAAATAACAGATAGGCACATGATAAATTATATTAGTAATTATTTTAAATGACCATGGTTTAGATGTACCTGTTAAATGACAGAGGTTGTATTATTGGATAAAAGATAAACAAAAACAACAATAGTAGAAAACAAGACTTATCTATATTCTGTCTACCAAAAATACATTTTTAAAAATCAATACACACAAATACTAACTGGAAGGTTGAAGTAGTTATATTAATTCCAAACAAGGCAGAACAAGGAAGATTATCAGGTACAAAGAGGGACATTACATAATAATAGAGGGATTAATTCTCCAAGAATACACAGCAGTCTTATACATGCATGCACCCAACAACAGAGCTTGAGGCAAAAACTGATGGATCTGAAAGGCTAACCAGACAAATCTACAGTGATAGTGGGATAGTTGAACAGTCCTATGTTTATTAAAAGAATTAAATTTGTGGAGTGCCTGGGTGGCTGAGTCGGTTAGTTGTCCAACTCAATTTCAGCTCAGGTCATGATCTCAGCGTTGTGAGATCAGGGGCTGCATTAAGCTCTGTGCTGGGCATGGAGCCTGCTTAAGATTTTCTCTCTCCCTCTCCCTCTGCTCCTCCCCCCAATCTTGCCTGCTCTCTCTCTCTAAAAACAAGGAAACAAACAAACAAATAAACAAAAACAGAGACAGGGAAAAAAGAATTAAATTTGTAGTTTTAAATATGCTAAGACAAAACAAAACAAATTCTCCAAGCCTAGATACTTTCACTAATGAGCTTTACCAAGCATTTAAGGAAAAAATAGTACCAACCTATATATTCCCTTCCAGAAAATGAAAGAAGAGGGAATATTTTTCAAATCATTATATGAAGTCAGCATTATTCTAATACCAAAATCAGACAGAACATTACAGGGAAAGAATACTACAGGCCATCATCTATCATGAACATAGACACAAAAATTCATAACAAATATTAATAAATCAAATCTCATAATATATAAAAATCATAATACATCGAATTAAAATGGAGTTTAGCCCAGGAATGCAAGGCTGGTTCAACATTCAAAATTCAATCACTACAATTCATCATATTATTAGAAAAAATAAGAAATCCACATGGCCATATTAATACATGCAGAAAAAGCTTTCAACAACATCCAACATACATTCATTTGTAATACAGTCTCATATAGTAACAACTGCAACTCTTTGTGAGTAAACTCCTTTTTCTTAATACAGATTATCTAAAAAAAACAAAAAACAAAAAACAAAACAAAACAAAACAATAACAAAATACTACCACTATCATGATATTTAATGGTAGAAGACAAAATGTTTTCTCCTAAGCCCTCAAGTAACCAAGGATGTTCTCTCTCAACATTATACTGGAAGTTCTAGCTAGTGCAATAAAGCAAGAAAAAGAAATAAAAGGAATACATTGGAAAGAATGAAATAAATATATCTTTACTTAGAGATAATATAATTGTCTATGTAGAAAATCCCAAAGGGTTCACAAAATACTCTTGGAACTAATAAATGAGTTTTACCTTGTCTCAGAATATAAGGTCAACCTACGAAAATCAATTGCATTATCATACATTGCAAGATAAATTGAAATCTGAAACATAATAATAATACCATTTACAATAGCACCCAAGACTGAATTACTTGTGTATAAATCTAAACAGGTACAAGGTCTGTATGAAAAACACCTACAAAACACTAGTGAAAGAAATCAAAGAAAACCTAAATAAACAAAGAGCTATATTTGCTCATGGGTTGGAAGACTCAATACTGTCACGATGTTATCTCTCCCCTTTGATAAATAGACTCAGTAATACAATCTCAATCAAAATTCCAGTAAACCTTTTTGTAAATATCAACAAACTAACTTTAAAATTTATATGAAAAATAAAAGAAAACTGAATAGCCAAATCAATTCTGAAGAAGATGATGAAATATAAACTAACATGGTGCACCTGGGTGCTCAATCGGTTAAGCATCTACCTTGGGCTCAGGTCATAATCCCAGGGATCTGGGATCGAGCCCCACATCGGGCTCCTTGCTCAGTGGGGAGCTTGCTTCTCCCTCTCCCTCTGCCTGCCACTCCCACAGCTTGTGTGCTCTCTGTTAAATAAATAAATAAAATCTAAAAAAAAAAAAAAAAGAAAAAGAAACATAGACTAACATATAGTGAGGAACTAAACATCTAAGGCCAGCTAGTTGACCCTGAATGCATATCAGAAGAGCGGTTCAGGTGGGAATTGCCCAAAAAGGAAAAATGGTGGAAAACATAAATACCACTTTATCAACAGCAGATCTGGACTCTAACAAATGTTAAAGGAAGTCTTTTAGGCAGAAGGAAAATAAAACCAAATCGAAACATGGATATACCCAAGGGAATAAAGAACACTGTAAGTAGTAACTGTATGGGGAAAATATATATTTTTCTTATTATTTAAATCTCTTTAAAGATACTGACTGTTTAAACAAAAATAATATGTATCGTGGGGTTTATAACATATGTATAGGTAAAATGTGTGATAATAACATAAAGCATGGGAGGGGAGAAACAGAAAAATTATGATTTTTAAAAAAGATTTATTTATTTATTTTAAAGAGCATGAGCAGGGGGGACAGAGAGAGAGGGAGAGAGAAACTGAAGCAGACTCCACATGAGTGCAGAGCCTGATGTAAGGCTTGAACTCACAACCCTGAGATCATACCTGAGCCGAAACCAAGAGCTGGATGCTTAACTGACTGTGCCACCCAGGTGCCCCCAAAGTATAAGATTTTTACACTACATCTAAAGTAGTATGGAATCTTTTGAAGGTAAAGGTGTTATTACTATAAACTCTAAAGCAACCACTGAAAAAATTTTTTAAAGTTATAGCTAGCTAATGAGGCAGCAGAGGAGATGAAAGAATGCGTGCTATGTGATTCCACTTATTTAAAATTCTAGGAAAAGCTAACTAATGTAGAGAGACTGAAAACAGATGAGTGGTTGCTTTGCAAGGTGATTGGGGAAAGAGCTGGAAGAAAGGAATTACAGACCAGCATGTGGAAACTTCTAGAGATGATGTGTATGTTCACTTCTGATTGTGGAGCAGTTTCTTGGGGGTATAAGAAGAAAAAAAAAAGCCAAACACTGGAGGGGTTTAGAAAATCAAAGTATGTATTTTTAGCCATAAAATACAAGTGTTTGTAATAAACCTCTATTGTTGGTACCAAATGGCTCCCTTTGCAACTCTTCAATGTGACACCTTCACTTCCTCTTGCTGAGTAAAAATCCATTCCGATGAATGCCTGAGTAATAGTCCAGGAGTCCTTTTGCAGGCTCAGTAGAACAAAGCTGGATTCCCAGACAATATTCTAACAAGGCTTTTAAGATTCCAAATACAGTCTTGTTTAGTTTGTAACTCACTCAGATGAGAATTAATGTTTTGGCCGCAACCACCTGAAGTTTGCTTGAGGCCAAAGCTCCACCAGGCTGTGTTTGGAGGAAGCATTTGAGGTTTGCTAAATATAGGTAATAAGGGATTATCAACTGGATTTTTCATGAAAATATAAAAAAAACCAAAACAGAAAATACGAAGACAAATATACATGTTTCACAGAGCTAGAGGAAAGAAAACAAAACCACCATTTCGGCTCAACAAAAAGAAAGGGTTGGCTTTTCCCAAGGCTGTAAGAGATGCTTTTGGGAAGAACTGTGTCTCACTAGGTAGAAGCAGAGTTCAAAACCTTTATCTTTTGAGTGATTGTGGGTGTGCAAATGTGGGTGGCATGTGGGTACACTTCGAAAGGGAAGGAGGAGGCAGGAGTGCTGAACTCCTGAGATTTAAGAATGATACAGGAAGAATCAAATGGGTCCCCAATTCTACGACTATAATAGGAAAAACACCTCCCCCCCAAAGAAAGGCATCCTGCTGTGCCCCAAGATGATTCAATGCAAAAGTCTTTTTGTTGCTCCCAGTGTGTTCATAAATAATAATTCTGACTTGCAGCAAATCACTTAACCTTACTGAGTCACTGTCTCTTTACCTATAACATGAACTACTGACCTAGGTCAAGAATTTTCAGTGATAGCAATAGGCAGACACAGATGTGCACAGTATAAATAAAGCTGTCCGGATGATTGTGGAAACCACTGGACAGGCTAATTTTTTATGTACATCTTATCAATAATCTACTACAGGTCTATTTTTCCCTCAATGTTGTGATCATTCACTCTTCAGTTGTATTACTATAATAGCTTTCTAGATATTACAACGACATAGACATTAGTATCTCCTTACTCTGATTCACATCCCAGTGAGTTCCTGGGCCATGGTTTCCTTTATTCTATCCACTTCTTTAAAACCTTAATTAACGCCTACTTAGTTTCTATCGCCTACTTAGTTTCTACTCCTTACTGGCTTACCCTATTTTGGTTGCCAAATTCACAACCTGTATCTGGACTTTCTAACCCTTCTTTGTTTTAGAAGATCACCTATTTAATTGACCATCCAGGAGGATACTTCTGTCTTCATAATGACAAAGATCCTCCAAGAGGAAGCAAGTAGGTTCAGAAAATCCATTTAAAATCCTAATGAAAGAAATTTCTAAGAAGTAGAAAAGATTTGCCTATAATTTAAAAACCAGCCTATCCCATTCTCAAATAACTATCTCTTTACCCTGCACAGAGACAAAAGTAGATCTTTCACAGGTTCCACAATTGCTCAAAGATAATGGATACAAAGAACATTGGGAAATCAAGGTATAGAGGCTAAAATCATCAGCTAAGTCCCAAAGCTCCATCTGTGTGTGTACTTCAACATTTTCCCTTAAGAGGTTTAGGTGCTGTTAACCAGGACCAATAGTTGTCTCTATAGCATACATGGCATCTATACTTATCTATCTAACATATTCACATGTAGGGAGAATAGGCAAAAATACAAATATATACAGTGTACCTCTTGCTTTTCCTACATGCTTCTTGGAATTAGAAATCACACTATCCCAAATGACTGAGTAGTCATAAACTGATGGAGAAGGATGATAAACAAAGGCCCAGGCAGTATTTCCCTGGAATACACAAAACTTGAACAATGGATTCCTGGGCAACTGTTATTAATCTGAATAAAATTCTACTTGTATAAGTCATGTAAACACTTGAAAAAGTTCAAAATATGTGCTGGCTGGTCAACTCTTATACTTATTTTCTGCCTGTTCTGTGTCACAAGTCCTGAAGAGGCAATTTCAGGTCCTCCCGTGACAGCGCGACCAGGAAAGGAGACACTGTTAACTTCGTGTTCTCTTTACTCTGTTGTGTAGATTTTCTCCCTATACCAAGGCTAGTGTCGAGGAACTTGGATCCAGATTAGGTCCACAAAATGATTATGAGGAAACTTAAATGTATCACAGAGCCTAATAGGGCCATTTGACAGGGGAGTAAACTGAGGCACAGAAGGTTCAGAACATATTAAAGGAGTCAGGAGTTAAAGTCTTTGAAAGAGAGATATCTTACATTCAACCTTCCAAACATGACTTAGTGCTGCAGACACTACAGAATGGAAGCTCAATGGCACGTGAGTGTGAGCAGAGAAACAAACGTGTATAGCTAAAACAGCTGTGAGACAGGATTCTTCTCATCGCCCCAGATTGGTCAACGAGTCTTTTCCATCACAACTTTTAGAACTAAAGCAAGAAAAATAGTGGACAACAGCAAGGGTGCTTAGAGCAATGATGGACAAATACGTGAATCAGGTAGTCTCAAGATAACCCCGTCCATGTTTTTAATATTTAGAGCTTGTATGAGACCTCCTTTACTCCTATTTCCAAAACACCCGTTTCCAAAATTCATATCTTGTACAATTCAACACAACTCTATAGATAACCAGATATAAATTTCAACTTCTGAAATACTATGTACAAGATTGCTCTGGCTGTGACATTCTGAAAAGTCCTAGTTATGTTTTGTTCATTTTCTCTTTTCTTTCTTTTTTTTTTTTTTTTAATATGAATAAGCAGTTAGACTTTGGCTACAGGTAGAATAAAAGTGAGGCTTCTTGCAAGGTCCTTTTTCAGAAAGAGCTGACTTCTCTAGACTGATAGCAGTAGTTGTAGGTATAGACACCCCAAGAGAGGTGTGGGCATTGCAGTGATAGAGTTTTATATGTAGTCTCTCTTCAGGGATGGTTGACAAACAGAAGCTCCACAGTTGCCAGACAATGAAGATACCGACTGTACCCTGCCTGGGACTGATACCTGAAATTCCACCTTTAGTTGGAAGATGCCCATGACCATCAAAAGCCGGGATTCTTGTTTGTCTTTAGCAAGGGTACCTTCTAATGGTCTATAAATCTCATTCAGCCTTGCCTTCTCTTTTTCACTTGTCACTCTAGATAAAACATGGTAATTAGTACCTATAGCATTTAAAACTGTAGAAACCTTCACAGGTTTTCTTCTTTTTTAAATTTCTGTCCCGAAGCCACACCTGGAAGTCATGGATTTTACTGTCATTACAAGAAGGGGAACCATGAGACGATGTTTAATTCATGACATGAGGAGATGCAGGTCCCCTGAGCAGACCGTGTGTGTTTGTTAAATAACACTGTGAAACCCAGACATTTTCCTGTTTTGTCCTGTTTGGAAATTTTCAAAAGTGATTTTTCCAGGCTTTGCCCATCCATTACTTTTAATAATGACTTTATTGGGATACCAATTATTTTCTTTGGGCCAGAGAAGAAGTGTTAAGCCATATTTCTCCTGCAATTTAAGAATTCTTTTTTATGGATTATAAGTATGTTATTCTATATATAAGACGAAATCCAAAAAGCTGAAGTGGAGAGTTGAGAATGCTGTTTTACGACAAGCTGAGAAGTTCTTTACCATTGTTTCCTACAAAGGAGTCAAACAGAATGGGGGAATCTGCAATGTTGATTTCAATGTTGGGATTTCAATGTTCCATTTTGCTATGCCCACATGAATATGGCAAGAAGTGCACTGGAAGAGACAAACATGTACCTAGGACATGATGGGTGCTCGACACTCTGTCCCTTAGCCTTCAAATTCCAGCTTGGTCGTATAATAATAAATTCGAGAATCCCTATTCATTTCAGTCCTTCCTGCCCATTGACACTTGCAGCCTCCTCCTGTCCAGACCCACCGACTCGGACTATTTCAAATATATTTAAAACTGAAACAGTTCAGGAATCTCAAAGAATATTTAGCATAAAAGTGGCTGCAAGAGGGGCGCCTGGGTGGCTCAGTCGTTGAGAGTCTGCCTTCGGCTCAGGGCGTGATCCTGGCGTTCTGGGATCGAGCCCCACATCAGGCTCCTCTGCTGGGAGCCTGCTTCTTCTCCCACTCCCCCTGCTTCTGCTCACTCTCTCGCTGGCTGTCTCTCTCTCTGTCAAATAAATAAATAAAATCTTTAAAAAAAAAGTGGCTGCAAGAGGTGATGTCTGAATAGTCAAGAGGTGATGTCTGCTTCATAGTATGACTCTGGGGACATGGAAAGCCTTCTGCCAACCCAGAAATGCCTCCACATCTGTTCTCTGATGCCTACCACTCCCCTAGGGGTTGGATCAGCAATTTATTTCATGTGAGTGCCTGCTGAATTCAGAGAAAACACCTGCAGGATGCTTTATTTTGAATACTGTTTGCACTCAAGCAAAAAGGATCGAGCATCTGTCCTTTTTAAAAGAAATTATTTTGAGAGGAAAGAGGAAAGGTTTAGGTAAGGATGAGAGAATATGTTAAGAGTTGGGGAGTGAAAGAGGAGAAAATATAGGATAGAGGGAGGGAGGGCGGGAAAGCGCAGAGAGAAGGGAGACAGGAGAAGAGAGGGGGGACGGATAAGCAGGGACAGAAGAAAAGACAGGAAAGAGGGAGGAGAAAGGAAAGGATGATGAAGGGAAAGAGGAATCAGGTGGGACATCTCTATAAAGAATAAAAATGCTCAGTACTTGCCACTTGCAGACGGTTAAAGAAAAGCTTCAGCTTAGGCATGCGCCTAAGCATCTCCCTTCAGCTCAGGTCATGATCTCAGGGTCCTGGGATGGAGCCTGCGTAGGGCTCCCTGCTCAGCAGGGAATCTGCTTCTCCTTCTCTCTCTGCCCCTCTCCACTTATGTTCCCCTTCTCTTGCTCATTCTCTTTCTCAAATAAATGAATAAAATAAAATCTTTAAAAAAAAGAAAAGCTTTAGCTTAAATAAGCAGTAAGACATGTTCATGAGGCCTGAAAGGTCTACTCTGTAGGGGTTAAGACATTAATGAATACCTTCACTGCATAGGTGCCTCCAAAAGCTGCCCTCTCATTACTTCTTCCAGGTGGGGGTTCCAAGTGATTGTATTGGGTGTTGTATTAGTTTACTAGGGTGGCCATAACAAAGTAGCACAGACCGGGTGGCTGGAGTTCCAAGATCAATGTGCCAGCAGAGCTGTTGCCTCTGAAGGCCACCTGCCGCTCTGAGCATGTGCACCCTGTGCCTCTTCTTACAAAGACGCCAGTCAAAGTGAATTAGAGCCCACCCTAACAGCCTCATTTTAACTTAATAGCCTCTTTAAAGCCCTTATGTCCAAATACTGCTACATTCTGAGGTACCAAGGGGGTTGGGATTTTCACATATGAATGTAGGGAAGACACAATTCAGCCCATGAACACAGGCAGAAGAGGTACTACAATCTAGAGAGGAGACCGTCCGGCTACAATTGCTCAGTCCCAGTGTTTCTTCGAACTGGAACTCAGATCGTGACTCTGCAGATCTTGAGCATCACGTGTTATTTACTCCACGACCCCAAGTATCTTCAAAGAGAGTGCAGTGGGATGGAAAGTGCACTGGCTACAAAGGGGTTGATTTTCATCTTGGATCCAACCCATCACCTCTGTGAGCTTATATTATTTGACTTCTCAGTCTGAGCCTTGGTTTCTACTTGGGTAAAATAAGACTATTAATTACCTGCTACAAAAGAGGGTTGGCCTAGGCTAAGTCTTAAATGAGAGAACATCCTTGATAAAATCTGAAAATGCCCTGAAAAGACTTTGTATACAGTCAGGCTTTGAACAAATGGAAGGGATTATTATAATCACCACTGTGTACTTGATTTTAAATGGCTGCCCACTTAAAACGCTTGGAGATTTAAATAGAGCCAACTTTAAACCAGTGTCTTTTGAATGGTGATTCAAAATAGACTAAATTCTCTGTGCACATGGCTTTTTCCACAGGGTATGATTATTAACGTTTAGTTCAATATTCATTAGCACATGCCTTTAGATTAACTTCTGTCAGTCACACATCTCACTAGGGCCATATAACTGATGATAATATTGGCTTTCAGTTTGGCAAAATATTAAAGAATAAGATTGACTTAATAAGGATCTCAGTGTTGATTCTTTCCTTTTGTGGGAGCCATAAAGAAGCCTGAAGCAGGAACGATTTGTCCCCATCTCCCTTTTCTTTTTTTTTTTTTAATGATTTTTTATTATATTATGTTAGTCACCATACAGTACATGCCCGGTTTCCGATGTAAAGTTCAATGATTCATCAGTTGCATATAACACCCAGTGCACCATGCAATACGTGCCCTCCTTACTACCCATCACCGGTCTATCCCAATCCCCCACCCCCCTCCCCTCTGAGGCCCTCAGTTTGTTTCTCATAGTCCATAGTTTCTCATGCTTCATTCCCCCTTCTGATTACCCCCCCTTTCTTTATCCCTTTCTTCCCCTACCAATCATCCTAGATCTTATGTTCCATAGATGAGAGAAATCATATGATAATTGTCTTTCTCTGCTTGGCTTATTTCACTTAGCATTATCTCCTCCAGTGCCATCCATGTTGCAGCACCCATCTCCCTTTTCTTGTAATTTTGGTGCCTCTGAACTCTAAATACCCCAAGTTGTCACAGGCCATCAGAAAATGACCTTGGTAATGGGACTCGCAGGAGGATACTCCTCATAGAAATGGAAGATTTTGAAGAAGGTTGCTCCTCAGGAGGAGAATAATCATAGTGATTAAATCAAGAATGCTGGGACAGTGGAACTGCAGGCACCATGGTGGGAAGACAGAGGAAATATAATAGCAAGACATTCTAGAAGCTGGTAAATGAACCCTATGAGGCTGACACTGCTCTCTTCAACAAAAGCCAGGAAAATATTATCAAATTTTTAAAGCCTTTGTAGTTAACATATTGCCTTAGAAGTGAAAGATAATGTTATTAACATTCCTTGTTTAAAAACATGCACTTAAGGAAAAGCACTGGATATTTACCAAAGATCTCCAAGACTATAGTTTTCATTTGTTAATGTACTGAGGAAATGAAGTCAGCTTTCCATTATCTAATGAATTTGTTAATTTGAGTTGTTTCTCTAGTAAGATTAGCGATGATAACTTTATTTAATACAAATGTGGCAGAATAGAATGAAATGTGACTGATGAACCAACTGTTTAGAAACAGTAAATAATAGGGGCGCCTGGGTGGCTCAGTCATTAAGCATCTGCCTTTGGCTCAGGGTGTGATCCTGGAGTCCTGGGATCGAGCCCCACATCAGGCTCCTCTGCTGGGAGCCTGCTTCTTCCTCTCCCGCTCCCCCTGCCTATGTCTCACTGGCTGTCTCTCTCTCTGTCAAATAAATAAATAAAATCTAAAGAAAGCTGGGGTAGCAATTCTCATATCAGACAGATTGGATTTTAAACTAAAGACTACAGTTAGAGACACAGAAGGGCACAATATTATTCTTAAAGGATGTATCCAACAAGTGGATATGACAATTATAAATATATATGCTCCCAACAGGGGAGCAACAAGATACACAAGACACAAGCCAACTCTTAACCAGAATAAAGAGACATATAGATAAAAATACTTTAATAGTAGGGGACCTCAACACTCCACTATCAGAAATGGACACAACACCGATGCAAAAAATCGACAAAGAAACAAGGGCTTTGAATGCCATACTCGACGAGTTGGACCTCATATAAATATATAGAACACTACACCCCAGAACCAAAGAATACTCAGTCTATTCTAATGCCCATGGAACATTCTCAAGAAAAGACCATGTTCTGGGACACAAAACAGATCTCAACTGATACCAAAAGACTGAAATTATTCCATGCATATTCTCAGACCACAGCGCTTTGAAATTGGAACTCAACCACAAGGAAAAATTTGGAAGAAACTCAAACACTTGGAGACTAAGAACCATCCTGCTCAGGAATGATTCGATAAACCAGAGTTGGACCTCATAGATATATATAGAACACTACACCCCAGAACCAAAGAATACTCAGTCTATTCTAATGCCCATGGAACATTCTCAAGAAAAGACCATGTTCTGGGACACAAAACAGATCTCAACTGATACCAAAAGACTGAAATTATTCCCTGCATATTCTCAGACCACAACGCTCTGAAATTGGAACTCAACCACAAGGAAAAACCTGGAAGAAACTCAAACACTTGGAGGCTAAGAACCATCCTGCTCAAGAATGACTCGATAAACCAGGAAATCAAAAAACAAATTAAACAATTTATGGAGACCAACGAGAATGAATACACAACGGTCCAAAACCTATGGGATACTGCAAAGGCAGTCCTAAGGGGGAAATACATAGCCATCCAAGCCTCACTCAAAAGAATAGAAAAATCTAAAATGCAGTTTCTATATTCTCACCTCAAGAAACTGGAACAGCAACAGAGGGACAGGCCTAACCCACTGACAAGGAAGGAGTTGACCAAGATTAGAGCAGAAAT